>NC_051269.1:25180216-25494307 GCF_015220745.1 Sebastes umbrosus | reverse complement strand
GTAAGTACCTCAGGGCGTCTGCAGCATTGTCTTGGTAGGTATTTCTGTTATATTGTCCACTCTGTAATAGACTCTGTATGTATATGATTTAGAGAAACCGTTCAAACATGATTTTAAACCTGCAGTAGGCAGTATATTTTTGGCATCATTGGGCAAAATTTCCATAATAACCTTTCAGCATATTGTAATTCAAGTGGTCTGAGAGAAAACTAGACTTCTGGACCTCCTCATGGCTCTGTTTTCAGGCTTTAAAATATCTAGCCCGTGACGGGAGACTTTGACCAATCACAGGTCATTTCACAGAGCGGGAGCGTTCCTATTGGCTGTGCTCCAGCTGGTGGCTGGTGCTTGGTATTTCCTCAACTGATCTCAACATGGCTGCCGGGCCACAAACTTTCTCATTTTACAGCTAAACAGTACAATACAAGATGATTCTGAAAACATTTGAGGAGAGAAATTGTCATTACAGTAACAGAATATTGTTTCATATTTGATCAGCGCTGCTTAGTTTGACCGTTTGATCGGAGTTTGCGAGTGATTTACAGCTGCTCAGAGACGGCAGGCCCCAGCTCGGCTCTGATTGGTTGTTTTCCTCCGGTCTGTGAAATTTTGCAGATGCAATTATAGGAGCACCAAAGGACACAAAGGCATATGACTTTTTTTCAGATTACCTGTCTCATGCACTACTGTCAGGATATAGTGACGGTTTTATAAAATAACTTTTTTAAATCATATTTGCCCCAATTCTACCCACTGCTGCTTTAATGTTTAATATATGATTATTTTTTTATTGAATAAAAAAGAAATGCACAATTTCTGAGACACCAGAATATTATTACCTCTCTCATTTGATCCTTTGATGTATGAGACCCAGGCCTCTGGCTCAGACCCCAGCTCGAAAATGACATGCCCAAAATGAATAGAGAATATCTCTGCAACTACAATGTCTATTTGAATAATCTTGGTATCATAACAAAGATAACACTTGCAAGATTTCTGCAGAGGTGTAAGCGTCAGTATATATGTTACTGGCCACATGTAAATGAAGATGGAACACAGCATAAATGAAAGACTTAATTTCCGCCTAACAAAACGGTACACTTTTAGAGTGGAATGATGACGTTGCAGCCCAAAACCTCAAGCAAACTATAGAACAACATCGGAACATTACCTGTGCACAAGACTAATACAACTCTCATTTCAGTACGGTAAATGTGAAGTTGGAGCCAGCTGGCAATTAGTTTAGCTTAGCATAAACACTGGAAACAGGGGGAAGCAGCTAGCCTGGCTACATATGCAAGCTCACCAATGACACATTATATCTCATTTGTTTAATCCACACACACTCCAGGAAGTCACTGCCTGGCTAAGAAATTGTGCAAAATCCCTCATAAGACCATAACTTGCTATTTTGCTGTTTTCTTTTTGTACAGATTAAACAAACAACATATAGTATAAGGTGTTAATTGGAGAGCTTTAGTGGCAATGGTAGGCATTGTTTTTCCCCTTTGGAGGTATCCAGGCTAGCTGTTTCCCCCTGCGTCCAGTCTTTATGCTAAGCTTATAGCCTGCTGGCTGTAGCTTTATATTTAGCACACAAATCCCCTCATAACTCTTGACAAGAAAACAAATAAGTGTGCCCAAAATGTGTTGACAGCCTTCCCATCCAGGACATTTGAGGTGGTTATCACTTTACCCTGATTTAGACATACTGTAGTATTAGCAGTACTTTGTAATTCACTAGGAAACATAGCACTATTATTTATTTTTCCAACTTGACCCTTTAGAAATGTTCTTCTTTTTCTTCTTGTTTTCACTCTTTTCTCCTGTCTTGACCTGGTTTCCTCTGTAGAGATGATTTCCCTACAAAGATGGCCGTACGGTAGAGAGGATGGTGGAAATAACAGTTATATGTTTCAGTGTTCATCCACCTGGAATAGCCGATGTGCATGTATCTGTGTGTGTTTTTTGTGGGATTGTTTTCAAACTCTGTACTTCTCTTCAAACATACACAAACCCAGTCTGTATAGTGCCCAGTAGGAAAGCACAATGCAGAGCAGTGGCCCCCAGGGACCACGGTGCCATTTGGCTCAGCACGACAGTCGGCCCCCACCCCCGACTTGATCTGCCTCTCTACTCTCTGCACCACCAAACTCTCCCAACCAAAATGAACTTTAATCAAATATGGTGATTCACTTTGAACCTGAATCATTCGACAACAGGAGTTTTAGACTTTTCTGCTTTCATAGTACCAGATAAAGGAACGTTATAATCTAAAAGAAACAGTGCATAGCATTAAGGGGGATCTATTAGCAGAAATGTAATATATTAATAAGTATGTCTTCTTCAGTGTATAGAACAGAAAAACCAATCACGAGCTCTATAGAGGGCCTTTTGTGTTTTTACGTCTTCACATCAGCCACCATATTTCTCTGACATGCTACACAGGAGAAGTTCAGTTTGTTACAGTCTGCAACCTCACCGCTAGATGCCGCCAAATCCTACACACTGCACCTTTAAAGGTAGGGTTGGTAGTGCTGTTCAAATACATTTTTGTTATATTTGTTGAAATTCTTATTGCATCTCGAGAGCGATCAATTAATTGAATGCTTTGACAAAAAAACAAAAAAAAAAACAGTATCTGTGGCTGTCACAGGACTAGGGCTGACCTGAATGCTTCGAAGCTTGCCACCATTTTTTTTTTTTTAATATATATATATATATATATACTGTATAAGTAAATCCCACAACATTATTCATTATTCATATTCAACCTTAATCATTATTAGTTATTCTCAGACGGATATCGCTGTTTGTTGTGTGTAGAGGAGTGAAGCTTCTAATCCCATAAAATGGTATTCGGGACAGCTCTACACAGGACTGTAGTAAACCCGTCAGCATTTAGCCTGAATGAAATGATTAGCGACTTTCTCGCTAGATTCAGGGACTTTTGGAGCGAGTGCTGCTAGCTACTTTCATTGGAAAAGAGTTGGCAACACTGGGTTGGGTTTTTCGGTCATTTTTAAAATCTACTGTACTTTTGCTAGTTTCTCAAGATTAACAACCCTGCCTTTAATTCCTCAGTAATTTATTTTGTTTTAGTATTTTCTGTGCTATTTTTTAAAGGTCCCTATGAAGATGTCTTGTCTTGTAATCTGTGCATAAGCACATCAGATTAATATAATTATGCACAAAGCAGGTCTTTAGCTCTGCTGAGGTGAAGGTCCTGAGTCAATGTTGTGTTTGGCCAACCTCTAAAGAGATTACGATGTGTTGACTGGATAAAGATGCACAACGTGTTTTGTTTACACATGCAATTCACTCAAACAGCTGTTATGTTTTTAGATCTCTTTTGTAAATGCACTTAGCTTTTACTCTATGTGTTTTATCCCTCAGCGTCACCCTCTCCCTCCCTCCCTCCCTCCGTCCCTCTCAGCAGCTCTTTTTTAAATCAGATTGCAATAAAGCTATATGAGTGCTTCACTCATAAACTGCTATTTTCTTTCTAGTGCTGTTCTCATATAATCTCAGGCTCATTCGGCATTTCTCCAGCTTCACTTGTTGTATATATGAAATCATTTTTTTTTTTTTTCAATCATATGGTAATGAAACAAGTTTGAATATTAGCACGTGCGACTTGATGTCTGATTTCCTGGCCTTATACCATGCATATAAAACCTGGTTAGCAGGCACTGATGCAAAAGCACTGATGCAACAATCAGTGCTTCTGCATGTTTATGAGAGGGCTGTGTGTATTTGTGTGCGAGAGAGGGAGTGTGTGTTGGTGGAGCTGCTTGAAGGAGAGCAGTAGTGATGGAGCCTGAAAGCCCTGCAGCACAACTGTTCTCCCAGTGCATCGTCAACTTCACTGCTGAGCCCACAACACACGCTCAGCCTTAACCCCTGCTCGCACACTCTGCTCTCCTCTCTCAATCTTCCTTTCTGTCTTTGTTTCTCTTCATCGACTCCCTCTGCTTATCTGAAGCCCTCCATCTCAATCTTTACATCGCTCAAATAGCTCCTTTATGCTTTGATTACTTCACTTATTCACCGATTTCACCTCTATGCCATGGCCATGTCTCAGTGCTTTCCACCTCTTCTTTCAACCCAACCCAGAGCCTTTACTTCCAGGATGATCACCCAGTCCAGCTGCGAACACAGCTATATGATTGAATGCTCTGTTGATAATTCAATCATAAGTCCCATGCTCTTGTCTCATATAGGGGGTGGGGGGGGCCTTTGGGTGACAGACAGCTCTCAGATAGAAGGGCAAGCACTATGTCATCATGGTGACTGCAGAGCGATTTAAGGAAATGGAGTGATAAGAGCAGAGAGGAAGAGGCTGAAGCCTGAAGGAGCGACTGGCATTAAAGCAGTGTACCAAGAGTCATGGATGTGTGTGTATGTGTGTGTATGGTAATATGCATATGAGTGTGAGGATATTCATTTGTGAACACGTCAGCAAGCCTGAGTTCACATATGTAGGCCTGTATATTGTGTATCTGCTGCTTCTAAAATCACAGTAATCATTCAAACCCAACAGTGCTGAGTACATTATTTATTTGTTTACCTGCAGAGCTCTGCATTGTGTGTTGGACACAGCCACACACATGCTCTGTGTTATATTAAGGCATTGTTTCAAAAGTGGTTGCTTTGCTCCTCTTTTTCTGCCAGAGAGATTAAAAATAGAAACATTCATGCTCTCTGAATGTACTTTCCCTCCAGGAAGTGTGCAGTTGTGGGTGTCTAACATTGGCTGCACACCGTCACGTGGCGTCTTCTTCCCAGGCCGCCATTGGCTGGCACCTGTGGGGCTCTGTGAAGAAAAGCTTTTCTGACAGGACCCAGGAGCCCCAGAGGAGTTGCTGGAAACTGGGAGAAGGACAATGTCGGTGGAACCAGGAGAGGAGAGTGTGTGTGTGTGTGTGTGTGTGTGTGTGTGTGTGTGTGTGTGTGTGTGTGTAGGGTGGGGGTTCAAGAGATGGCATCACCATGACTGTGAGCGCTGAGGTGCTGGGACGTGACCTCCCAGCCACAGCAAAGGGCAGGAATCCACAGAGATGATCACATGGCTGAAAAGGTGCAGAGGGAAATGAGTGAGGGGAAAGAGAGGACGATGATTTGCAGCAATGACACTCAGAGAGCACGTGTTGTCATCATCACATAAACTCAGCTGACACTTAAATGTGTTGTCGTCCTATCTCACTGTTCCACAACACTTTACATCTGTCCACATCTGGTTTCGTTCTTAAGATAATGGTTTAAAATACATTTCCTCATTGCAGTTTGACCTCAATATTGATTAATTGATTTTAAAAAATAATGAATTAATCTGCTGAATAAATGTTGTGATTATTCTTTACATCAGTTATTGGCTAATAAAGTCAATGGGCTATCCAATAAACCATAATTTATAGAAGCAATCATCCTACATTTATAGGGAGACAGTGTCCTCTGGTGTTTAATGTCAGGAACACAACTGGCCTGTAACGAAAGGCCGTTCAAAATGGAGTAATGAAACATTGTGAATTTTCATGCGGCACATGCAGGATTATATTTAGCTGATTTTCTATAATGCCGCATTGATTCATTGTGTCGGCATTTTTGTTGACCTTCAAGTCAAGCAAGTATTGTTTGATTTGGTTCTATTATAGCTGTAATACAATAGATAGAACAACATCTTAAAAGACATTGGACAGTGTGTATCATGTTCATTAAGATTTGCATATATTATTTTGATTTCCTCACTGCTCCCCAACAATAATGACATTGTACAATCATTTTGATATGACCCCTCTCTTTCCATCCAGTGGGAGATTCTGGACTGTACCACATCAGCAGAATGAAACAACTCTAATCTGTGAGCAGATGTCTCTGCACATCATCGCGATACAATGCTGCTTTAAACAAGCATACACACTTTAACAGCTGCACATGTCTCTCCACAGCTTGTTTTGTGATATTATGCCATGAAATGTTGGCCCTTTGGTACGAAATAATCCAGTCATTCATGGACTGTAAAAAAAAATATCAATTAACTAAAAGGTCCTAGACAGAACAATGTAACACGTTTTCATTTGGCTCATATTTTATTGATTGTCTTCATGTTGGACTCAGCAGGTGACCAACAGAAACAGGTCAAATGTAGCATCAGAGATTATCCTCTAGATGGCAGGCCAACTCTCTCCATAGAGATAATCCCCTCACATGTTTTATGCGCAGGCATGTTTGTGCAAAAACTGCAAATCAAACGACAACATGTCAGCAAACTGTTTAAAAAAATACACATATTTATCAAAAAAAAATGTAATAATAAATGGATTATTTTTTTTCAAAATCCT
Source organism: Sebastes umbrosus (assembly GCF_015220745.1). Taxonomy (NCBI): domain Eukaryota; kingdom Metazoa; phylum Chordata; class Actinopteri; order Perciformes; family Sebastidae; genus Sebastes; species Sebastes umbrosus. The sequence continues at coordinate 25,487,966 of NC_051269.1, read as the reverse complement.
TTTTGAGATTGCACACAGTTTGAGTGAAAACCTTAGATTTTATTCAAATTTAATTTCCCACAATATAAATCAATTAAAATGTATTGTGGTAAATTGTAGAAAAGGGTACATATCTGCTGTATATTTGGTGTAGCATGATGTTTCTGTCTGTTTGTACAATTACAAACTCAAATTGTGTAAATAGGTCATCTTAGATTATTGAGAAAGGAAAAATTATTTCAGATGTTTCATTTCATTTTCATGCTCGTATAGAAGTACTCTACTGTTTCACCCTCCAGGTAGAATCAGCTGTGAGCAGCGAGGTCCTGCATGTCTGTATATCTGCTCCATCAGGAACGGCAGCAGTCTGCAGAGGGCTTCATGTGGAAAGAACACGGTGTCCTCAGAGCGGGAGTCATAAAACTCACTGAGTAGCAGGATGTGAGACAGACCAAGGAAAGAAAACAGAGAGTGAAGAGGGGAATATTGTGCTCGTACCATTTTCTCTTCTACCTTTTCAAATTCAAATTTGCTCTAATGGCATGACCCTAGTTAAGTTAAGTTACTACACTATACACCAACTATACCTCTATACTATAGTGTACTGTAATGACAGGGAAATTAACCTTTTAACCAAAATAAAGAACAAAAGAATATATGATGAAAATGAGATATAGTGTTCATCAAATTCAAAGGGGCTTTATTGGCAAGAAAGTTTCAAGAGCAATGTTGCCAAAGCATCAAAATACAATTAGTCAAAATGTTTGAACATTTCACAATAACAATAATATGAACTTTAACATAACATTAAGATATATTAATTATACATGTATACAGTGTATCCTATGCATGTATTTGTGTCTGTGTGTGCTGATGAATTATGTTTAGGGAAGGATGAAGGTGTATAATAGCCATCTCTCTTCATCTTTCCATCTCTTTTTTTCTCCTCTCAATTATCAGCATGGTGAAAGCCAAGACTATAAGTTGTTTAAAGTTATTACACTATGATGAATGATGTGGAGAAATTCATCAGTATGGTCTTACAACATGCTCTGCTGAACAGGGTGAGCTGGTCTTTGGACTTGTGATGAGTTGAGAAAGATGTCTTAATTTATTTGTTTTTGCTCTCCTCCAGGTCTTGTTGTTTTATTGATTTTTGTGGAATATGAATTTATGTTATTTTTGTTGTGGAAAGCAAATGAAAAGTGTTGAAATATTCAGATTATCTTTCTCTCTATCTCTCTCACACTCTCTCTTTTGTTCAGTCTTTCCCTATTTTTCTATTTCTTGTTAATTCTCATTCGTCACTCACATCAATCATCTTTTTTTCCTGTTAGATTTAAAAAAAAAAAGAAAAAAAAAAGCAAATCAGGGCATGTTCAAACATGGGCTTTGGCAATAAGAATGGGGTGTTTGGTGTGAGTCAATAACAAAGAACATCCATCCATTAGCCATACCCTATTATATGCCCCTTTATATCCTTGAGGGGTCACAGGGGGCTGGAGCCAATCCCAGCTGACATTGGTGCGAGAGGCGGGGGACACCCTGGACAGGTCGCCGTTCGATCACAGAGCTGACACACACAGAGACAGACAACCATTCACGCTCACATTCACACCTACCATCAAGATCTGAATTATTAGTTTAGACAGTAAAGCCACAGTGAATCAGAGTGAGATGCTTCAAATGTCCCCTCCTCCTCCCAATTATCCAGCCCCTCCTTACACACACACACACACACACACACACACACACACACACACACTAGCTGTGACACACCTCCACCATCCCAGTTACACAGTAGCCAATAAAATGAGTGGCATTCAATTTTAGCAGAAACACCCAGCTCACGTCACTGGATTCCCCCTCCTCTCCTCCTCTGTGTGTGTGCAATGTGTGTGTATTGTGTCTGTGTACAGTGTGTCTTTGTGCATCTATGGGTCTGCACGGCTGACAGGATAAATCCAGCTTCTCTTCCACTCTCTCTCTCTTTCTCTCTGGCTCTCTCTCTCTCTCACACACACACACAGACACACACACACAGGTGCTGCTCTCTGGCAACCCCTCACTCCCTCACACACACATTCAAAACACACAAACCCAACAGAGGGTCGTAGTTGGTCCACTTTTCTGGTGCCGAGGAACTTGACATTTTGCCTTCATGGAGGATTACCACAAACCTGACCAGCAGACAGTGCAGGCGCTGAGGAACATCGCCAACCGCCTCCGAATCAACTCCATCAAGGCAACAACTGCAGCAGGCAGCGGGTGAGTTGCCTCCACTGGCTCTCATGCATGAGCTTTAATACTATGAATGCAATGCAGATATGCAAAATGTGTGCAAAACACAATGCAAACTTAATATTTCTTTGCAGCATGCATAGATGAACAGCCACATCTGGTGAACTACATACATGCATGTGCAGATGCACACAGACATGTGAAGTGCCAAAGGAACAGCATGTCCTGCCTTTGTTCTCCTCTTTTCTACTGGCACAATCCTTTCAACATCCACAAATGTTGTTCAATAAAGTTGAGCTCCCAATCCCTTATCAATTTAATGAATGAAATAAAAAATATCTTACACCATTTTTTATATAATTCTGCTTTATAAAACATTTTTGGGTATGTAAAATACACACTATGTTGCGTCAATGCATCAATTTATCCCTTTGAGTGAAAAGTAGCATACACAAGTGTAAGACACTTTAATCACAGCTGACATTAAAAGTGAATAATTTATTTTGTTCAGATGATCGGATTTTCATATTCTGGAGAAGAACTAAAATGTGTATGGTCTTTGGTCTCGTTTCAAAATCTTATATTTAATTTGCTTGCAGGATAAATATTGTATTTGATTGCTGACTCCTATATGCAGTATAACACAATAGACTACCATGTGCAACGCTGGGTGGATTGTATGTTGAGTAGCCGGCGTGGTTGCTGCAAGAAACGGGCTTTAGAAGTGTTGCTGATGAACTGAAATCTTGTATATCATGTCCCCTTATAGCTATGTTAAAGATTGCTGTTGGGTTGTTGAATGTATGCTATTACAACATAAAAATTCCAAAAGAAATGTCTCTTTAGAGATCAGTAGAAAAATGATCTAGAGGTTTATCGTCATATCGGAGCCCAACACTTCACAGTTTTGCAGTGTCTAACAGACACTGATGGGAACAAAGAGAAACACTGAATGATAGTTATTTAACCTAAAATATTCATCAGTCATATTAGGATTAATGACTAATGGCTGTGCAAAATGCCAAATGACTTTTGCATGTGTTATTTTTGTACATTATTGAGTGAAATACTCCAATACCTTTACATGTGGGTAAGGCCAATAACCTGCCATTAATATCAGTGCAAAAGAATACTTGCACTGCTAGCACTGGATGGAGCACTTGGTGGTTTAATATAATGGCTCTATGATTGTTTATAAAAGCAAAATTGTGATGGTGTGATTGCATTTACAACCAGTTCTCTGTCTAAACTGTTGAGGGCCTTTGAATGAAGTTCACATCATGGAGTTCTGTGGCTCTATTAGTTCCACAAATGGATTTCATACGGTGTATTTCAATGCATTTCAAATATAGTTACTGGTCCAACATGTAACTACTCGGGGCTTTCCAAGGCTCTGTGACATTATAAAATGAAAGCAGTTATTTGGTCTATTACAGTAGCTGTACTTCCCACATATTCATCTTTTTATTCTACTCATAAGGGTGCATGTGCACAATATTCAATTACAGTAATTTTACATTTCTGGATGATTTCACGACTTGATTACCTGGGCTAATCTGCAATTATCAGACATTAGCATCACTTTCCACCTGTGTTTCCCATGCATTCTTTTCATAAACCTGAATTTGAATCATATGCTCTCAAATGTGCTAAATGTGTCTGTGGTTACTCTACATTCCTGTGTGCATGTGCATGTACATATGTCTGACACATGGGTATAACAGCACCATCTCCTCTGTCATACAGACACCCCACATCATGCTGCAGTGTGGCAGAAATCATGTCTGTGCTTTACTTCCACACCATGAAGTACCGCCCTGAAGACCCGAGGAACTTCAACAGCGACCGCTTTGTCCTGTCCAAGGTGAGAGTCAGTCAGTCCTCCTGGTCTGAACAGGTGTCTAAATGCTTAAGTGACAAAAATAACGTTGATTTGTGACTGTTTTTTTCCTCCCCAGGGTCACGCTGCTCCGGCCCTGTACTCCATGTGGGTGGAAACGGGCTTCCTGAAGGAGAGCGAGCTGCTCAGTTTGTGCCAGGTTGACTCTCCCCTGGAGGGCCACCCAACCCCTGTAAGCTGTCACATACTTTACCACACCTCAGGAATCATCTCGTGGAGCACAAACAGTACCGGCTCTTTTTAATCACATTTCATTATGTGTGTGTTGTGTGCATTTCAGAAGCAGCAAATTGTGGACGTAGCCACTGGCTCCCTGGGGCAGGGTCTTGGTGTGGCCTGTGGAATGGCTTACACTGGGAAGTACTTTGACAAGTCCAGGTAATCTTTCATACATGTGGACACATAGACAAGTGGAAAAAATGACTCTAGTTTGACCATTTCAGTTGCCTTATATGCATTTTGCATGCATTTAAAATCCCTTGCCTGCAAAGAAACATTCAACATCATGGTGTGTTTGGGGTTTTCTTAATTTAAATTTTAGGTCTGCATCATACTTCTCTCGAGTGTTCAGTGATTGGGGTTTTCCAGATTCGGTGGGTGTGTGCTGCGGCTACGCGCTCTGCTCTCACGATTCTTCTGCTCTAATAATCACAGGCCCTGCAGTCATATCTCCCTTATTCTTACCATCCAAGCTGATTTAATCTCAGAATCAAATTCATGCGTTGTGCTTTCAATCATGTATTTTTTCTTAGTCTTAGTCTATTTATTACCACAAACGGATTCAATATTCCTTCATTGTTTTTTTCCTTTGTAATGATGGTATTTAAAAAAATAAATAAATAAAACACCTACTGTATATAGAGGAAATTTTGACTTATCTGGTAATATTTGACTCACTTTATTTATATTAAGAATTTTTTTAAATAAAAGAAGATGACAATTTGTCCCATTTAAAAGACCCTGTGGGGTTCTTACTGTATGGGAGAAATGTTTCAGAGGCAGGTGTGAAACTCGGCAGCCGCACCTTTAAGCCCCTAAAGGAAGCTTTTATCATGTCACAGCTGGTTGCCAACCCAACTGTCAGATAATGGAAAGAGAATCAATCAAAGTGTCAGAGAACATTTTCGTGAGATTTGCACCCCACCCTCATGTGAACGTACACCACGCACACACAGATATACACACACACACACAGAGACACACACACTAATCGCTTAATCTCACCCTGTTCTCCAACTCAGCTATCGTGTGTACTGCCTGCTGGGGGATGGCGAGATGTCGGAGGGCGCTGTTTGGGAGGCCATGTCGTTCGCCTCCCACTACCAGCTTGACAATCTGGTGGCCATCATGGACATCAACCGTCTGGGCCAAAGTGACCCTGCGCCCCTGCAGCATCACGTAGAGAAATACCAGAAACGCTGTGAAGCTTTTGGGTAATAATGCATAATAGGGAAAATTCCGATTCTATTAGAGGCTGATGGTATCAACGCACTGTTTCTGCTGTGTTGTAAGATTAAGATGGTGGTAATACAAGTAGCATTATCTGAAGTCTATCCATAACTATTACGTTTAGTTACACTGTCCTGGTGTTTGTCCATGCCATCTACTTATATCAAGCATACAGTGCCAAGTGTGTCTTAATGTGTGTGTGTGTGTGTGTGTGTAGCTGGCAAGCCATCATTGTGGATGGCCACAGTGTGGAGGAGCTTTGCAAGGCTCTGAGCCAACCACGTCACCAGCCCACCGCCATCATCGCTAAAACCATCAAGGGCAAAGGCATTCCAGGTAACAGTCTGTCACCGTCCACTCCTCATCTGCAAATGCATTGCTCTCACTGTAGAACATATTACATAACAAGCCCAACCCCTTCACCAAACAGCGTTTAAACGTGATGCTGTGTTTATATGTGGTTTCAGCTGCGGAGGATAAGCTGGGGTGGCATGCCAAACCTCTGCCCAAAGACATGGCCGAGATGGTCATGAAGGATCTGCAGAGCCGCATCAATAACAGCAGCAGCACCAACAAGCACCCACACCCTATTGCTCCCGTAGACGACTCCCCACCGGTCAGCCTGAGGAACATCAGGATGCCGAGTGCACCCAGCTACAAGGCTGGCGAAAAGGTTTGTCACCTCGGTTCAGTTTCATTTTCAGCTTTACTTGTCATATGCAGGTTAACAAAAGGATCAACAATGAAATGTATAGTATGAGAGAACGAGTCAGCTCAGCAATAAAAGCTATAATCATGTAAGATAAGATAAAATGACAATAATAAGATAGAATCACATTAATAAGATAGAAAGACAATGATAAGATAAGATGACAATAAGTTGTAAGATAAAAAATGATGACATAATTTAAATAAAAAATATGGTACTTCATATACATATAAAAATGAGGATTATGGGTAAAAGTAAGTGACCTGCACACAAGACCAGCAAATTCACACAATGTCTGCAGAAACCCCAGAGGCAAATTATTGAATTTTTTAAACCAACAACAACCTTTATTATTGATTTGTTTGGTCTCTCCTTCTTTATAGATTGCCACACGGAAGGCGTATGGGATGGCGTTGGCCAAGTTGGGCCGCTACAATGAACGTGTTGTGGTCCTTGATGGAGACACCAACAACGTCACCTGCTCAGAGATCTTCAAGAACGAGCACCCCAACCGCTATGTGGAGTGCTACATCGCTCAGCAGAACATGGTATGATCCCTCTTCAATCTACAGAATTAGGTCTATTTCACAAAGGTATTTTTAAGACATATATTTATTAACAAAGCCATCTATATTCTGGTATTTTTGGTCTAATGCTCTTATTTTTAAAACGGATTAAAATAAAACAAATCCTCCTTCTCTCTCTTTAATGTGTTGATTTTGCTGATTGCTCTTTCTCAGCTCTGATTGGATATGAGTATAACCTTACACCTCACAGCTGTGAGTCTGAGCCTGCTAATTAATTATATACAACGTGTCCATCCATAATGTAAAGATTGGCAAAGACGCGACCCATTTGCCTTCTTATGGCCACTGTGGCTGCTGCTGACAGCCCCCACCCCTACTTCTGCTCTGCCCCTGTCATTATTTTATGTGAGCTCAGATTAATAATTTGGAGAGAGAGGCGATCAGACATTAATTCCTTGTGCTGTTATGGCTCCAGCAGCAGCCAACTCCAATGTAGGTCAGGCATGTGTATGATGATAAGCAGTCATGACAAGTGTAGTCAGAAGTAAAATATTAATAAGCGCAGAGGGTGGGACCATCTGGCTGAATGCATGAGAAAAGTCAAACGTTGAATGGCAAAAGGTTATAGAAATTAGATGACAACCTATTGCATTTTAAGTAAGGAGACTATATATTAATACAGTGATTCCCAACATATTTTTCCTTGAAGCCCCCCCCCCCCCCCTCTCCACTCCCACCCCCCTCCCCACCCATACATTTTTACGTCATCACAAAAATACAAATCCTCGAACTAAATCCTCAATTTTAATAAGGGGATTGGTGCTAGACAGATCTGTGTAAACAGGCTCGTGGCTCCCTTTGTGTGCGCCAAGCGGGAGAGCAAATTGTTTTTTGACCGCGGTGAAAATGTTGTTTTTGAAAGGCTAAACGCCAACAAATACGGACTGAGAATATTTCATTACAAAAAAAACATGTTGTGAATTCCGGATTTTTTTTCAATAACTGTTGACGTTTGGACGTTACAGCGCCCTGGAGTTATTGGAAATGCTTGGATCACACGAGTCGGAAAAACAGCCACCAATGGAATCTACAGCAATTCTACAAATAGTATAATACTAATAATATTAGTGTAGCCTGATCTTTATCTGCAGCTGTGCAGAAATATCAGGTTTAAACAGAATGTGGCCTACTAAAAAGCAAAAAATATATCTTTTTAAATAGTTTCATATACAGACTTTTGTATAAATCATCCAGTAAGTGTGTTATTACGATTTTAGTAACATGTGCAAATCTAATTTTGACAACCTCAGAGCACTCAAATCCTGGCGCACCCCCCTGTGATCTTTGGTTCCCCCCTAAGGAGGGCTCAGACCCTAGGTTGGAAATCACTGTATTAGTATATATTATACTATTGACACTATAAAATCAAATACTCGATTTGGTATAAACACAGATAACTGTACTTTTATTGTATATATTTATTATGAATGGCATCCTTTTTCTTTGGTTTGGATGAAACAACATCTAGTTGAAATGCAGCCTTTAAAGAAGTAGCTTGCCTTCTTTGATTTTATATAAGAATTTATCTAACATCATATTTGCACTTTCATGGACAAGGACAAAGCCAGGAAAGAAGAAGGGGAGAGTTTTGGAGAGAGGACAGAGGAAATTATTTTTAAGAGGAGATATGCTACTGATTCCACACATATGGAACAATAAGCCCTGGAGCTTTGGAGAAAACTCTTCTCATTGACTACCGACTTAACGTGGCCTTTGGTTCAAAGAGGCTTTCAAATACGTTTTGTGCCGCAGATATTTCACCTTCTGGGTGATCTTCTGAGGATCAAGCATGTGTGACCTATGGCAGGTTATATAGGTACTAAGAAAAAAATACATTCCTTTCTTTCCCAGGTCAGTGTTGCCACGGGACTTGTTGCTCGTGAGAGGAACGTGGCGTTTGCCAGCACTCTCGCTGCCTTTTTCACCCGCGCCTACGACCAGCTCCGCATGGCAGCCATCTCAGAAAGCAACATCAACCTGTGTGGTTCGCACTGCGGCCTGTCCCCTGGTTAGTCAACTACTGCTGATGAGCCAGGCACACCACAACCCCTCTCACACACCTTACCCACCCACACTTTCAAAAAAGTTCCCCTGTATTCCCCTCACACTGAAGCCAGACATTTCACAACACCCATTTTCTCAGACCGTATTCACAGTATGATGTTAGATGTATAAAAGAATGATCTTTGTGTGTGTTTGCGAGCGTTTCAATCCTTTCTCACTTTCCCTCTAATCCTGTGTTTTCCTTGCTGTATTTACCCCCTTTGGTCTTACAGCTAGTACTCAATCCTCCCCCTTTTCTCCCTTCCTGTCTGCCCTGGAAGCTGTCAACAGGGAACCAGGTGTCCCTCTGTTAGTGCAGGTATACTGCATGCAATGTCCTGTGGATCTGCATGCATCAGCTCACCTGACCTGTCAGTAACTTTTGAAGAAATTTCTGAATGTTGGATGTATGAAATCAACTATATAAATGCACATATTACAGGAGAGGAAGGCCCCTCTCAGATGGCTCTAGAGGACATGTCTATGTTCAGGGCCCTTCCCACTGCGACCATTTTCTACCCCTGTGACGGCGTGTCTACAGAGAAGGCCGTGGAACTGGCTGCAACCACAAAGGTACGTAAAACTTAAATGCAGTGTTCTTGCTTCCCTGAACATTTATTTATTAGCAAAACAGCCTATTTTTTGCTGTCCCGGTGGTGACTGTCATGTTTCCCTTCAAAAAGGGTGTTTGCTACATCCGAACCAGCCGTCAAGACTGTGCCATCATCTATAACAGCAACGAGGACTTCCATGTTGGACAGGCTAAGGTGAGACAGTCTTTGCGCTCGCATTGCTGTTAAGATCAGTGGGAGGAAAATAAGGAAACAAAAAACTATCAATACAAAATTAACACACAGAGCTCCATCAACACTGTAATGTTTCTCTCTGCCAGGTGGTGTACCAGAGCAAAGAGGACCAGGTGACTGTGGTGGCAGCTGGAGTGGTTTTGCATGAGGCCCTGGCTGCAGCTGAACATTTAAAGAAAGGTACAGTACATGAAATACTGCTATTAATCATAAGAAGATAAGATATATACCACATCACGTATCCAACAGATGAAAATACTATATTTTTTAATCAAATACTGTGTGACCATATTTTATTTGATTGATTCATTGTTTGCCAGAACTATCACAGAATATTATATTGGTTTAAATAAATTGTAAAGCAACATCTATCCTTAGATGTAATATTGTTTCCTTGCATGTATTCTGGCCTTTTTCAATGCTTTTGCATACATAAACAGTGCTTGCTTGAGGTTGAAAAATACCTAAATCTATAATAGATACATTTGTGATGTTAACTTTGTCACTGTGGTATTTCATACAGTACAAGTATTGTGGTGATATTAATCACTAGTTACAGATTAACACCAGGACATCCTGGCCCTAGAACCACTACAGTATATGAATTGCACGCCTCAGTTGCAGCGCACGTTATATGTCGTATTCCTCAACTGAATGAACTGAATTTCCAGAGAGGATCTCTATCAGGGTCATTGACCCCTTCACAATCAAACCGCTGGATGCCAAAACCATCATCGACCACACGCGTGCCACCAGGGGACGAATCATCACCGTGGAAGACCACTACAATGAAGGTAGGTTTCCATGAAAGTTGCTCATACTGTTCAGCTTCTGCATTTTGTCTGACCACCACCAACCTAACGGCAACAAGCTTTACAGCACAGTGCAGCCGGGGCCCTGTCATTGGTCCGTATCCTCGGGTGTGTTGGGGTGGCATGTTTCTATTGGTTCAGCGGCAGAGACGCAATGTGGTGGCATTTGCTCATTGGCCGAGGAGGGGAGGCTGTCTGTCTGTTGTGTGCCCTCATTGCAGGCTAGGTATTGGTATTGTGGTGCGTTTTGTAAGTGCAAGAGCCAGAGAGCCAGAGAGGCAGAGTGCTGTCAGATTTCCTTAACTGAGCATGTGCCCATGGGGCTCTGCGTGACCTAGATAGCACAGACAGCCGTGCCCTGCGCCTGTTAAGAGAAAGGGGTGGGTGATGGCATGGGCTTTACTAGACAAAGGATTTTGGGCATCAGTCTGATGATGGGTATTGCATTCATTTTACATCTGGACCAGATAATGGCATAGTGGTCAAGGGGACATGTTTAGATTTTTTGTAATGTTTTCTCGTGCTCTCTATTTACTGTACATGAGATGACATTATGCTTATACACAGCCTCATTTTTTATGCGAATGAAGCTCCAAAGCTTTTGAGGCAATTGGGTGCCCCCCCATCCTCTATCCCCTCTACATCGCTCTCATGTGATGACTTGTTGTTCCCCAGGTGGCCTTGGGGAGGCAGCGTCCTCAGCAATGGTCAACGAGTCTGGCATCAACCTGCATCGTCTGGCTGTGTCCCACGTCCCCCGCAGTGGCAAACCACACGAGCTGCTCAAAATCTACGGCATCGACCGCGACGCCATTATCCAGGCCGTCCGCAAGATGCTCAGCAGCTCTACCAACGCCAAGTAACTTCCTGCCAGCCCCACCCACCCACCTATCTGATCACACCCCTGCAGATGAAGATAAACCGTCAAGTATGTTTTTGATTCACATGACACCCAGCTCTTTAAATTCCTTCACCGTGAATGCCCCTATGTGTGTACTGAAGTAATGTGATTTTGTGCTGTACACTTTGAAGTAGAGTTCCACATTTACCTTTCTTTTATGCATCCATCACATCACACACAAGAACAGAGATACACACATTCAGACACATGTGTCCTCACTCCAAAACTCATTCATAAATACAGTTCAGTGATCAAAATGTGGCCATAACTTACTTGGATGCTCACCATACAAAACAATACATAAGTCCATGTGATGCTCTCGTGTGTTTTTTTTAAAATGCTCTTTGATTAACTCCAACTGGAAATGTTTTTATATTGTTCTGACGTAGCTCTTGGGTGGGGCGTAGTTTTAAAGTAGTTTATCATGACCGTAGTGTCAGAAATAAGCTAACTGAATTGTTGTTTGTAGAAAGTAGTGGAGAAAAAAAATCAAACAAATGTAGGTGGGTCATAAAGAGCAGTCACTCATAACCACAACATCACATCTTCAGATCTTTTAAACTTGTGTGGTTTCAAAAGTTGTGTCATTTCTCTTCAGTATTTTTTGTTATTTGATTTTAAAGTTACCATCAACCTACACACCTCAGTGTTCATTTGTGCTATAGCTGTACAACTGGACCATACATACCAGCAGTGTGACGATAATCATTATGTGCTCAGTGACGTCATCTTTTTTTTACATAAGGCGGAGGTGCTGATGGAGAATATGGCTAGCTGTGACTATGAAGCTAGAGTTACACCTGACTTGTTAACCCAACGAACAAACACTTTCTTTGTTACTTGAAATTTTGTATGTACCTTACTTTCATGTAATAAAGCCCTCTGCATTTGACTTTGAGCGTTTACAATAGTTTCTTCTTTTCGAACGAATGAATCAATAAATAATTTATTTTCTTGTCAAGTCATTTACATAACCCATCACACATGGGATTATTCAGACACATTAACTAACAACAAATCAAACCTTCCGGCATGCTAGCCCACCAGCATACATACTGTATAAACATCATCCAAACATAATCTCAAACATGAACTTCCCCCAAATAATGCTCCAGGATACATCCCACAATATAAATACAACAAATATACAATCACATACACAAATCCAATCATGACAAAAAAGGCTTAAGACAAATATATCAATCGCATGTTACCTTTCTCCTCCTATCCCATACTTTGGAAAGATATTCAGAAAATACAAAAAAAATAATCAAAAAGATATTCAATTAAGGCTCCAGTCTCCATACCTATCAAATCTAAACCAGAAACATGAACTTTTTTTACATAATATTTGTCGTAAATCATGATTAAAAAAAAAGGACAAAATAAAATGAGGATTTCGTTCTCAACCGCATTTAGTTCACAGTATTGACAGTGTTTTGTCTTCAGTTGCACCTCTTACAGTTTCAATATATAGTGGTAATATACCACATCTTAACTGTGCACACAGTGACCTCTGACTTTTAGGCAAATTATATTTACCATATTTTTCACATTTGTAATCTTTCTTAAATAAACAGTAAGTTCTCAATTTTGGCTTTTGCCAGATTTCTTCTGCCCGTGATTATTTGCATTTAGCCCAGACTAGAGGTATGTTTGTGTTGAAGTGTGCAGTTCAAGCAGTATACATACACAGGAATCTGTACTTGCAAAGTACCGTGATTAATGACAACATATGTTAGTATAACACGATTCTTACAGCACATATCTGCATCACTTGTTTCATAAATTAATTACTTCTTTACCGTAAATCCCTGAGATAGCTAATCAGAAAAGATCTGATCATAAAATTGACTGATATGTGCTTGTCTCTGTGGAGAAATGCAGGACTTCCTGGTAGAACTCTTCGACCTTGTAGAAAGTCCCACTGATATAAATCATGTGGTTGTAAACTCTTTCTACCACCAGGGGCGCTGTCTCTCTCTCAGCTCCCTGTACAAAAGATCACATAAAATACCATCACTTTAACTTTTAAATAGATTTAAAGACACTGAATTCAACCTGTGATAGAGCTACAATAAACTGTTGATCTATCATAACAATGTACAAAATCTGAATCAGCTTTTGTAAGCCCACCTACCTCAGAGAGCTGTATTTCCGTTTTGCTCCTCTAAGAGCAAACACCATTATTCCCCATCCATAAGACAGCGTGTAGACTGGAATAAAGCACAACATGAAAGCACATAAGTAGTATTTTCCCAAGGCGTCTGCATATCTCACATGATGTAAAGTCAGGTGGCCTTACCATGATATCTGTTGAGGTTCAGGATGGCCACGAAAAGTGCAGCCCAAAATCCCCAGTAAACATCTAAAGAGAGAGAGTTAGAAGGTAATGTTAGTTTTTATAAAGAACAGGTCTGAATGTGGCGACTGATTCATAATTACAATTCAAGGTCATTGCTTTATTATATAGTATGTAATGATGGCAATTGCCAGCAATATTATTACTCACTCCAGTGAGTAAATATTGATAATATACATTTTGAAAATGACTATAACACTATTAATCAGCTACAAATCATCAATTATTATTATTTTTATATTATTATGTATTATTATTATAACACATTTGTTAGTGATAAATACATATTTCATTGTTATTATTAATCTGTTGTTCAACAATAAATTGCTGGCAGAAATCATAAACAAATAATGTATTAAGTGTGCACACCTCCTCTGTCATAGGGAGGGCCTTTACATCTCCTAGTATGAGCCGGCAGATCTGACAGGGAAACATAAAAAAATAAACATTGGTATTGTCATTGTTGTCCAACAAAACATAAAGGGGATTAGGGGATCATCTCAAATATGTTTAGCATTTCAAAAGAACACCTTCTGGGGGAAAAAAATGCAATAATGAATATGTTCTTTTTAAGACAAAGTTCAGCTTACCAAATACAATGCCCACAATCTCGAATATTATGGTGAAAATCACAGCAAGAACTGATGGAACCACGAGGGCTGGAAATGCAACACATAAAATATGAAATATGCCACATAAAAATAGGTAGGTTTGCTGATAGATTAAATGATTGAAAATGTACATTGTCCCAACAAAATCTAAATTGTTTAGCATTTAAGAATCTGAATGATAGCGTATGTCTACTTACAACAAAAGGGCCTGTAGAGTGCCATTCCACATCCCAGACCAAAGCAGATTGAATAAAAATGGTAATATTTGTCTGAAATGTTCAGAGGAAAAGATTAGAATCAGGAAATATCTTCTAAATTAAGGCAGACTTTTTTTTTTCTGTGTGCCACCACTATAATGTACATACAGTGTTGGTAAATGTCCCCTTCCATAGTCCTGAAAAAAGGAAACATTATCATGATCTCTTGGTACAGACAGATCAACACAAATAGCTTGATAGATAAACACAAAGTAGGCTATATATGTATAGAGACAGAGAAAGAAAGCAGATGAGAAAATGTAGTAATATAATATAGTAATATACATTATGAAATTAGAGAATGGATTAACATTACCACAGGTGAAAGACCCTGAGACCCAGGAACACAGACATGTATACACACCATTTATGTTCAGCTGCAGGTGAATTCTCCAGTCAAGTGTAGCAACCAAACACCAAGAAGACAGCTTTCTGGATCCGGTCAAACCGCTCTGCCAACTATTATACACAGACAGAGGGAAGTCCCAGATAACCACAGTTTGCTTTCACATTCGTTTTAATGCTTTTACACTCTGTCGTAAAGCTCTTAAAAGTACAGTGTGTCGAGGCTCAGTGCTAATGGTTCAGTCATGTATAGTGGAAGAGTTTGACATCTAGATGAAAAATCTACATGTTTCCTTTGGCATTTGGCACATCAGTAATGTTTGTAAACATTGTACAGACATTACTGATGTAAACAAAGGAAAAAAATAGAAAATATATATATATATATATATATATATATATATATATACTTTAACAGTGTTACTCCATGTAATTAAGCAAAGAAAACAATGCCACATATAGGCTATTTGATGTTTCCAGCCTGCTTTTCAACATTTTATATAATTTTAAATGTAATCTTTTTTTGGGTTCAGGGCTGTTAGTCAGACTAAAACAGACATCTAGGCTCTGGGAGCTTGTTATGGGCATTTTCTTGACATTTCATTGATTACACAAATAATCAGTTATTCAGAAAATGTTCGTATATAGTTATTCATAGTATACTATGAATTTTTTTTTTTTTACTTTTTCAGTATACTATACAATTACTCTTTTCGACATACTATACTATAATGGTTCCAAGAAACTATACTATGACCTTTTTTTTTTTTGACATACTATGACTTTTTACGACATACTATACTATTACTTTTTTTTTAATTTTTAATTTTTTTTTAAAACTTTTTTCGACTTACTATATTATGACTTTTATTTTTTACTTTTTTCGACATACTATATTATGACTTTTTTTAATCTTTTCGACATACTATACTATAATGGTTCCAAGAAACTATACTATGACTTTTTTTTTTTAATCTTTCGACATACTAGGACTTTTTACAACATACTGTAACCTTTATTATGGAGAGGACTGTTTGTGAAACACCTCAAGTTGGACTTCCTTCCTGTTAGCGAGTACAAGCAAGGACTGAGCTTTTGATGTGAAGGGAAAGAGGAAGCGTAATGTGTATAACTGTGACTAGCACCGGGTGTCTGAAGATGGGAACGAGTAAAGACGCCAGCAAGTTCAAGCCTCCGTCTCATCGTGTCCTTATTTCACATAATAAATAAGTATAAACGCACATTAAAAACCGCTCGGTTACAATACTATACTATGACTTTTTCTAACTTTTTCAGCATACTATACTATGACTTTTTCTAACTTTTTCAGCATACTATACTATGACTTTTTCTAACTTTTTCAGCATACTATATTATGACTTTTTCTAACTTTTTCAGCATACTATATTATGACTTTTTCTAACTTTTTCAGCATACTATACTATGACTTTTTCTAACTTTTTCAGCATACTATACTATGACTTTTTCGACATACTATACAATTACCTTTTTTTTTTTTTTTTTTTTTACTTTTTTCGACATACTATATTATGACTTGTTTTAATCTTTCGACATACTATACTACAATGGTTCCAAGAAACTATACTATGATTTTTTTTTGGTCATTTTCAACATGCTATGACTTTTTTCGACATACTATATTATAACCTTTTTTTTTCCGACATACTATACAGTAAGTTATGAAAACAATCGTTTCTTTGCAGTCATAATCACAACATGTGTCTCCTGGGTATATAGTTGTAGTCGTATGATACACTCTCTAGATGGCAGTGCTGTATTAAAAACTCCAGTAAATTACCGAAACACGTCCAAGCCCAACGCAATGCATTCTGGTACTAGAAGTCAACACAACAGCTGCAATATGTAGTCATTGGAATACTGATATCACACTAAAAAACTACATTTCCCATTCCCCCACTCATACCGGTTTGGATGTCGTGCTGCAGGGGTAACTGCTACTATACTATGACTTTTTTTTAACTTTTTCATCATACTATACCATGACTTTTTTTTTTTTTTTTTTTTTTTTACTTTTTCGACATACTATATTATGACTTTTTTATTTATTTTTATTTTTTTCAACATACTATACTGTGACTTTTTTTTATTATTTTTTTTATCATACTGTACTATGACTTTTTCGACAAACTATACTATGACTTTTTTATTATTTTTTTTTTATCATACTATACTATGATTTTTTTATTATTTTTTTTATCATACTATACTATGACTTTTTTATTATTTTTTTTTATCATACTATACTATGACTTTTTCGACAAACTATACTATGACTTTTTTTTTTTTCATCATACTATACTATGACTTTTTTTTTTTTTTTTTTTTTTTACTTTTTCGACATACTATATTATGACTTTTTTATTTATTTTTATTTTTTTCAACATACTATACTGTGACTTTTTTTTATTATTTTTTTTTATCATACTGTACTATGACTTTTTCGACAAACTATACTATGACTTTTTTATTATTTTTTTTTTATCATACTATACTATGACTTTTTTATTATTTTTTTTTATCATACTATACTATGACTTTTTTATTATTTTTTTTTATCATACTATACTATGACTTTTTCGACAAACTATACTATGACTTTTTTTTTTTTTCATCATACTATACTATGACTTTTTCAACGTACTATTCTATGACTTTTTTTTTTTTTTACTTTTTTCGACATACTTTACAATTTATTTACTTTTCAACATACTATACTTTGATATATATATATATATATATATATTTTTTTTTTTTAACTTTTTCGACATACTATGCTGTGACTTTTTTTTTTTCATCATACTATACTATGACTTTTTCATCGTACTATTCTGACTTTTTTTTTTATTTATTTTTTTTTAACTTTTTTCGACATACTATACAATTTTTATTTTACTTTTCAAGATATTATACTATGACTTCTTTTTTTTTACTTTTTCGACATTCTATATTATGACTTTATTGAAATCTACAGTAAGTCACCGAGCCCACGTCCAAGCCCCACGCAATGCATTCTGGTACTTGAAGTCAACAAAGCAGCTGCAGTATGTAGTCGTTAGAATACTGATATCACACTAAAAAACTACATTTCCCACTCCCCCACTCATACCGGTTTGAATGTCGTGCTGCAGGGGTAACTGTTTTTTTTTTTTTTTCCAACCGATGATCTCAACTGAAGTTTCCTCTGTCAGCTTCACGAAGAGCCTGAAGAAGAAACTCCTTTGAGAATGACAAAAGTATCCTCCATGTTGGTGAGCATCGTTGAAGAAGTCTGCGGCGAGAAGAAGGAAAAGGCAACTTAACGCCATTTAAGTCCCGACGATGCGGCTCAAACAAAGACTGCAGTGATTTGTGGTCATCTTGGTGATTCTCTGCGCTAGTAGCCAGGGCTGGGTCTCGATACTGTGAGTCAGCGGCTCCTCTCCAAGATGTCTACGGGGCAGCAGGAGGAATACCCGGACGACGCGGTGCTGGTCACGGAGGCCGGGCCGCAGTGGCTCCGGGTCGAGATGGAGCGTCTCACCAGGGAGCTCCGTGAGACGACCCATGAGAAGATCCAGGCGGCGGAGTATGGGCTGGCGGTGCTGGAGGAGAAACAGCAGCTCAAGCAGCGATTCGATGAGTTGGAAACGGAACATGAGACGGTCCGACATGAGCTGGATCAGCTGAAGGAGGTAACCTCAGGTCATATATATACAGTATAGCCACGCAGACACAGCTAACGTTAACATAACCTTAATATCGGTATGTAATCAGAACCATCAGACGTTATCTATCAATCATGGGGCCTGGTTCCTCTAAAGCTCAGACATAACTTCAGCTCATGCCTCCAAAAAAAACTACAAAGTACCACCAGAGTGTAAAATGACAAGCTGAAAGTCTGGTTATATGATAAAGTCACTGTCATAAGGTTTTTGACAGATTATCATGTGGCAGCCAAATGCTATTCAATAATTAATATCAGTCTGTAATTAGAACTATCATAAGTTATCTATCAATCAGGGGCCTGGTTCCTTTAAAGCTCAGACATAACTTCAGCTCATGCCTCCAAAAAAACACAACAAGTGTAAAATGACAAGCTGAAAGTTTCTTGAATTGTTATATGATAAAGTCACTGTCATAAGGTTTTTAACAGATATTATCATAAGTTATCTATCAATCAGGGGCTTGGCTCCTCTAAAGCTCAGACATAACTTGAGCTTATGCCTCCAAAAAAAACACAAAGTACCACCAGAGTGTAAAAATTACAAGCTGAAAGTCTCTCCAATTGTTATATGATAAAGCCACTGTCATAAGGTTATTGACAGATATTATAAGTTATCTATCAATCATGCGCCTGGTTTCTTTAAAGCTCAGACATAACTTGAGGTCATGCCTCTAAAGAAACACAAAAAAAGTGTAAACATGACAAGCTGAAAGTCTCTCCAATAGTTATATGTAGGTAAATATTAACTACCATTTACCTCCAAATACCACAAAGTACCACTGGGTGTAAAAATGACAAGCTGAAAGTCTCTCCAATTGTTATATGATAAAGTCACTGTCATAAGGTTTTTGACAGATTATCATGTGGCAGCCAACTAAATGCTATTCACAGTTATTCTTAATCAGAATAATAGTCGTGTGGTTTAATGTTTTGTTCACGTTGAAGGATTAAAAAACTACCATTTATATATAACCTAACGTTAATATCGGTATGTGAATACACGGAAGAACCATCATAAGTCATCTATCAATCATGGGCCTGGTTCCTTTAAAGCTCAGCCATAACTTGAGCTCATGCTTCCAAAAAACACAACAAAGTGTAAAATGACAAGCTGAAAGTATCTCGAATTGTTATATGATAAAGTCACTGTCATAAGGTTTTTGACAGATTATCATGTGGCAGCCAACTAAATGCTATTCACAGTTTTTATAAGCAGAATAATAGCCATAGTGTGGTTTAATGTTTTCTTCACGTTGAAGGATTAAAAAACTACAATTTACCTCATGCCTCCAGATACCACAAAGTACCACAAGCTGAAAGCCTCTCTAATTGTTATATGATAAAGTCACTGTCATAAGGTTTTTGACAGATATTATCATAAGTTATCTATCAATCATGGGCCTGGTTTCTTTAAAGCTCAGCTATAACTTGAGCTCATGCCTCCAGATACCACAAACAAGTGTAAAAATGACAAGCTGAAAGTCTCTCCAATTGTTATATGATAAAGTCACTGTCATAAGGCTTTGACAGATTATCATGTGGCAGCCAAATGCTATTCACAGTACAGAATAATAGTGGTGTGGTTTAATGTTTTCTTCACGTTGAAGGATTAATACTACCATTTACTTTTTGGTCACTTCTTGCCTGTACTTGCTCTTGGTATGTAAGGTTGAGGCCTTCAAATCAGACGTCTGCAGCTGCAGCAGTATGTCAAATTTAGATGCCTATGTGGCCAACCTGCTAGTTAGTTTAGTGGGTTTAAAAGTAATAGTAAAGCTTTAGTAGAAAAGATTTGCAGTTCAGTTAAAAGTGAATCTTGAGAAAGATTATATCCCTCCATGGTTTTTTTTTTTTTATAACTTTCCTATCCTGGGGTCCTTTATTTATTTATCCTGCTCTTTGGAGAGATATTTCTAACCCACGACTACAACATTACTTCTAGCCTCTGGTTTCTCTGGCTTTCATCTTTTTGGGGGATTTGTCAGTGTGGTTGGGTCAGTAAAGCAGTCAGAAGAGACTTTGGTTCACATGGCAAGGAGGTTTTTCAATTCAATTCAATTTATTTTTATACAGCGTCAAATCACAACAGAAGTTATCTCGAGACGCTTTATATATAGAGCAGGTCTTAGACCGTACACCATATTAGTTTACATCTGTCATCATCACCAAATTCAGCTGCCCGACTGGTTTAACCCAACACATTTCAGCATTCAAATGTTAGGACTTTAAGCCATGCTGTTGTCAACAAATCTCCTCTAACATCCAATATGACTCCAACTAGCGATGTCACGGTACCAGAAATCTAGTAGTCGATACCAATACCAGTGAATTTCCACGATTCTCGATACCAAATTCGATACCACAGTAAAAAAAAACAACAACAACAATAAATCCCATGTAATTCAACACGTACTCTTATTAAAAACATTTGAACATTACAAAAAACAGGCATGTAGCCTTTAAGTAATGAATAAAAAGAATTGACCCATATTGTTCATATTGGCGTATCAGTGGCATGTTATAAATCGATAGGCAGACCACGGACGCTACATACTGACCGTGAACGCATCTGGTCCGATAGCTCAGAGTAGTAGGAGCAGAAGGCAGAGGATTTGTTGTCGAAGTGAAAGGCAAACGCACCTATTTGGCAATATTTCACGTTTAATCTCAATGCCATAAGGGAACCATAACATTAATGAGGTAATCGCCGCGAGGCGGATTGAGCTGTCAAAGGCGAAGCGTACGGAGCAACGGCGCCAGGTAGACCTCCGCAGCGGTGCCCCGCTGCAAAAGCGCTGCCGGAGAAGGCAGACACACCGCCACCCGACGGTAAAGATCAGAGTCAGCGCTCTGCACGTATTAACCGTCATTTTTTTTTTGTAAAATGTCCGGTGTAATCGGTGACACCGGTGTTGTCACAAGTTTATTAACCGGTGGGAAAATGTTCCTCTCTGTCACATCCCTACCAATGACCATTACAGGCATCGTACGGTACCTTCAGTACTGTAGAAAAAGGGTACCGTCACTTCTTTAAAATTTTGGCATCGACTTGGTAGCGAAGTATCGGTTCTCGTGACATCCGTAACTCAAAAAAAAAAATGAAATGACGTTTTTTTTTTTATCATTTGCTGCCATATCTGACAGTTATTGGAGACAAAAAAAGTGCAAAATTAGAGAATGAAGAAGGGCCTTGGTTGGACTGGAAAAGCAGCAACCACCACAGCAATGTGAGACACATTCAGACACCTGTCAGTCAAGCAATATGGTGCAAAACATACATTTTGCCTAAATATATTGTTAATAAACCAATGATTTTTTTAAATTCCCACAACGACAGACTAAAGAAGAAGCGACATTAGCGACTGAGATTCTAACTTGTGGGAAATTGTGTCTGTATATCAAGAGGGAAGTTGGGGTTTTCCCGTCTGCTCGGTATAGCCTAGTCAGAGTCTTGCAGCCAGTTTATCAAACCTTTAGAGGAACTGCATCCTAACTAGGCACTTCCACATCGGTTTCCATGTTCAGCTGTTGTCACCACTTGTTATTGACTATACCTCCATCACTTACTCTGTGTATTGGGATATTTCATTGTGTGGTGTTTCACTGATAGCCAGAAAGCCACAAATGTATAATATTGTGTACAAATAACAGCTCTGAATAGTGAACAAGATGGGCTCAGATAGATGTCAGTCTCTTACTAACCTGTCCTATTTTCATTTTGGGCTGCAACTGACAACTATTTTTATTATCAATTAATCAGCCTTTTATTTTCTCGATTAAACGTTTTGTCTATGTAATGTCTCCTTGCTCGGGTTGCTTGTTTTGTTCAGCCAACAGTTGAATCCTTAAATATAGAAGTATAGTATAGCTGCAACCAGGGAATGTTTGGCATTTAACTGACTAATTGTTACAGCTCTATTTTCTATTAATAAGTTACACCTCCAGACTCTCTTGTGTCGTCACTGGATGAGTTTCAATGACCTATTCTCATTTGTGTGATGATGGTGATTTTCGTCCACATTACATTATTCATCACAGTCCGGTCACTATGTGACTCATTGATGTAGTCATTGTCTTGGTATCTCATGATTCTGACTGCTGCTTCTCTATTTAGTAGAGTATGTCGTCTGATCAGCACCTACAGTGCTTTTTAGGCGACAGATTGATACACTTCACGACTGACTACTGCTTGTCACACATATCCGTTTGTTTGACTGGAAACTGTTAGGGAAGAAGAGGTGGGGTTAGATGCTGGTGGTAAGAAGAGCTACAGCTCTGTGGTGGGTTTCAGGACTTTCTTGAACAGTAGTTGTTGCATCACCAGTTTGGCTCAGTGGCTGGATGTCTACGAGCCTTTAAGTCACATGGCTGTGGGAATCTGACATTCACCTGTTCATCCTATTTAACCCTCTGAGACCCGCGATCCCGACCGACTTTAAAGTCTTTCAGAGGCTGCAGGTACAGTTTTACGGCTAGAGTGAAGGTACACATATCATATGAAAGTAGAAAAACCTAAGGAATCATTGATGCCAACCATGTCATAGGCTAGCTTGTCAGGAAGGAGGTTTAATAATGCTCCAAAGTTAGACTAAATTTTGGCGAGGAACGGGGGTACCTTGACCTCTGATCTCAAGATGGCAATGAAAATGGGTTCTGTGGGTACCCACCAGTCTCCCCTTTACAGACATGCCCACTTTATGATAATCACATGCAGTTTTGGGCAAAAAATATGCAGTTTTTTTTTTGTAAAGGGACTGTTTGTAACTTCTTGCACATATAAATCAATCTGGGTCGGTGTCCCATGCGCGCTCGCGCGTGGCTACGCTGTTCAGACGAGACTCCAACACAAACTACACGGAAGCACCAAAACCGCAAAGTTATATCTAGTGAAGCCCGTCTTGCAAAACAGTGTTGGCCACGGTCGGAGGACAGGGGGGGAGACCGTAGCTTTGGTCTCCAGGGCCGCAGTCTCTACTGTACTCTGCTCCTCTGCCTGCTGTCGCTGTCAGGAGGCTGAGGCAGGAAAAGCACTAGGATCAGCAGTGATTCATGGAGAGACCTTCATCTGGTCAGCTAACATTACTGCCGAGCAGGTGAAATATAGAGTGACATTGTGGTTTTAGCTGACGTGTGTCGCCTCACTGTGTTGAGCGATGCTCCTTCATGTCTATGTAGAGCGAGCACAAGCGCGAGCCCGACGCTGACTTTCGTTGACTTAACGGCCACAGGTGTCGCTGTTAACAAGCATTTCTGATTCTTACAAACAGTCCCTTTACGGCAGTATAATTGTGTTATTTTCGCCTAGTTCTAAAATGATGTTTGAATATTTCTGCATAATGGAGTCCCTAAACACTCTTGGAATTACATAAATTGGGTATCACTGTAAAGTTGACTCTTGTGGATTCAAGGAGTCCAATTGTATTCATGACGTGTGATGATGTTATTCCCCATATTAGCCATTTCATATAGTGAGACCTATTTTTTGGAATTTGACCTCACTGTATAAAATGACCTGTGGTTACCTCTAGGATAATCACAGCCTCATGAAACTTTAGAACCACAAACTAGAAACCTAGAGCATTCAGAGGATGGATGGCTTTGTGGAGTGGAAGACAGCAGCCTCCAGCTGGCTCCAGGCTGTCGTGTGACCATGACCAATTAGAATTTATGCAGTTCAAATGTAATCAGTGTTTGCAATAATCTCTTTTCATGCTCTGTCAGTGTGTAAGATGAACATCATGACATAAAACCAACATGTAGCAGCAGGGTGACACAGTGCTTGTGAGTGAATGGTCTTCCGTAACACAATAGGCGAACACACAACCAGTAATAATGTCAGTGAATGACAGGCCCTTGGTATTTTTTGAATAAACAGTTTGGGTAAGATAACCCTCATCCATCGCCACTGCCGGTGGTTATTCTGGCCATACTGGTGGTTCTCTGCGCGCGTCTTCAAAAAGGGCGGCTACTGATCCTTGATCAAAGTAGTTTTCCCTGATGTCTTTTCTTTCTCTGTGTCCGCAGGCCTTTGGACAAGCTTACTCAGCCCACAGGAAAGTGGCAGCAGATGGGGAAAGCAGGGAAGAGTCACTGATGCTGGAGTCTGCCAGTAAGGAAGCTCTCTACCAGGAGAAAGTCCTGGAGTTACAGAATGAGCTCCGACAGGCCAAAGCCTCCCTCACCAGCGTACAAGCTGAAAATGATCGCCTGTCGTCCATTGCCGTGGAGATGAGAGAGGTGATTGTTTATTTACACACATTTTAAAAAGCAGATTTACAATATAAATGTTGTGCTCATTTGAATTAATTGTCATTTCAATCATGCTGGTCCTACTTTATAAAGACTATATAAATAAATCTCATAATCTCTGTTAAATTACACAACATGCTCTTGATGAAGTCGGTATGTATTGATGAAAACGGGATCTTACAGAGTAGATCTTTCTTTACTTCTAATTAGGGCTGTCAAAGTTAACTCGTTAATAACACGTCAACGCAAATTTGCTTTAACGGCACAAATTTCTTTAACGCATTAAAGCAACTTGCGATTTTTAGATTGTAGCGGACTCAGTCTTAAAGCTAGAGTGAAGATACTGGCATCATATTAATATGGGAACCTGAGGAATCCATTGGTACCAACCATGACATACTAGCGAGAAGGAGGCTAAATAACGCTCCAAACTTATGCGAAACTTTGGCGAGCAAAAAATTGGCATGTCCTTTTTCAAAGGGGTCCCTTGACCTCTGACCTCAAGATATGTAAATGAAAATGGGTTCTATGGGTACCCACGAGTCTCCCCTTTAAAGACATGCCCACTTTATGATAATCACATGCAGTTTGGGGCAAGTCATAGTCAAGTCAGCACACTGACACACTGACAGCTGTTGTTGCCTGTTGGGCTTCAGTTTACCATGTTATGATTTGAGCATATTTTTTATGCTAAATTCAGTACCTGTGAGGGTTTCTGGACAATATTTGTCATTGTTTCGTGTTGTTAATTGATTTCTAATAATAAATACATACATGCATTTGTATAAAGCAAGTATATTTGCTTATTTTGTTAGTGCTAAAACATGATTAGTTTATCTTACAGCTGTAAATGGGAGCCAGTAACTTTGAATCAAAGTATTTTTGTGTTTGAAATGTTATGCATCTGTCCAATAATGTTGTCCCTTACAATCAGAATAGCATGAAAGAGAAGGTCAGTGAAGCTAATTGAAGTTTAGACTGACACCAGAGACTGAGACCAGACAACCACTAGTTGTCAGGGTGAGTTGTGAGAGAGTTGATGTTCGTGCTTGGAGTGGGGGAGGGTTGGTTGGCGGGATTGCCGTGAAACCAGCAGGAAAGATGATGTAATGGTCCACTGTGGGTGACACAAAGGATGTCCTCCGCCACGGCTCTCTGTAGCACAGATTGGTAAATGGACCATGTCCTCCTTCCGTCATTACACTCGCCAAAGTCTTGCCCCTGTGGTATGCGAAACATGCTGATCCTCATTTCACTTGACCAGACAGTTGCAACGTTGTAGTTTGCACTGCCTGGGAGATTTTTCACTCAATCAAAAATAGTGAGTATTTATTTTTTAACTGGAGTTTTTTCTCATTTATTCTCCCATAACATGTCATCTCTTGCCCCTCTCCTACCGTGTGCAGAATACAGAGCTAGCAGACCTGCAGCGAGGTCAGCTGCGTGATGACATGAGAGAGTACAAAGTGCGCGAGACTCGTCTGCTGCAGGACTACAGCGAGCTGGAGGATGAGAACATCTCTCTTCAGAAACAAGTGTCTGTGCTGAGACAGAACCAGGTGAGACAAACAAGATAGAACATGCACTTTGTTACACATCTTGAACTGGGTGATAATCATGGAAAAATAGTCATGTTTTTTCTGTTTAAACAACTTTTTATGACTCAAACTACATACATTATTTTTGTTTTGTTCTAATATAACTACATAGTCATTGTGTCATATAAGAAAGTGACAAGGCAAGACATTAAAGACATGTCGCCTTCCCAACACTTTTGACGTTTGCTATCATTTGAAATGGAAGTAAAAAATATTGTTTTCTTTTTTATTATTCACACAAAATTTTACATCTAAAGTTTTGTTTTATGTGCACTAGACAATATTTTTTATGGTCATTTTTGACAATATTGGGCACTCAGGCATAATAAAGAAACTAAAGTGGACACAAATCAATTGAGTAAAATTGTTAATAGTTTTATTTGTATTTTTTGAACACCCTGCTAAGGTGGAATTTGAAGGTCTAAAGCACGAGATCCACCGTCTGGAGGAGGACTCCGAGTGCCTCCACAGCCAGTTGGAGGAAGCCATGCGTCTGAGAGAAATCGCTGAGCGACAGCTGACGGAGGCCTTAGAAACGATTAAAACAGAGCGCGAGCAGAAGGCCACTCTTCGCAAGGAGCTCTCCCACTACATGACCATCGGCGGCTCTATGTACAACGGCTCTTTCAATATCTCCATCGACAACTTAAAACTCCACGAGGATCCTTCCGCCCTCACCGAGCCCGACAACGATGATCTTATCAGAGGCTTTGAAAACGGCTTGGCCAAGATGGATGAAGACAACAGAGCTGCTGGGAACAAGAGAGGAGAGTCTTTCAAGCCGGCTCCTAGCCTGGTGGACGACCTGCTGAGTGAGCTCAACATCTCTGAGATCCAGAAACTTAAACAACAGCTTGTGCAGGTATGAAGTCCAGGAAATGGTCTTTGACCATCCAGCACCATTTCTTACGCCATTACCTGATGTCTGATTTCATGTTTTCAACACATTCACTCAAAAGTAGATTCAACTTTCTACTGAAACATATCTGTATGTCGCACAGTACGTGCACAGAAAGAGTTAATTTTGATCATTATAGGGATGTCCTCGACCAAAGAAATTCTTAGTCAACTATCACTCGTTTGCCGACTAATCGATTAGTTGATTTAATCGACAGATCTATAAAACTGAGTTTCTCCACAAAGAATCACACCCAAGCACTTCTTCAAATCTTGTGTTTAGAGATGTACTTAAGTTTCTTAGAAATAAGTCATTCAACATGAAAAAAACATACAAATCACTAATCGACTCAATAAATCTTAGTCGACTAAGACTAAAACGACAGATTAGTTGACTGAGATGGCAGCCCTAGCTAACTAACTATTCTTGGGCACATTTAGTAGATTCATCTGGCCTGTAGTTTACTCACTCTGCTCTTTGAAAACCCTTACAGGTACTTTAGTAGCTTCCGCGACTTTACCTAAACAAATCCTCATGACGACAAAACTAAATTATTCAGTTGAACATTGTATCTGTAAAACAACATCACCTCTATTTATGACCAACATATTGTAAGTCATTTATACAAAAGAGGCTGTTGATTAAGCTTCGGTGAAGTGCCTCAAATATTCCTTTTTATCATATCCAGAATAGGCAAGCTAATTAAATGTTCAGTCTCAGATACACAAGGATAAGAAAGTAGCATTTACTGACTGACGCCACATTTTATTTCATAGACGGCTCCAATGATTGTTGGATTTAGAGTTCTGAAGTTATTTCATTTTGTCAATGTCAAAACAGCAAAAACTTATGATTTCTAAGTTCAAAATGCTGCTGCAGCTACTAGTAGACATAGTCAGATCTTTAACTGTCCACATCAAGTGTAAATACATGGTTATTAATCATCTGTGGCCACATCAATTGCATATGCATGTTTACTAGTGCTGTCAATTGATTAAAATATTAATTGCATAATTGTCCATAGTTAATTACAAATTAATTGCCCTTTTTTTATCTGTTCAAAATGTACCTTAAAGGGAGATTTGTCAAGTATTTCATACTCTTATCAACATGGAAGTGGGCAAATATGCTTGCTTTATGCAAATGTATGTATATATTTATTATTGTAAATCAATTAATAACACAAAACAATGACAAATATTGTCCAGAAACCCTCACAGGTACTGCATTTAGCATAAAAAATAGGCTCAAATCATAACATGGCAAACTCAAGCCCAACAGGCAACAACAGCTGTCAGTGTGTCAGTGTGCTGACTTGACTATGCCTTCACCAAACTGCATGTGATTATCATAAAGTGGGCATGTCTGTAAAGGGGAGACCCGTGGGTGACTGAAAATGCCTTTGTTTTTATTTTGATGTTTAGATGGATCGAGAGAAAGTGGCTCTGATCAACTCTCTCCAGGAGAACCAGAAGCACCTGGAACAGGCCTATGGGACTGTGTCCGAGCAAAAGGAAACTGTCAACCGGCTGACTGAGAACCTCACTGCAATGAGAAAACTTCAGGCCAGCAAGGAGCGGCAGTCTGCCCTCGACAGTGAAAAAGACAGGGACAGCCACGATGACGGAGACTACTACGAGCTGGACATCAATGGACCTGAGATTCTGCAGTGTAAATACACTGTGGCGGTGTCTGAAGCCGGGGAGCTGAGGCAGGAGCTGAAGACTCTGAGGTCGCAGTACAGCGAGTGCCGAACCCAGTACGAAGACGAGCGAGCGCGGCTGGATAGCGACGTCCAGGAGTTGAGGTCAAAGTTGGCGTCCTTGGAGAAGATTAGCCAAGTGGATAAAGCAGAGGTGGCTCGTCTGGAGAAGGAGCTCCGTCTGGTCAGCGAGGCCGCAGGAGAATCACTCGGCAGCCTTAATGTGGCGCAAGATGAGCTCGTAGCTTTCAGTGAAGAGCTGGCCAATCTCTACAACCATGTGTGTATGTGCAACAATGAGACCCCTAACCGGGTCATGCTCGACTACTACAAGGAAGGCAAAGCCATCGTAAGAAAGGGGAATGAGGGGAAGGAGGGGAAGGAGTCTTCCATACTTCTCACTAATGGGCTGATCTCTGAGACTGAAACTGGAAATTCTAGCAGCACCACAGCTACACCAGCCCCAGAGCACCGGCCAGAACCCATGAACATCTATAACCTCGTAGCCATCGTCAGGGATCAGATCCGCCACCTGCAGCAGGCAGTGGACCGCACCACTGGGCTGTCACGTCAGAGACTTGCCAATCTGGAGCTGGGCACAGTGGCAGACAAGGACAATGAGGCTTGCATTGGAGAGATCCTCAAACTGAAGTCCCTGCTTAGCACCAAAAGGGAACAGATCGCCACTCTCAGAGCCGTGCTCAAGGCCAACAAACAGGTCAGAAGACCACTCTGAGCATCTGTATGTGCGTGCTTGTGTGTATGTATGCCTGCTGTGTATGTTTCTCAGAGGAAGGATGTTCATTGTTTCTCAAACTGACAAGTACAACAGAATGCGATAATATAGTCTTAAACTAAAAATAACCACTGAGTTTAGAATGTACGGAAGCGCAAGAAATGAACGAATGAATAATGAATGAATAATTATATAACATCTTATTCCTTTTAGACGGCTGAGGGTGCTCTGGCCAACCTGAAGAGTAAGTATCAAAGCGAGAAGGCCATGGTGACCGAGACGATAATGAAGCTCCGCAATGAGCTCAAGGCTCTGAAAGAGGACGCTGCAACGTTCTCCTCTCTTCGAGCCATGTTCGCTACAAGGTATGATTATACATAATCACTGGTTTATATTTCATTCCTGACAAACATTATAATTAACCATCATGTGGCATCCTTGTGGCCACGTGGTTTAAGGCTCACACCATAATGCATGACCGCTATTGTATTGTATTTGTCACAGGAAACATGACGAAAACACCAAAATAACAATTATATTTCTTTATATCCTGTTAATTCTGCCCCTTTTCAGCATCTTTTCCTAATAATAAAAAGGAAAATTCAAAACATTAGTGCTTATTCTGAACAAATATTTTATGTGTATGCTTGTGAGAAAGACACAAAGCATTGTGGGAGAACAGTCTGTGATATTTGTGTGAGTGAGCTAGCAGAGAGCTCATCCTCCCATCTGGAAAAGGCTGTCTGGGGAAATGGAGAAAACATGTGACAGCAGCAGCAGCAGTTCATGGAAAAATTGCTCCATCTGCTGGAAATAATGTTTATCCCTTGTTTCTTCCTTTTCCCCCTCTCTCTCTTGCTCTTTTCTCCACATCTCCCCTCTCTCTCTCCCTCAGGTGTGATGAGTACGTGACCCAGCTGGACGACATGCAGAGGCAGCTGGGTGCTGCTGAGGATGAAAAGAAGACCCTGAATTCTCTGCTGCGTATGGCCATCCAGCAGAAACTGGCCTTAACCCAGCGCCTGGAGGACTTGGAGTTTGACCATGAGCAGGCGCGCCGCAGCAATGCCACAGCGGTCGGAGGCAAGGGCAAAACAAAGGTTAAGGGAGCCACTTCCAGCCATCATGTAAGTCAGAAGCTGTACAGCAGAACCAACTTTGAGTCACAAAGCCTCAGCGGACACTCTTGGTTCTCTTACAAGGCGTTATGTGGCCTTTTAAAACTTCTTCTACATCTACATTTTTTTGCACGATTCATATTTCCCTCTGGCTTTGCATGCACTAAACTCTCTTTATGGCATACTAGTATTATTACTAATTAATACTTTTGTACTGTACATGGTTGTGTTCACAATGATATACTCGTTGAGTGGAACCAGTCCTTTTTTGTATTCTACTCTTGGTCATTTTCTAGCATAAAACAGTTCTACTTTGAGTTTGAATAGCTCATGTTTTTATGGTAAAAATTAATATACAGAATCTATTCAGTTGGCATTAAAGAAGACACAGAGACAAGTCCTATTTACTGTGTGATATTTATATCATTATTTGGCCTGAGAACCATATGAAACTGGAAACCTGCGTTCTAATTTTAATTCAACTGACATTTGCTTCCAGGCTGCATCCCTTTTTAAATTCGCTGTGATATAAGCAGGTATAATTTGTCGTGGAAAGCACCGAGCTTTCATCCCCGTTTGAGGTCTGTGACATGTTAGTTTGCCGGTGAGTTGGAGGAGGTCGCAATGAGGATGATGCTCCACGTAATCAAAAAACTTGATGTGAACAAGTTCTTCGAAATTTAAGCCTGAAAACGGATTCAGTTTTTTGAAGAGTTGGCCACACTATTTTTATTCCATTTGTTATCTACCTCCTTATTTCTCTAGAAACATTAATTTATATGTAATCTCATTTCATAATACAACTTTTTTTTTCTCTCTCTGGTCCAAAACAGCTTTTGAGATATCGATAAAAAAAAAAAGTGATGGTACCACTGTGAATTTCATGTAGGTTGAATTCCAAATACAAACCAATAAATAAAAACGGTCTGTATTAATATGTTCAGTTTTAACTTCAATAATCATGTTTTTCTAAGATACTATTCGCTATTGTCTGTATCAGATAAATTCTGTATTTTAAAGGTTTATGTCAGCACACGAGAATTATGTAAAAAAATCAAAACTATTTGAATGAAAATTATGTTAAGATCACAAAAACATTCCCTGTACTATTAGTGACTCATCCTTGATGCATGCATGCATAACACACCTCTGTCTTCTGCCTCCTGATTCCATCTAACTTTCCTAACCGCTACCTTCCATAATAAATTTCATCTCTAATCTGTAAATTAAAATTTCAACAATCAATCGACAATCAATTTAATGTGATTTTTCTTCTGTTTTTATCTTTCCATTTGCAGTAAATCAATCATGCCAAGTGCCCTTAAGGAGGTCCGTCAGAGTGTCGCTAACACGAGAACCTATCCAACAGTATTTGCCAAGGGCCTTGTTTTAGAGTGCCAAAACAAGTATATGAAATTATGTCAAACATGCAGAAAGAATGACTCATCGCATCAGCTGCCCACTGCAGTCCTTCAGTCTTCCAACAATATGCACCACTATTATTATTGAACCAGAGGAAGATATCAGGATGGGTGTTTTACTGGTTACCCATCGTCTGTGTTACGCTGACTGTGCACTTTTTGTTTTACTTATTTGCTCTTCGGTGATTCCTTTCTTTCTAAAAAAATCATACTAATTGTTTCAAGTATTATACAGTGTTTTTACCAGATGTGCATGTTTGTCTACATTTTCAAGTGATTCATCACATTTTTAGCTCTATTTATTTCATAGTAACAAATCCAGAGATTATGTGGTAATTCTTTTGAAACCAGAACTTTCTGGTTGAAATCCAACAAAAGAGACAAATACACTTTTCTGCCTTAGTTGTTTTCCTTTTGGCCTTAAATGTATGGATGCCTTTCTAGAAGCCCATAGAAACACTTTTCAAGGTTATCAAGATTCTTGATAACCATTTCTCCTGTTTAGCTCATAAATAATAATGCAATATATTATTTCCGCTATATGATCCTGCAAATATGGAGCTTTATTTTCAGGGTATTACTACATTTGGGCTCCTCCTTTGTAGACATGGCAGAGCTGTTACAAACTCAAGTATGCTTGTTATAACTAAAGAAGAGTATTAATGCAAAGCTTATTTAAAGATTTCTAAGTTAAGTTCAGATGTTAATAGTATTCATAAAAGTTATTCATGAAGGAGAGTTTTTAATGTAATTGTTTTAATACAACTTTTTGTAAACCTTTTGAGTCCTAAAATCTGCAAACAACAATTCTGCAGTGCCATTCTGTGTTTTGTTTCTACAAGTGCAATTTGCAAACATGACCAGAAAAAAAAAAAACTAAATGTTTATTCTATGTAAAAATATTTTACACATTGTTGCTCACATACTTGGTCCTAATTGATTTTTATATGTTTTTACTATAACTGCAATTGTATTTATTTGACACTGTTCAGACTACAGGATGTCATCATCCTTTTTGTTTCCTAAGGGAGTTTGAGTGGAGGTGACTGGTCACAATATTGGTAAGACTGAACTTGTGGTAAAACACTAGCACATTTCATGACTGTGGGTTACTGTCTCTGCTAACAGTTATGGCTGGTGGAGAAATAAAACTTAACTTTCACAATAGTGAGATTGTTGTTCTTTTTCAATCAAACATGAGTTCCAGTTCCCAGCCATTTTTACAGTAAAGCTTTATCCTTTCACTGTTGAGAAATTAAAAACAAGAATGACATTTGAGATGTACCGACCTATATGACTTGTCAGTAGTGAGTACAATATTGATGGTTCCGTGGGTTGAGTAATGGCCGTACTATTGCCTAGTTTTTGCCTGTATATCATTACTTTTTTCTGAAACATACTCAGCAGCTAAGGTACAAGGTGCATTATTGTTGTGCATGCAAACATATAAATATATAAATAAGCAATACAATAAATGTAGACCTCATAACTAACAATAATGATAACAACATACAAAGCTACGGTCTCCCCCGCGTCCTCCAACCGCGGCCAGCAAGATGGGCTTCACTAGATACAACTGCGGTTTTGGTGCTTCCGTGTAGTTTGTCTTTGAGTCTGAGTCTGAACAGCGTAGCCACACACGAGCGTGCATGGGACATCGACCCGGATTGATTTATACGTGTAAGAAGTTACAAACAGTCCCTTTAATTTTACAGTAATGTACATACACTTCTTGTTCGTCATTTACTCTCAAAGGATACATGGATCAAATTTTGTTAAAAATACATTTTTATTGGAGGAAGATAAAAAAAAAAAATGGTTTGTATATGTGAAATTTACTCATTTAAATTCTGACATGTAGGCTACAATAAAACAGATTGATTGTTACATTAAAATGTAATTATAATGTTTTTACCCCTATTTACAACAGAATGCCCAGTTTTTATTGAAAATAAATTCAAGTATATCTGTATAAAACTTAGTTTATAAGGGCCTAGCTCAGCCTTTGCTACATTCTATTTCAAAAGGGACCTTGTGGACAATCATCTCAGTGCTTTAAGACTAATGAAAGGACAACAAGCAAAGTCTCTCCTCAGAGCTTATGAAGAACTGAACATATATGATGATGACCCCTAGAGCTACTATGGAAGAGTGCAGTCTTATTATTTATTTATTTATGCATTTCTTTTTTTGTTCCTTTAATTATCTTCTACCCTCTTTTATTTTTGTTATTATATATATTTTTTAATAATTTTAGTTATCTTTCCTATCCAATTGTGCCTTATATGTTTGAAGCATTGCGTTTAGATTACAATGCCTTAATGTTTGTAAATGAATTATCTAAAAATAAAAACATTCTATTTCTATTTCCGGTGAAAAAGGGAAAATGTTGTTTTTTTCCTTTTCTGAAGACGTGTACGTCAGCCGCTCCCTGCCTGCGTGATGACGTCACGGGGGGCGTGTCCAAACAAAGGACAGAGGAGACTCCACAATGGGAGGTTTGTGTCTTTCTTTAACGCAAAATGAACTAATGTTACCATGTAGTTATAGCCTTCTGTTCCGCTTTCATATCTCCACATTTTAGGTCTGAAACACGAACATTAACCACACTGCTAACGACCTCAAACTGTTGCCTCGCTCTGACAATGACAATGCAACGTCTTTCAGTGCTGTTTGTGAAAAGTTTCATAACAAAACATCTGCTGTTAGAAAGACTTTCAACAGACAACTTCAGACAACTGTCTACAGATCCTCCGTGTCCTCACAGTCCTCGAGGAAGGACTGGAGATCATGTTTCCTCTCAGTATCCTGCTGTGTGGAGGAGAAAGCTGCAGCCTGCTGTTAGACTGTCGTTATGAAGAGTCTTGATGCACAGTAAGCTACTAAGTATGTGTTTTTCTGTTACTATGGACAGACAGTTTTCGTGAGCAGCTGTTAGAGGACAGCGACTTCGTCAAGGCTGAGCGGAGACTGGACACAGAGCTGGTGGACAAAGTCATCCTGCAGCTCAACAGGATCTACCCTCAGATCCTCTCAGACAAGGAGGCCACCAGAGTAAGTCCTCCTCATGCAGAGTACTGTAGCACTGTCTAAAAGTCACTGATTTAGGCTGTGGTGGAAGACATGAAGGAGAAGGACTTTTATTTATTTATTTATTTGCACATATATAAAAAGAACCTCTACCCCAACCCCAGGATAAAAAAACAAACAATAACAAAAAAGGAAGAAACTAACATAATTTTAAAAATTCAACAAAAATTAAATAACAACAAGAAGTAAACAAAATGTGCAGAAAAACCTAACCAAACAGTGGAAAACAATCAAATAAAAACAATGAAATACATTAAAAAAAAAACTACAGAAAAAAAAGAAAATGTATCTGTACTTCTGAAGTAAACATGTACTGCAAAGTTTTCTTTGCAAAATGACAACTTTGCAGTCATTTCATCATGCGGCAGAACGACCCCCGTTAATGATTACTTGACTATTATTAAAGGTGAATTGACTTGTAAGCAGCATTTAAAGCAGCAGTGGGTATTAAAGGAGCTCATATGATTCAAAAATGTTATTTTTTATAAAATGGTCACTATATCCTGCCGCTAGCCGGAGCAAACTTTCAAATTTTTACAGCTAAACAGTACACTACAAGATGTTTCTGAAAACATTTGAGGAGAGAAATAGGCATTACAGTAACCGAATATTGATTCATATGATCAGTGCTGCCTAGTTTGACCGTTTGATCAGAGTTTGCGAGTGATTGACAGCTGCCTCCGTTGAATGAGCAGCCAGTCTAGTTTTATCTCAGAGCACTTGAATTACAATATGCTGAGAGGTTATTATGGAAATTTTGCCCAGTGATGCCATAAACATACTGCCTACTGCAGGTTTAATGTTGTAGCTGTATACGTGCTGTAATTTAATCTATAATGCATCATATTCAATGCAAAATCTTAATCTATAAAGTAATTGGTAACTGTAGCTGTGAGATGAACGTAATAGAGTAAGAAATGTATTATTCCCTCCTGAAATGGAGTAAAATAATGTAGAATAAGATGAAAACACTGCAGTTAAGTACAAATACCTCAAAATTGTACTTCAACAAGCATATTTAAAATTACTTGAGTAAATGTACTTAGTTATGTTATATCACTGCATGTAAAAGTATTTCTTCTCAAGCATCGGATTCATGATACTGATGCATTCAGGTCCATGAGGTTTCTGATCCTGAACAGAGGCTGTGGTAAAAAAATCTAACTAAGAAAATAATGTCTCAGATTTACAAATTGTATGACAATATGAACATGTGATAAATCAACACTTTAATATGAATAGATGAAATAATTTACAAAATAATACCAGTAAAGATGCTTCATTCTGGCCTGTGTCGTCAGCAAGTGCTCCAGGAAAGGATATTTCCATTTGGGGGTAAAAGAAATATCCTGTTCTAACTGTTTTTGTTATCCAGTTCCGAAACTTGGACGTGCCCACGAGTGTTCGGCTTGGTGAGCTCCTGACACACTTGCAGGGGAAAGGAGAGGAAGCATGCAGGGAGTTTTATAGAGCTCTTCACTTGCATGTAGAGGAGGTATACTACAGCTTGCCCACACGGCTCCGCCTCAGAGGTTAGTCCCCAAAAACTGCATCTCCATATCATGTGTGATGATATTTATTCATTATTTGGATATTACAGAATGGATTATCTTGTGTTTAAATGTAATTTGTCAATACATTTGTGTCTTTACCAGTATCCTGTTGTGAGCTGGAATTTAGATTTACATATTTAGTTGTGTATTATAGTATATTCAACATTTTATTCCTCACACTAAAATGCATCTGTCCTGCCTCCAGATTCCTTAGATCCACTCGCACACCCACGTGTCTACAAACAGAAACATGTCTTGAACGACAGAGGTAAGTTGTTAATATAATACTGTATGTCGATGTGTGTGCAACGTTCAACTGTTCAAAAAAATTATTAAATTGATATTCTTAAATGTCATGAAGCAAAATCATAAAATAATCAGTAGATGATAAAGTCATGACTTATAAAATCACCAAATAAGGAGTAGTCAGTGTGATTAAGACTTTTATAACAAGTGTGTTAGGTAGTTATTTACCACTGATACACTTCAGATGATTAATTACATTCATGTTGTTGTTTTTCCAGGTCCTCTATTCTTTCTGGGCTGTTTCAGCGTCGCAGTGGGAATGGCTTTACTCTATTACTACGGTGGTAAGTAGCTTTCCAGGTTTTTAGCATCACTTGGCATTGTGATAATCACATATTGTCAGTATTATTTATTTAGTGCATGCACGCTTTTCAAGGTATATCTTCACTTAATTTGGTGTTACTAAGATGGTGTCTTTGTCCTGTAGAGACTAAAGTGACGGGAGGTAGCCGGGCCCTCGGGATGGCTGCTCTGGGTCTGAAAAGAAAAGCTCAGGAGGTTCTCATATGGTACACTGAAGAAAGCCTCATGAAGTAAAGGGGTCACTCCTTAACACCAGATGACCTGATAAATGCTACTTGTACCAAAGCACAGCGCACACTATATCTTTTCAGGGGTTGAATACTAATTTTGTACACAGTTGTATATATAGTATTTAGCTTGTGATCTAATATGAGAAAGATGGGGTAAATATAGAGCTACATTTGGCATTTTCCTCTTATTGCCTCATATGTTGATACCTATTTAAGTGGGTTAAAGGGACTGAATATGCTCGAGGGATGAACACAGTGAAATGAAAAACAAGCTGATTTAAATAAGTGTTGCTACAGTTTTTAAATGTGGCATAAAACAGCTTTTTACAAACCAATTAAACAAAGAAAATATTGATTGCACTAGTGAGAAAGTAAGGCATTTTAAATGACGAAATATTAACAATTGGAGGTACATTCTGGACCTCATACAGGATCCAGTTTTTTAGCTCTACAAAAAGGATAGCCTCTAATTCATCGGTACATTTTCTAGCCATATATTAATTATCCTTGAATGCAGAAAGCATCAACCTGCATTGTATGTGCCTCCTTACACTCTGGTGCTGAGACTCATTTATTACATTTATTTTGGTAATGAAGATTTTTTACTTTCTTTTCTGCCTTTTTTCTTCTGTCTGTCAAGCATACGTAAATGTACTACCCAAAACTGAGTCAGAAACAAAGATTATAATGTCAATCAGTACTTTCATGCCTCATGAGGCCCAGATCTTGACAGAACATAACCGCCCTCTTGTGGCCAAAAGTGAACTACATCACCCAACTGCACTGATGTGTAGGCTTCAGAAGAGCTTCCTGAAACTCTGCTTCTCACATTTAGACAAAAACAAAGATATTTGTCATGTGAAAAGCCAGAAATGATATCGAGCTGTGTCCGTGTAGTAGATACTTTAGACATTAGACGAGTTTTGCAGTCACGTGAATGCTCTCTACCAATCATATCCCGCTCTACCAGTGCAGTGCATTATGGGTAGAGTCACTACCCAAACTAAAAACAACAAAATGTCGAATAAAGAGTCGTAATAATGAAGCGTAAACACCATCAACCCGTTTTAAAAGAAACACACAACAGCTGTGTGAAATTAAA
Organism: Sebastes umbrosus; assembly: GCF_015220745.1. Lineage (NCBI taxonomy): Eukaryota > Metazoa > Chordata > Actinopteri > Perciformes > Sebastidae > Sebastes > Sebastes umbrosus. The sequence continues at coordinate 25,448,913 of NC_051269.1, read as the reverse complement.
AAAAAAATAATAATTGTACCATAAGTGAAACCAAGTTGTTTAACTCGGTGTATATATAGTGACCGTGTTGCATCTTTAAGGCGTGTTGGAGGAAAGGAGAGAAGGTTAGCACTCCCCTTGACAAGGATGGAATTGGCCCCTGTGGCCATCAACACACATACGGTTAAGGCACTGCCACCTACTTCGTGGCATCTATAACCATATTTTTTCATCTGTATAATGTTGACTTTCTCTAAACGATGCCTTACTATCTTTCTTTACTTCTTATTTACTTATCTCAGACCGCGTCTCACCATCTGCTTCATGACCGGAAGCATGCCTGCATATTTCCCAGTGTCTTTGTTTCCTCTGGGTCCTGCAGGGTGGAAACTTTTCTTTTTCTTTTCCTTTTGGCACGTAGCATTTAGCTCACTGCTGAATGCACAGAGGAATACTGACATATATACAGAAGTAGTGGCTACACCCAAGTTTCAAGTTTATTTGTCATATGCATTTAAAGTACAATGAAATGCATTTTACCCTCTCAGCCCTTAACATATAGTACAGTTGATAAATACGTCAATAAATAAGACAATACCTGAGAATTAAATCACAAAACAACCTAAAACACCCAGTTTGTGAGAGTTTAAAGTACATTTAAATATTTATATAATCCACCCCAGCTATTGAAAGACATAATTATATTTTATAGTGTGGGTATTATTTTGTTCTTAACCATGTGCCTTTTTGCAGACTATATTGTGATAAATTAGTTTTTCTGATGAGCCTTTTTTAATACAAAGTCTGGCAGTTAATTAGAGTATTAGCGCCACCTTGAGGGGGAAAAAATCTGAGATTTTGAGAATATAGTCATAATATTACGAGAAAAAAAAAGTCGTAATTTAATGGGGAGAAAGTCACACTATTTCAAGAAAAAAAAGTTGTAATATTACGAGAATAAAGTCATAACTTTATGGGGAAAAAAAGTCGTAATGTTACGAGAATGAAGTCATAACTTTACGAGAAAAAAAGTCATTTCACCCAGGTCCACACAATTACAATCGTTTCAATGTCCTCGTAAACCTGACTTTATTCTCGTAATATTATGACTCTATTCTCGACATCTCAGACACATTTTTTTTCTCAATGTGGCCCTAAAACTCCGTCGTAATAAAATAATTTACTACAAACAGGCAGATACAATTTGATGGTATTTCTCAGGCTGTTTCTTTACAATATATAACAAAGAGAAGAGTCTCTGAACATAACAGTAACTATCATAATGGTGCTTTGTTAAACTGTCTTTCTTTGTGGTTTTCTTTATGGTGGTTAAACTTCAGGATATCAGAAGCCAGTATCCGAAACACCTGAAAGATGTATTCAATGTGCATGGCTTTGTTGTTATTCTTGTACTCAACAATTTTGTAATATTATTCCAAAAGGAAATATTGATAATTGTCCAGTGCCTGACAGTCTGTCACATTGTGTTATGTAAAAAATGCCTTACATTTAGAAGTGCCATCATTTGTAGGACTGAGACTTTTGACTTTGTACAATAAAAAAAAAAGCATGATAACAATAAACAGGACAATAAACACATCGTATCGCTTCTGTAGTTTTATTAACAAATTTCATTTAAAATAGTTGTCACAGTGTGTACTAATAGATCATGTAGTAAAAGCTTTGAAAATATTTGGTCCTTAAAAAAAGTGATAAAAAAAGCCTAAAAGTAGCCACGTATACTTCAATACACAAACACTTACAGACATTAACTAATATATACACGTAAATCAGTTCAAACAATACAAGCTACACTTTGCATTGTACTTAAAAAACAAAGCATGTAAGGTCCACTTCAGTAATTGGTTGAGGTTTATAACAGTGTAAACGGTACATTTGTCCCCACAATAAAGCTGTAACATCATGTAACGCCTCATGAGCAGCAGCAGCAGTAGGCAAAGACTGCTCCTGATGCGCTTACTATTAAGGATTTGGATAATGCTTTGGTGATTTCTTTTTCTAAAGATGTAGGCATACGCTGACAGATACTGACAAATGTCAAAATAACAGTAGAATGACTTTTTTTTCCCCAGGAAACATTCACAATGGTTGTGATTGACGTATTGCTCCTGATAAGTTTGTTTTATAAGTAAAGGCAATCCTTTATTTGCATCAGTAATCTGAGCATGATAACACATAACAGACTGGTGTAACATGCCACATGAAATAAAAGTTGACCAAACATTTGTCCACTCCTCTGACACATACGCACGCACATGCACATACACACACACGCACACACACACACACACACACACACACACACACACACACACACACACACACACACGCACGCGCACGCACACACGCGCGCGTGTCACCTGATCCTCAGGGTAGGTTGTGTCTGCTCAAGTCTGGGAGTTCGAATTACAGAAAGGCAAGTGCACCTGCAGTTAGGTGAATAAATATCCTGTCCATTTGCATAAATAATGTGTGGAGGTCCATCTTTACTTGGTTGATCAGCAGGCACGGAGAGTCACGTAATGGGTGATCAAGAACCACCTGTGTTGGGCCGCTGGACACCAAAAGCCGTGATGAAGACGTTGACCACGACTATGATAAAGACGAAGGCTGTGGCGACGTTCTCCAAGATGTTCAGCTTGTAGTGCATGCTGGCATCATTCAGGTTCCACTTAACTGACAAAACAGAAGTTAAACATGAAGACATTACTGACGCTGTGTTCACATTCGTACATTTTGGACTGAAAGTGACTACCGGACGCCAGTAAAACCTCTGCCTACAAAGTGCCGTACAAAAGTAATACAAAATGATGTCTCTACCGAAATGGCCTGTGTTCAACAATAACAATATTATAAAATGCATACTATTATAACGATTTACTTACTTACTTATTTATTTATTAAACTTCCGTAAGGAGCATAAAGTGAGCGATGGACATAAATGGAAGTTAGAAAAATCCAGCACACAGATTTTGAGAGCAATCTCAAACTTTTTCATGTCAAGGACCTCCAAGATAGATGTCCAATAGACTACAGACCATGGATGTATAAGAGGTTTTGCACTGTGCTTTTACCCTGCGTGTTAGTAAATAGCCTTCAACTGCATTAAATTCTGTTTATGTCATGCTACTAGCACTACTAGCTACTGGCCGATAGCCGGAGACGTTAATACATCCACTACGGTACAGGCTTACAGCACACAGCCCATGGGTGTATTATAAGATAATAAAAGTGATGAATTGTACAAATTGCAAATGCAGTATGCAAATTGGGACATACTTGTTCATCATAACATTGTGCCTTGAACTTTGACCCTCTTGCTCATATGTCATAGCGTAGAGGATTGTGGGTCAGATTAGCCAGGAAAGCATGCTGGCTTGTATACTGCAAAATGTGACCAGATGTAGTAGGACATCCTGGTATTTTTGGCATACGGCATTTGACATAATATGTATTGGGATACACTAAGTCTTTTTCTTTCATACTAAATAGTATGGTAGTATGAGTATTGGAACGCACAGTGAGTTTTGCTTAGTCAGTAGGAATGGCCTCCTTTCCACCACAAGGTGGCGGCGCAGGGTTTCCTGTCAGTTTAGCAGTGAAGTAATCATTACTGAGCATGAGGATATAAATTAACAGCATCTGGCAGCTCTGCCCTCAGGTGAGTAATTAGCTTCTTCCTCCATCAGGATATTACATGCTTCGCTGGTCTGAAAGGGGATTTTTCTTTAGGCAAAGGGGAAATATGTAGGTTTTACTGGCCATCTGAGTATTGGCAAATCTCCCGTGACAACATATTTTCCCCAAAGTGAAGAGAGCACTTAAAAATTGGAAACGGCTGACAGCAGAGGCGTCTCTTCCTGTTGTGTTTCTCTAAATTCAGCTCTCTGTCACAATAGTATTCTCTGTTAGGATAAGATAAGGATACACGGGGTTGGAGGGGGCATTCCAATGTATGGGAAGAGAAACTCACAGGTTTATGTCCCCCTTAAGGCTAAATAACATTTAGTTTGAGTGTGAGAAATTCAAGTTTGTAAATTAGTAGAAAAGATCTGTAGCTGTAGAGAGAAGATGACCGTGTCAAAATGACATTTTAAATAAGAAAAGTGAGGTTATACTAAGATAGAGAACAAAAAAAGAACATTTTACAGTACAAATTTAAATGTAGTTGTCAGCTGAGTTCCCATAATGTGCGTGACACTGAAGTTACATATGCACACATAGAAGAACGAGTTTTGGTAGTTCTTGGTGAAAACCTCGCCGCTAGTCTAGATTAAGTAAATAAAGTAAACATTACATCACATGTACTTTACACGATATTGCAGTAGAAGACACTAACACATTTGTGTGTGCAGCAGAAACAAAACAATATATTTTTAGTATCACTGTAAATCTTCTCAGAGACTCCACACTCACCTATGAAGATGAGCAGAACTCCCACTATGATTTGTAGGATGAGGGAGATGCTAATGAGGGCAATAAGGGGCACATAGAAGCTGAAGTCTGATCCTTGCTCCAGTACAGCCTTCAGCTGTGAGGCGTTAGCCATCAGTAGAGCCACATCCAGCATGCTCTCTGCTGCACTCTTCTTATTGGCATAGTGGTTCATGTTCAGAGGTCTCTGTTGCCTCCCCCAGTTGTCTCGCAGCGGCACCTGAATACAAACACAAACCATGATGTCAGTATGACACATAAGTGACGGGTAGAAATGTGATACTTCAAAAAGCTTGGTCAGATTTATCTCTAGTATTTTCTATTAATGGATCCATTATGGTAGAACATTAAAACATATAATCATCAACTGTCAGTTAATGATTTTGTGATGTAGTGTCTCAGTGTATCTTTAAACTAGGGCTGTCAATCGATTCAAATATTTAAGCGCGATTAATTGCATGATCGTCCATGATTAATCGCGATTGATCGCAAATTAATCACACATTTCTGTTCAAAACGTACCTTAAAGGGAGATTTCTCAAGTATTAAATACTCTTATCAACATGGGAGTGGGCAAATATGCTTGCTTTATGCAAATATATGTATATATTTATTATTGGATATTAATTACCAACACAAAACAATGACAAATATTCACCAGAAACCCTCACAGGTATTGCATTTAGCATAAAAAATATGCTCAAATCATAACATGGCAAACTGCAGCCCAACAGACAACAACAGCTGTCAGTGTGTCAGTGTGCTGACTTGACTATGACTTGCCCCAAACTGCATGTGATTATCATAAAGTGGGCATGTCTGTAAAGGGGAGACTCGTGGGTACCCATAGAACCCATTTACATTCACTGATCTGGAGGTCAGAGGTCAAGGGACCCCTTTGAAAATGGCCATGACAGCTTTTCCTTGACCTTCTCGACGAGCTAGTATGACACCAATGTGATATATGATACCAATGCCTTAGGTTTTCTAGTTTCACATACCAGTATCTTCACTACAACCTCCATAGGAATTGATTGCGTTATTACGTTAAAGAAATTAGTGGGGTGAAAACTAATTTGCGTTAACGCGTTATCATCGTGTTAACTTTGACAGCCCTACTTTATACTCAACAGCCCTCATCTAACTAAATACACTTGAAAACTAGAAGGGTACTCAGAGAGTGCATAACTCTGACAAGGCCATGCCCTATCTCGCAATGTTAACGAAACTGAACAAACTATTTATATATCTGCCCTGTGATTCGGACACGCTCCAGCGTGGGTGGTCCACGCTACACCCTTCCACCATGTTCCATGACAAACAAAAATTTGACCATTTTCACTTTCACCACTGCAACACTCACGCTACAAAAAAAACCCTACATACTTATCCTGAAACTTGTGTAAACACGGTATTTAAAAAGTTACTTTAACACGGAGGAAATGAAAGCACTCAGCTGCTTCCATCCAAATATGTGACTGGCTGGAAAGTATGATTTCACCTTTTAGTAAATACATAGCTGGATGTGTGGGGGTTATTTTACAGACTCTAAAATCTCCAACTTGGCATTACAAATTACAGAAGTGAGGCAGCAGCAGAAACTTTTTCATCAAAGCTAACCGTCCAACGTAATAAAAACCAAACATCATATGAGAACTGAGCAGTATAGCAAATCTAAGACCCAGATTTGTGTAATCACAGTATTTTTGTTTGCCATGAAAGATATTAGTTGAAGTGAAAGTGTTCAGTGGCCTAATTCAAACAGGAACACCCATGAGGTCACTGAGTTGGACTGAGTCCAAAGGTCAAATATAATTTGTCAAGCCATGTCCTTTGTGTCAGGCTGACCAAGTCACGCATCTTAAACACAAGAATGGCCTCCACCCAAATGCAGTGGAAAAAGTGAGTTATTACGCTTAGGAACATGTTACAAATGCACCATACATGCAGTAAGTACGTGTGAAAGCATGCATTTATAGAAATAATCAAGCTCACACGCTCACACATAATATTATTAGATTATCGTTAAATATTCTATATTATTTATTAAATAAATAAAAACTAAATATGCAGTATGTAGTGTTGCGGAAAGTCAAAGGAAGCAGAATTTCCTGTGCCATTAACAGTCAAATGGACCGACTAATGTATCCAGGAAGAAGAGGTCGAGGAATCGATTTCCTTTCTTTTTGTGGAACAGCAAAGAAATGAGTTCCTTTTGTCTTACAGGTGAAATGAGTTGGTTGTAAATGGTTAATTTAAAAACACACTAGAAATATGACATCACAGGAAACCAGGGTCATTGCTATTGTGTCTGTGGTGACCAATGGACAGAGAAGTATAAACAATAAGACGTGAAGGCAGGAATCTTCCACTCCTACAGACTGTTATTATCAAGTCACAAAAGCCGAGTCGGTCTGCAGAGCAACTGAAAAATACATTCAGACCTTTCCTTCTTACACAGTTCTCTTTAGTTGATCCTTACATATGCAGCTGGACTGGCTACCATTACCATTCGACAGTCTCATCCTGTTTACGGTTGCTTGAACGTAGCACATTCCCGTCTGGCTTGTTTGTGTTTCTCCAGGGTCGGTATATCGGACTCATATCTTGTTTGTACTCTCCAAGGTCAACTGATGTGACCCACTCTCTTTACTCTCTTCCCGGGACTCTCACGTTTTTCCTTTCGGGGTCACAATTCTCCCACTTTTCTCCAGATTTATGGCAAATTTTCACACCCTTTTTTTCCTTTTCTGTTATCTCAACCTGTTTCTGGCACTGTACGGCGTGTATTAAACCATAAGCCCTACTGTTTCCGTCCGGACAGCAATAGAGCTACACCCTATGTCTTTTCCCTGCGGAAGAGAGCTGTTCGCGACCAAGCCCCCAGGAAGTGTGCCAGGCGTTGATGCAAATTTTCGTAGTGGCCAAACGGCGGTACTACAACTTCTGTGTCAGTCACGTGATGCCACTGGGCTCAAAAGGACTTTTTCCCATAGACTTACATTGGTAAAGAGACGTCTTTAACACAGCGGATCATTTTTTTCAGGTAAATCAACTTCTGAATATGAACACTTGAATATACCTTATTTAAATCATTAGGTCTTAAGAGTTGTAAAATGCACTAATAGCTGAATCCAGACTTATTTTACTTCCTCCGTTCATGTGAATGAGACCCAGACCGCGGCTGGAGCGCTAGTTGGGAGGCGTTAAAGAAAAATGTATTGCGTTTCTGCCTGCTGAAGATCGCCGGATGATTCGGGTTCTTTATCACTCGGCAGTGGAGCCATTTTGGCTTCATGCGCCACTGAGCAGCTCTCATAGGAATGAACGGGAACCCGCCCACAACGCTGTATCCAGTTCTCTTTATACATCGATGCTTGCGATGCGCTCGCCACACATCACCGCATCACCGCATCACCGCATCACAGCAAAGCTTGCGTGAAGTTGCATAAACCATTGGAAATAATGAGTTTCAGAGCGCAGTGGTGCTGTTGTCACATTGTGTCTGAAAGGCCCTTCAGTGAGTGAGAGGAGAGGGAAATGGAGAGTACTAAGAATGAAATACTCAAGCAGGGACAAAAAAGATGAATGAAAACTGATGAATATTAGCCCAGTTTATACCAGAGACTCACACAAGTTCAAATTATTCCGTTTTCTTACCTGAGGATTAAAAGTCAAATTAAAAGCAGGCTTATTTAACAATAAATGCTGTTGCAGTGTGTACTTAATATTTTGTTATTTCATTCTTTAAAAGTCACCAGAATGCAGGAAATTTTTCTCCCTCAGACTCCCCCTTTGGTTTTGAAATCCTCCCTATTTTTGAGGTCTCACTGTTGGTAAGTATGATTTGGAGACATGTGAGTAACTAGATTACTGCTAATAGTATATAGAGACATATATGATTGACAAGGAAATTAAATGCATAAATACATGTTGGCTACCATAACGTGTCTCTTCATATCAGTTTAGGGCAGTAGTCAGGGTTTCATCTGGGTGGAGTTTAGCTTATAGAGTCCAACAATGCCCCCCTTGTGCCTGGGTTGGCAGAAATCATACGCTGAAGTTCAACTCAGCGTATGATTTTCCAGTTTTTTTTACCTCTGAAAACCTGCCAGGCCACAGAGGAAAGGCGTGCTCTTGTGATAGACCAGTAGATGAGTGCCAGAGTCACCCACTAAATCTTCTGTCACAGCTTCATTTTCAGTTTTTGTTCCCACATATGGTTCTCTATGTACCCCGGGCTTTCCAAGGAGTGGTGATCTCTCTTTTAATTTCCTTTTCATAATTCTTTTCATTATGTGCTGAGCTTTTTGGGAATCCCACAGGAATTATATGTGATACTGGGTTCAACAAGTAAACTTGACTTGATGTCCTCTTGATTGCTGCCCAATACAAGAAGTTATTGAATAGAATATATGTATAAAACATAACTACAGCTATTCCAAATTTCCAGTGTTCATTTAAGCACTGAAGGTTATGGAAGCTCTGAAACAAGTAGTCCCGCAACTCGTTATTATTTTTAGTATCAATTAACCTGCGTCAATTATTATGTTTATTGATTAAGCTATTGGTTTGTCTATTAAAAGGGAGGAAAAAAGAGTGATAAGTTGAAAAGATAATAATTTTAATAAAATTACTTGAACAATTAAAGGTGCTATTGATAACATTGTCAACATTCAGCTAGTGGCTGAATGTTATCACTAGACTAGCTGTCACATTCTCCCTCCCCCGTTCTATTGCATTTACTTCACAACAAGTCAATAAAAATAACAATCTCAACCGTTAATTAGTTTTTTTCCACACTAACTGAAGACCCAGAGATACCACGTGATACCAACGTTGTTTTATTATTGGCCAACAAGCCTTGTTAGAACTGGGAACCGAATGTCAGATATCTTCCCCAAAGATAAACAAACCATTGGACCCGCCAACATTTTTAAAATGATTAATTCACAATCATAATAATTTTTTTCAGGCAAAGCCATACTTTTATTCGGCACCTTTCTAAAGGCTCTGTGGATGTATATGTATATATATTTGTCTACATAAAAATGTTATCAATAAAACCTTTAAACAACAATTGAAATAGTTGTAGATTCATTTTGTTATACAGAAGTGAACCTGCAGTTAATCCCCAGTGTGACATAAATTATGACCACTTCCCATTGAAAGTTTTGATAAAATTAACAAAAATAATGTACTTTGTTATATTATACTACGTTCATAAATAACTTGTTATGCATTGAGGCAGGTCTTTTGGGGGGGTGGATTAAGCCGCTGATCCCACAGTATAGACCTATGGTATAGACACGGTGGCAGAGTACCTGACCACCGTGACTGATAGTAAACTTAGAAAAACGTTGACAGTGTCCAGACTGAGTGGACACAGCCCGGCCATAGACACAGTCCGTAACAGGCAGAACAGAACACACTAGACAGAGAGGCCAGGCTGTGTTCACATTGTTATACAAGAGAGGTGGAGACAGAATCTCACTTCTTACTGTACTGTGAAAAATAAAAGGATGTGAGATGTTTTCTTTGAAATAATAAATAACATATATCCTGAGTTCCTCTATCTCCCCGATCCTCAGAAAACACCATACTTATGTGGGGAGAAAAATCAATGTGCAATATTAGCTGCAAAATATGTTGACTGTTGCCATAGAATAAGAGGTGTTACGAGCTCCGAACAAGTTTCTGATTAACTACATCTGTAAAAGAATGTATATTTAAAATGTATTTGATATATTGTGATTGTGATTATTTCTTGTGAAATGTAATTATTCATTAATATGTAATTTCGCTTTGGCAATAATGTAACCTGAACATTCATGCCAATAGAGCTTATTTGAATTTGAATTTGGATTAGACACTTGGACAGGCTTTCCTAATACAACACAAAATATATATTGTTGAAAGGTCAATATTAAAAAATTAAAAAAAAAATTAAGCTGGTTTCATTCCTGAATGTGACCTCCTTAAATTTAACCCATTAGATCAAACCATGATTTAGGTTACTGGCTCTCAGGGTTAGGGAAATTAGCACCAGCCACCAGCCAAATGTCCTCTTGTCCTCTTTTGGCTTATGTGTAGTAACTTATTGTTTTAATACCACTGGTTACAGGTTTTATGGTTCTCATTATTTGGTCTTTACATTTTGTTCTTTTATTGTTGTTTTTATTTTGTCTGTATTTCATTGTATCTGTGCAAGCACTTTGAAACTATGTTTAGAAAGGTGCTATAAAAAAAAAGATTATTATTATTATTATTATTATTATTGTTATTATAAATGCTGGTAAAATATGCAAGTGGCTGCTAGATTTGCTTCACCCACCAGTCCCAAACAAACCAATGGTAATCTACTGAGTGTCTGGTAGATGTTTGAGTCCAGCAGCAGTCACAGTGGCAGGTGGACAAAAACACGTTAATGACCCACCTGGCTTATTCCTTTACAAAGCAATGATTGTCCCACCTAACTCACACCCTCTTGGTCTGCTGAGTATCACCTATCATGAAGTGTAAACTGAGCCTCTCTGTATATAAGAGACAAGATAACACTAGTTACAGTTATAAACTAGTGAAACGTTTTAAATCAGCCCTGAGACTAGCTCATCTAGTAACACGGTTCACTAACAAACAACACTATAATGTGTGACTGGATGATGGGAGAGATGGATGAGAACCAGGCTTCCATAGATAAAGTATACCCGATGATTAACTCCTTGTTTGGGGGTGTTTGTGAGAGGCTTTAGCCTCGCCTGATCCGGTGTATTAACCAGCAGCTTTACATTGAACCAGAGGAATGTCTTTCTTTGTAACGGTGAAGTGATGCGTTCACTTACCTCCGCCAGCTCGCCGTTACGGTCAGCATCACCGTTCATCTCCAAGTTATCCGAAGCCATCTCGTTAATAAGGTTGGTTTATAGTAATGTATATAGTGTGAGCTTTAAGAGACACGGTGGTGCAGCCGGCGGGCAGACACAGACTGACTGAGAGGCTGCCGTGACGACAAGAGAGAGAGAGGGAGAGAGAGAAGAGGAGGAGAGCTGCAGACTACCGCCCTCCAACATGAGGGGCACCGTCCGTCCTCTCGGAGCTGCTGTGGGCTGTGAGGAGGAGGATGAGCAGGGTTAGGCTGCTGCTCTCTAGAGAGGGTATTTATAGGGTTATTATTATTACTCACAGCTGAACTGAAACCATGATGTAATGTAAGAGTGGTTTCATTATAACTATATGTTACTCATTTGACAGACTCTCTACTGCCACCCTGCGTGTCAGTGCGGTATTACATGCTAGAGGGGCTCAGCTCTTACGCCGGGGCCACACAGCACGCATCATGGCCGCGTGACGGCAGCGTCACGTCGTGGCCGCGTCATGCCCACCTAGGGTGTTCACACTAGACGCGAGTTACCCACGTCTCGGGAGCGTCTCGGAGCTACCTGTCAGCTGTGTTTTTGCTGTTGCTGACAGCCCTTTCTTTCTACATAGAGTTTGCCTTTTAATGGCCATTTAACTTCATAATAAATGTGATTTATATTTATTTAAGACAAAAAAGGGTAAGAACTGTGTGGTAATTTGTAAATATTATTAAAAACAAGCAAATAAATTCATACATAAATATTAATATATAGCCCATATAAATCCCTCTTTTCTGTCAGTGAAGAGGGATATATATATAAATCCCTCTTCACTGACAGTGAGGAGGGATTTCTATGGGCTATATATATATATATATATATATAAATCCCTCTTCATTGACAGTGAAGAGGGATTTCTGTGGGCTATATATTAATACAAAAAAATAAATAAATACATTAGTAGTAAGAGAGAGCCTACAGCAATCCCTCTTCACTTTGACTGGCACAGTTTTAAACAACATTTCCAGGGGGTTTCGGGTTCCTGTTCTACAGCATTCCAGGTTGCAGCTTTTATCGAAAACGACTTAATTTACATCTGGGGCGGGACAGCAATTTACATTATAAATGCTGATGTTCCGACATCTCGGGCAACTTGAAGCTTTTCACCACCTTGTTGCTGAACTGCACCTTGATGGAGAAAAACACCTGAAGTATTTCAGAATGATAAATATAAGTAAAGTGTTTTTTTTTTTATTATTATAAAACAAAGCAAAATAAACAGTTTCGTTATTTGTTAACCTTTAGAAAACGAAAATTATTATTAAATATCTTTAAAAAAATTAAATAACACCTCTAAAAGAAAGAACAATAAGGTTACGTGGTGTTTGTTGAGAGAGAGAGAGAGAGAGAGAGAGAGAGAGGGAGAGAGAGAGAGAGAGAGAGGGAGAGAGAGAGAGAGAGAGAGCGAGAGAGGGAGAGAGAGAGAGAGAGAGAGAGCGCATCGAAAAATACTGCCCATCACCTGATGTTCTTAAAACCTATTAACCCAGTCTATTATATTTATAGCATATGTAGGGTTTCTGCTATGACTACTACAGTGTTTACAAAATTAAAAGCCTGTACTATATTAACTTGATGGAAACCTGCAAGTACACCACTGCTTTATTTAGAGTATTTCAGAATAAAAGCATTGTGTTAACGAATGCATGATTCTGTGCACTAAAAACGCTAGAGGCCTTTTATTTTGAAATCTAGATAGGAAGTGTAAAATATTGATGGTCAGTGACATATTCTACAGATGTCTAGACATGGAAACTGTAGTAATCTTGCTGGTATGATGTTCATATACTGCCAATAGATCACCTTCACCGTCTGTTGCTGCTGGGAGACGCAGCCGAGAGGTAAGCGGCTAGCGTGTAAAATAGGCGAGCCTTCTATTCTATAAAATAGACGCACGTCTGACGTGCGTCTGACGCGCGTCTGACGTGCGTCTCATGCGGGCAGTGTGTCCACTCTAACCTGTTAACATGGACGCCGAAATAAAAAACAACACGCGACGTTGCCGTCACGCGAGCATGAAGCGCGCTGTGTGCTCCAGGCTTTAGGGAGTAATTATTACTGATGGGAATTCCGGCTCTTTTTAGTGAGCCAGATCATTTGGCTCAGCTCACCAAGAAGAGCCGGATCCCAAACGGCTCTTCATTTTACCACTTTTTATAATTCAGCCAAATTTAGCGCTGTTTTAATTTTTGATTAGTATGTTTGCGCATATATCACTTAAAGGGACTGTTTGTAACTTTTTACACGTATAAATCTACCCGGTCGGGATCCCAGGCGCGCTCGCGTGTGTCTACGCTGTTCAGACCGCTCCTCTGCCTGCTTGTCTTCACTCACACACCACGCTCGTTCTCTCTCCACCTCACGTTCATGCGCGCTCACTCCACACTGCAGAAGAGTTAGTTTAGCTCTGAGAATATCTAGTGGAAGTTTGTGCAGAAATAACTGCTGCAGCTCCTCCAGACCAACAGAGGTTTCCCGTGTCTTGTGAAGTGACGGGGCTACACAGCGAGTTACGTTATCTTCTCCGACCAGGTGCTGGTGTCTCCCTGCAGGCGCAGTCGGGAGCGCTAACGTTTCTCTTCCTGCTGCAGCCTCGGCACCGACTCGCTTTTCCTGTTTCAGCCCCGGAGCCTGAGGCAGGAAAAACCAACACTAGGATCAGCAGTGATTCATGGAGAGACCTTCGTCTGGTCAGCTAACATTACTGCCAAGCAGGTGAAATATAGAGTGATATTGTGGTTTTAGCTGACGTGTGTCGCCTCACTGTTTTGAGTGATGCTCGTTCATGTCTATTTAGAGCGAGCAAGCACGAGCCTGACGCTGACTTTCGTTGACAAGCATTTCTGAAAGTTACAAATAGTCCCTTTAAATTATTCAATATAATTATACTAAACCTTATAATTTCCTGAATACCATAATTTTACATGCTGCTTCGTTTCCGACTGTCACTCATGTTGTCTGCTATTTGCGCACCGCACTCCTCTCTCTCTTTCTCTCCTCCTCTCCCTCCTGCTCTGTACCTGTAGACCGTCAGCGCCACTGAACCCAGCCCCTCCCTGCTTGATGGTATTCAATTCATTTTTATTTTTTTTTGTATAGCGTCAAATCACAACAGAAGTTATCTCAAGACGCTTTATATATAGAGCAGGTCTATGACCGTACACAATAGTTTAGAGACCCAACAGTATCCACCAAGCGCACTGTGGCCAGGAAAAACTCCCCGAATGAAACTATGAATGAAATCCTTGTCTGTCATCACCTGATTGGTCGCACGGATGTCATAAACACAATATTCAGTCACTTTCAGTGCATGGAGTGCCCGTGGCGCGGAGAAGATTGTCATATCATTCTGCCTTGAATTAAAAAAAAAAAAAAAACGGCTCTCGGATGGGAGCCGGCTCCCATCGTTCACTTGAAAGAGCCAGCTCTTTGAGCCAGCTCGTTCGCGACCGACACATCACTAGTAATTATAAAGCATGCTATCCACCCTATTCCTAGCCCCCATGATGCCTTGCGTGAGTTATCGCCTTAACTTCCCGTTTGTCGGGCTGCACGGTGGTGCATTGGTTAGCATGGGCGCCTCACAGCAAGAGGGTCGTAGGTTCGAATCCAGCTTGGGGCCCTTCTGTGTGTGGAGTTTGCATGTTCTCCCCGTGTTAGCAGCGTGGGTTTCCGGGTACTCCGGCTTCCTCCCACAGTCCAGAGACATGCAAGTTAGGTTAATTGTTGACTCTAAATTGCCCGTAGGTGTGTCTATGTGTCAGCCCTGCGATAGGCTGGCGACCTGTCCAGGGTGTATCCCGCCTTCGCCCAATGGCAGCTGGGATCGGCTCCAGCCCCTCAGCGACCCCTAACGGGATAAGCGGTTGCAGATGATGGATGATGAAGACTTCCGGCACGTTATGTCACTGAATCGTTTTTCCATGGTAACGCTACGCTAATTCAATTCAATTTATTTTATAGATATATATAGATAGATAGATAGATAGATATTAACTCTATTGGTCCCGAGGGAAATTCAAGTAAGGTAACTTACTGTGTTTTTTTTACAGTAAGTCACTTGTCAATTGCTACCAGTTAGTTACTGTGAATTTCACAGTAAGTTTCTTAGGAATTGAGGCTCAGGATGGCAAAGTCACCAAAGCTGACAAAGCAAGAAAACAGCAGCATCATCAAAGTCTTAACTGAAAAGTCTTATCCTTTGATGCAGTCATGTGTATCATCAGGAAATGAGTCTCAGGGTGGCCAGCCACCAATGAATGGTGGTTTGACATTGTAAACAGGCCCCCCAAGGCCTGACCGCACCCACCAAATGGTTCCTATTATTTCCTCTGTTTCCCTGGTGATCTGGGGAGGGTTGTCCTGTCCCTCAAAATTGACCCCATAAAATTTTAAACTGCCCCTTTAGGTTGATCCTTTGGAGAAAAAAGAATACTTTTGAGGCCGTAACCTCTCCATTCTTGTCTTTAGTATTTTGTTTCTTTCACATAAGATTTTATTATATTTTGGTAAAAAAAAAACAATAAAAGTTAGTTATGTGTCAAGCCTAAAACAAGCAGGAAATGTCAATATGGCCTTCTTAGCTCCATATCTGACCTGTTGGCCTATTGTTTAACTGCAATGGAAATTGAAAAATATATATATAAAAATATTTTTTAAATATATTATATTTTTTATTTATTCTCATTTGAACCTCCGCGGGGTGAATGCGCATCGGTAGATCCTCACGCTTCATGAAATGGCTGTATCCTACATTATTATAAACTATAGTTTATGGGTCATACACAGCTGCCTCACTCCCTCTTCCTCTCACCGCAGTTCTCATGCAGTTTGCTTCTCTAAAATCAGGTTTTCCTTGCCATTGTAGCGTGTTTTTGCGCTGCATAAAAACAAAAAGGAGGATTTCCGTACGAGCCGACGCACGGGGGAGGAGGGTGAGAACGAGGGTGCTGTAATTTATTGATACAATTTTCACATCCTTCAAAATCAGTAACCTTCATAATATAGCCAATGAGAGCGAATCATCTACCAGTCATTTTGTCAGAATGCCAGGGAAGAACTGGTTGTGTACTTATGTCCTTTAACCACAAGGTTGTCGATCCCCGGCTCCTACTGTCTGCATGTTAAAGTGTCCTTAAGCAATACACTAAACCCCTAGTTGCTCCCTGGGCGCTTTACAGCAGGCCACTGCTCCTAAAATGCTTAGGATAGGTTAAATGCAGAGGGGAAATTTCATGTACCTGTATATAACGATTCTAATAAAGTTTAAGTTTTTTTAAAACAATCAACTACCTTCAAATTTCCTTCGGAGAGGCCTTTTAAATTTGAAATACACAGGTCATCTCTTTGCTTTGTACAACCGGCGAGCATTTTGTTTTGCCTTTTACCTTAGATTTAATAGCGGGTCTATTTGCAGAGCACCGGAACAAAAACACTGACACATATCCAACAGTATGATAGTAATGATTGTGCATCATTGAAAGTTGTATTTTGAAATGATTTTCCGTAAGTGTCACTTTGACTAATTTAATGTGGCAATTCCTTGTTGACTAGAGGGCAGCAAACACTGGAGATTTTCAATACACAGATCAACATCTCCTAGAAGTAGACTCAGGAACTGTTCATACTTAAAAAATACATACATATATACATACAGGTATATAGGCTACATTATTCAGGCTAAACAACTGGTAAATAAAAATGGCCTGTTGGTAACTTGACCTTTGTATTTAAAATCACGACCTTTAACGTTCACCAGTGGTCACAGGTAGGAACTGCATCATAGATTTGTCAAGCCAGCACCATTGCAGACTTAATAACAGAAAAATACAATTATCAATATTGATTATATTCTTTAGCAGTATCAATAAGACATTTTTATGTTTATAACAGTATCTATATTTGTAATGTATACTTCATTATAAAACAATATAGCCCTGTATAAGGTAATGTGTTAAGAAAGTGTAGCCTACATGAACTATAAAAAGATTAATACATACCTCACTCTACAGTGTAGCATTGTGACTCACTAGTGAGGACAGTTGTGGATGATAGCAAGCCAGGGGCACAATTTTGATTTTTTTGTGACGTTTTCTGACTGACTTTATTATGACTTTTTTTCGCCATACTATACTGTGACTTTTTGACATAGTGACTTTTTTCGAAATAATATAATATGAGTTTTTTTCGACATATAATACTACACTTTTTGTTATTTTTTTTTTTTACATACTATACGATGACTTTCTAATTACTTTTTTCTACATACTATAGTATGACTTTTGGGACTTTTTCGACATACTATACCATGACTTTTTTATTACTTTTTTCGCCATACTATATTATGACTTTTCTTTTTTTTGACATACTATATTATGACTTTTTCCACTTTTTTTCGACATAGTATACTAAGACTTTTATCACTTTTATCGTCACACTATAATATTATTTTTTTCGACATACTATACTTTTACTTTTTTTCTGCATACTACACTATGACTTTTTCACTTTTTTTCGACATACTATTCTATCACTTTTTTATCACTTTTTTCTACATAAAAAATTATGACTTTTTTAATCACTTTTTTTTTTTACAAAATATAGTATGACTTTTTTCGACATACTATACTATGAATTTTTTATCACTTTTCTTGACATGACTTTTTTTCATGAAGTTTTTCTACATACTTTACTATGACTTTTTTTCAATAAATCTTTTGAAATAATATACTATGACTTTTTTTCATTACTTTTTTCGACATGCTATACTATGACTTTTTTTCATAACATTTTTCGACATACTTTACTATGAGTTTTTTTCATGAAATATTTCGAACTTACTATGCTATGACGTTTTGCATTACGTTTTTCGACAAACTATATTTTGACTTTTCATGAAATTTTTTCGACATTCTAAACTACGACTTTTTTCATGAAATTTATCGGAATACTTTACTATGACTTCTTTTCATTAAATTTATCGAAATACTTTACAATGATTTTTTTTCATGAAATCGTTCAACGTACTATACTTAGACTTTTTTCATGAAATTTTTCGACATACTATACTATGACTTTTTTCTTGAAATTTTTCAACAAACTATACTATGACTTTTTTTATGACATTTTTCGCTATACTATACTATTACGTTTTTTTCATGAAATTTCTCAACATAATATACAATGACTTTTTCTTCTGAAATTGTTCGACATACTATACTATGCCTTCTTTTCATGACATTTTTTCAACAAACTATAATATGACTTTTTTTTATAATTTTTGACGAAATAATATACTATGATTTTTTTTCGACATACTATACTATGACTTTTCTATCACTTTTTTCCGACGTACAATACTATGACTTTTTTGACATATTATAGTATGACTTTTTTATGACTTTTTTCTACATACTATACTATGACCTTTTTCGATATAGTATAATGTGACTTTTTTATCATTTTTTTCAACATACTGTACTATGAAGTTTTTATCACTTTATTCGACATACTATATTATGACTTTTTTTCGTTATAGTATAGTGTGACTTTTTTATCACTTTTTTTTGACATACTATACCATGAGTTTTTTCACTTTTTCCAACATACTATACTATGACTTTTTTTATGACTTTTTCCGACATACTATACAATGACTTTTTTCGACATACTATAATATGACTTTTTTAATTATTTTTTACAAAATAATATACTGTTTTTTTTCGACATACTATAGTATGACTTTTTTAATTATTTTTTTTCGACATACAGTACTATGAAGTTTTTATCACTTTTTTTGACATACTATATACTATGACTTTTTTTTATCACTTTGTTCGACGTACTATACTATGACTTTCTTCGATATATATACTGACATAAAAAATTTTGACATGCTGTACTATGACTTTTTTTCATGAAATTTTTTCGACATATTTTTCATGACATTTTTTTTTCATGAAATTCTTTGACATACTATAATTTTCATTTGTTTTTCATGAAATCTTTCGACATACTATACTATAACTTTTTTTCATGAAATTCTTTGACATACTTTAATTTGAATTTTTTTTCATGAGATATTTCGACATACTATACTATTACTTTTTTCATGACTATATATGTTTTGACTTCTTTTCATGAAAATTTTACAAAAATATTTTTTATGAAATTTTTCGACATACTACACTATGGCGTTTTTTTCACGTTATTTTTCAATATACTATACTATGACTTTTTTTCATGATTTTTTTTGACATACAATACTATGACTTTTTTTTCATGAAATTCTTTGACATACTATAATTTGACTTTTTTTTTCATGAAATATTTCGACATTTTTTTCATGACTATAAATATTGTGACTTCTTTTCATGAACATTTTTCGACACATTTTTAATGAAATTTTTCGACATACTACACTATGACCTTTTTTTAATATAGCTCTGGGAGGATTCTAAAATGAAAACACTGTAGCGTGCAGCGTGTTTCATGGAGAAATTCCAAATTCTAAATTCTAAATTCTAAAAATTCTTAAAATAACTGTTCTGTGCCTATATTCATCAGCCTCCCTGCACGGACTCCATGAGCATATTAAGATGGGGTCCGGTGCGTCTCATCCGGTACAGCCCAAAATTCCTATAGCAGCAGCGTCCCTTTATGGTTGGTAGGCTGACAGACAGACAGACATCTTCCTATTGGAAGCTGAGCGCGTCACAATGAGGGCGGGCCCACTGTGGAGTGGTCCAGATCAGATCCACACAGCCAGTGTGTGTGTGTGTGTGTCACAGGAGGGAGGCTGATGAGGGAGCCGCCTAAAAGCGTGCGGAGTTATTGGATACGTGTTGTTGCTAGGGGCGTGGGGGTTGTGCCGTGAAATATTCTAGTTTTCCCCCAAAAACCTTGAAAGAGATGAAATATATAGGAAGACAACAGTTGTATCACCTGGACCACAGATGCGCTGAGAGCTGAGAGAAACTGTGCCGCAGTGAGCATTATATGTGATAATAAGCGCGTCTCTGTCCAACCCTGCTGCTGCTCTTCTCTCCAGGACCACAGAGAGGAAACAAGTACATGCGAGGATAGTTAAAGGAACAATGCGGAGAAGCTGAGGTCACACTTCCTCGGAACTTATTCAGATTTTCACCCGGAACACCTGCTATATTCATTTGCACCACACAGAGCACCGGGTGGATGAGTCTCTACAGAGGAGATGATGATGATGATGATGACAGCTGCGCACTTGGGTCGTCTCGTGATGTGTCTTTGGAGGGATTAGTGCGCGGCACAGCCTCAACATCCTTCTTCTATTATCCACTATAGGCCGGAACAAATTACATTTTGTATAGTTTTTCGCTTATGCAATGTGGAGGGAACTGCTTGAGCTCATATAGGCTGAACTGGAAATGACATCAACTTGACTAGAGCTGTGTGCTGTATACTGCAGCAAGGTGGACACTAGGAGCAATGCGCGCATCCTCCTCCGAGCTGGACATCTTGTGGGGGTGCTCCTCTGTGTCCTAAACAAATCCATAAAGGCCATACATCCTGAGCTGAGGAACTGCGTCACTGCATGTTGCAGGTATAGGCAGCAAACTCTCCCACCACCACCGATGAGAGAGGAGCATCATGCTCATCATCATCCTCCTCCTCCTCTCTGCATAATGTCGCCGGTAAGTGCTTAACAATCTAGAGGAGGAGATGGATTCAAGCACAGATCCGCCACTTGGATCCACATTTTCCTCAGCACCTGATTTAGATTCGGACATTAATGCAAATGCACGTCGGCTTGTATACCAGAATGGGACGGATCATAATGTTAACATCCAGAAAGGAGCCAGTGACCCCAGCGCGTCCACAGACTACAGGGCGCTGGTCCGACAGAGGTTCATCCGGAGGAGTTTGTGGATGTCAGACTCTGAAGAGCAGCAGCAGCAGCAGCAGCAGCAGCAGCAGCAGGCAGTGGAGTCTGTCAGCATCAGCCAGGTGCCTCGCATTGACCTGCGGAGCATCCGGACGCGGGTTCTGCAGGTAACCCCTCACCTGAGCCTCCAGGAGACCTCCAGCACAGAGGAGGAGAAGAGGAGCCACCAGGTGGGACTGAAGGACAGCGAGCACACAGAGAGCGAGAGTGAGGAGGAGAAGAAGAGAGAAGACAGCAAGAGTCAAGTCGAGGAGCCAAAGGTAGAGGTGGAGGTTGAGGTTGCAACCTCGGATGTCACAGGTAAAGCAGGAAGTGACGAGAACGAAGAGGAACCCGGGATGAAGGCCGTGTCCACTTCACCTGGGGGGCGATTCCTCAAGTTTGACATTGAGCTGGGCCGAGGGTCCTTCAAGACCGTCTATAAAGGTCTGGACACCGAGACCTGGGTCGAAGTGGCGTGGTGTGAACTCCAGGTGGGTTCATTGATCAATTCATGTCCAACATTAATCAGCCAATGATGATAGGATTATTATATAGGACTGTTGTTTGATTAAACAAAATCAGCTTGTCGCTGTGCAGCCTCGTTCACAGGTCAATATTTGGTCCAGGGGATCCATGGAAGTTTTTATTGGACTTTATTAGTTGTAACCCCCAGAAGACATTCCACAAATGTGTACCATGATCTGCAAATATTTCACTATCCACAAACATGTATTTTTGTATATGTGTGTTGTGTAAAGTCACATCCACAAAAAAATACAGGGCGATTTTGCAAATACACATAACTTACTCTGTAAATACGTATTTTAAGGTTTACATGTAAAGTGATATTTACGCATTTGTGCATCTATTTCTACACGTGGAATGATATTTGCGCATTTGCAGATCGCTTCCTGTGCATTACAACTAATAAAGTCCAATAAAACTTCCATAGGGATCTTATTTATAGATGAGTTTCCCCAGAAAAACTAGTTTAATTACACTGTAACTTTATATAATAATGAATTTACATTGTTTAAATGACATTACCTGTTTACAGGCGCCTTAACATCTTCAAGTCCAACATAAATCAGCCAATGATGATAGGATTATTATATCCTCCTGGGAACCGAGCAAAACAAGAGTCTTCCAATTACTTTTTTATGCGTGATTTCCTTCCTATTTAGGGTTTGAAGAAAATCTTACAATTTAGGCTTTTTAAAATTTATTTTTTTATTTTACAGCATGTCCACTGTAGTGGACCACGGGACCATTTCAGTGTGAGAAGACAAAAACAAATGAACAGATTATGGCCGTAGAGTGATATTAAACCACGAATACATTCAACTTGATTAAAAAAAACATGCCATATCACTGGAAAGCCCATGATGTCCTCTTTACAATACACCAGGGGTTGATAGAGTAGGTCAAAAGAGTAAAACGATATGCATGTGGACAAAATGTCCACTACAGAGGACACATGTCAATGGGCTGGGTCTCAGGAGGATAGAGGACTGTTGTTTGATTTAGACAATCAGTTTGTCAGTGTGCTGCCTCGTGCACAAGTCAATATTTGGTCAAGGGGATCTTTCTAGATGAGTTTCCCCAGAAAACTAGTTTAATTACACTGTAACTTCATATATGTGAAGTTGAAACAGTGAGATGTGCATATTTATTTTATGATCATCTAACCATCATATCTATATAACAAACTCTCAGGCCAGGCTCTCTCAGGTATATACGCCTATATATTGTTAATGAATGGTCCATGTCAATTTACATTTTTTAAATGACATTACCTGTTTACAGGTGCCTTAACATCTAAGAGTGAATATGGATTATTGTCAGATTATTCTGTGTATTATTAGGTTTATTTCATGGCTTAAAGCTGAAGTATAGGCGAAATTGGAGCAAATATGATTTAAAAAAAGTTATTTTTATAAAACGGTTGCTATATTGTGACAGTAGTACATGAAACATGACCTGTGATTGGTCAAAGTCTCCCGTCACGGGCTAGATTTTCTAAAGCCTGAAAACAGAGCCATGATAAGTTGTAGATGTCTAGTTTTCTCTCAGAACACTTGAATTACAATATGCTGAAAGGTTATTATGGATTTTTTGCCCAATGATGCCAAACATATATACTGCCTACTGCCACTTTAGTTGTGTTCTTCCCCTCTTACTAGATTCAGCCAGTTCAGGAGCAGGGTCAAATTGATGCAGCAGTTACACACATTTATGTTTCTTTCATATTGATGATATGGATTTTTATCAACAGAATAGTTCTCTTCCATTATTTTTATAATCTCATATTGCTGAAGTGTTATGCTGTACAGCACCCAGGTGAGATAGTGTGTTACCTCATTCTATTTCCATAATGATCTCGTTAACGAGCCATCACTGAAGTATTTGTTCTCTGGGGAACTGAGGAAAAGTACCATTCAGAGTATTGTTTCAGTGAAGAGCGAGGAAGAAAAGGCTGTCAGCCATTTAGCTTTTTACTTTTTTTTTTCATTGCACCAGCTTCCCCTCTCACAATTCTTGCCTAAATATTTCCATCATTTAGTTTTTTGTCCCCCAATTAATAACATGTCTGTATTCTACTTTTCCGCAGTATACTTTATTTAATTATAATCAAATTAAATCAAAGTTATTCTGCTTGAGTACCTAAACAAAATTCTAATGCACCGTGTCAGCAAGTGAACTGTGTACACTTTAATGAGTCCACATTTTATCACGGGGCTAATATAAACACACAGTCTCATAGCAGAGACGGCTTACTGTATCACTAATCTGTGTATGTGGTAATCTAATGATCAGTTTAGATGCTATCCATGTGATATACAGATTAGCCTGTAGACAGACCTGTAGACGGCGGATGCCCTTTCAGGGTTCAAAATGTGCTAAGCTTTTACAGTCGGCCCAGAGCAAATAACGGTCAGGAGATTACATTTGAGAACAGTAAATTAAGTATTATACTGCTGTGAGAATTACTACCTTTATACAGTACACAGTATAAGTTTATTATATAAAAAAACAGAAGCACAGTTGCCTGGTTTTAAACTGAATATACTGGAGACATGTGCAGGCTTAGATTTCAACAAAACCAATTTGTCCTTTTTAAAGTTTCTGATATGTGAGGAAGACTTCTTAGTTTCCTTGGGAAATTAATTATTGTTTTAACAGAAAGGGCATTTGTGAATATAGCTTGTCTATAGCTATGGATCAGAATTTATAAAATATTTTCTTTTCATCTGAATTCCTGAAAGGAATGTTTAATGTACTGCCTTAAGTAGCCTATATAACCGACCTATTAGTTAAAAAAACCCATTTTGCAGTATTTTTTTAATTTTTCTGCAGTATGCTACTTTTTAAAATAATAATAAATAATTGTTGCCATACTTTGATTAGCAGCTTTATTTTAGCCAAAGCACTGGCTGGTACTACTGAGCCAAAAAAATCAACCTGGTCCAGGCTGAGTCAGCAACATCATTTTATGAACCTTCAATCTAATTTAAATGATCATAATGAGAATAACGCTTGTGACTTTGAGGCGCAGCAGGATTTTATAGATTTAGTGCAGCTTCAGAACGAACAGAGCCGATGCTTTTTTTTTTGTCTTCCTACTCTTGCAGAATCCAGATTCACCCCATCAGGCCCGAGGGGAATAACTACTACAAATCACAGCACAACTCAATCAAGTTCAGACATAGAATTAAATCACTATTGTGTTGTGCTTATCTCACAGCTCTTGTTGGCAACAACACAGGTCCAGATTCCAGTGAGGCATTAAGGGATGAAACTGAAGTTGTGTTGATGTACGCAGCATAATATACATGTAATGAGGCTCATTTGGATGTGAAACTTCAATCAGTCATGGTAGGAATTAACAAAGTGAGTGAGCCCCCAATTGATTTTCTGCAAAAGGTAAATGAATTGTCTCCTAGTTATATCCCACATTTCAGTCTCTGCTTTTGCTGCTTGTAGTAAATAAACGCAGGATTGAGTAATATTCACTGAGTATTGCTCATACAGGAGTGAAACATTAATTTCAGTTTAGGGATTTAAAGAAGTTTTTCTTGTCAACTGTAAAGAGAGAGAGAAACTGGTCTTTTTTAAACACTTCTGCATTATTAACTGCAGGTTCAAGAGAGTATCAGGATCTCTACAGTAGGTGTATATCTACAGTGTGTGTATTTGCGTCTGAGCAGGTTCTTAGGGGAGCTCTAGTGATGATTCAACCATTGTGTCCCTGGAGGTGCGGCCTTGCCCTTCAGAGCCTCTGTACCTCGCTCACAAAAAGCCACTGCAACTTACATAGTGTGCCTTTACTGTCTGTATACAGTGTGTGTATTTGATGGTAAGACTAAGAGTGAGGCAGCAGAAAAACAGATGCTTATAGAAAGATTTATAAATCACATTTGAAGGCTATAGCCGGTTCCTAGTGTTACTTATTTATCCACTAAATGATGATCAAACATCTGCTGAGCAAGTTGTTTTCCCAAAATTAGCAAATTATGGAATGTGATTTAGTAAAATGCAAAAAACACTTTGAGATCTGTGTCTCGCTGTTGCACATTATTTGTCTTGTTTGATGGCTTAATAATGACTATAAAAAATTGATTTATACGTCTGTGGTATTACCACACAGATGTGTCTGGAGAGTGAATCCCGCTGATGCAGCCCTCTGCACCAAGACAGCGAGGAGAGGAGAGAGGAGGGTGGGTTCAGCTAAGGACTGCGAGTAAGACTTGTAGTATTTGATACGCAGCAAAACAGGGCTTCTATTTTTAATTTCAGTGCAGTGTTGTGTCTTCACCACGCCACACTCCACTAGATGCAAATGTCAGTAATTTATTGTCTTACACAGTTTTTATCGGGCAGAAATAAAGTCAGGCAGATTCTGTTGTAGGTTTCACACCCTGCTCAGATTTTCTCTCTGCAAAGAATCATTCATAACCTGTAAACTGCCTAGAAAAGAGGATAATACTAACAGAGGGATGAAACGAACTGTAATATATTTGCTATAAATCAGAATCAGCATTATGAAGGCAGCTAAAGCAGGGAGGCGTATCCTTACACAATGCTGCTCGTAATCTAAGACGCATTAGGCTGCACACTGCACAGGTCACTAAGGCTGTGAATGAAATCTGACTCCCCAGCATCAATCAATAATCAATGCCAAGTCATGTACAGTAGGTTATTGTGCCTTCCAGACATTTAAAACACTAAATGCACCCTCATCGCCACCATTAAATGTGTATATTGAGACAGCGGGCGAAAAAAAATCCAGAGGTCATTCAGCATTTGTCGTGGCTGAGGCCATCGGGTTGTATCTGCCATGCTGACTGGAGAGAAACAGAAATGTAGAGGATGTTCGCTGTCAGCTGTTTTACTATTTATACAACAGTTCAGGGAAGGCAGGGGCCAAAATATTGATCCATTATACACGGATTCACTCAGGCTTGTACACCCAAAGATGTACAATTTAAACTATATATAGTAACTATATCAAGGATAGAGTTATTCTTCATATTATGGGGTCTGTGATGAAAAATACTTAATCTCCAGCTTGCCGTGATAAATTCTTATCAGTTTTTTTTTTGTTACATTTTTTTTAATTTTTTTACCGGAGGCACATTTGACATTTACTGATTAAAAATGCAATTTAATCTTTTGTGTATCTGTCATGACAGATGTGCTTCTGTGTCACAACATCGGATTAAATAAGGATTTTACTTTCTCTGGAAATGTAGTCAGTGAGGGGTTTCAATGTTGTATGTTTTGTACACAGTAGTGTGGTGTGAAAAAAAGAGTAAATGGTTTAGACCCCCATGTTTACCAGCTCAAAATGCCAAGGTTGTGTTCACTCTAAACATGAGGCAGTAATAACAGAGCTCCACTCCTATAGTAAAGCCAGACTATCCTGTACAGATTGTAAAGCCCCCGAGGCAAATTTGAAATTTGTGATATTGGGCTTAATAAAATTGACCTGACTTGACTATGTAAAAGAGGTTGAAAAGGGATTTTATCTTCCATTACCACTTGTTATAAGAAAAACACTGAAAATGACGATGATTCAGCTCCTCCTTCCTCCTCCACCACCCATCAAACGCATTCAATTTGGACAAATTGACCACTGCTGGAGATTCTCCTCTGTTAAGGCTTCAGACTACTGAAAAAAGTGAGTGGATGAACTTATTAATTATTTCTCATTTTAAAAAATATAATTGTCTTTCTCCATTTCCCCTAGGAACGGAAATTGTCCAAGGCTGAGAGACAGAGGTTCAAAGAGGAGGCAGAGATGTTAAAGGCTCTCCAGCATCCCAACATCGTTCGATTTTACGACTTCTGGGAATCACCGGTCAAAGGGAAGAAGTGCATCGTTCTGGTGACGGAGCTGATGACCTCAGGGACACTGAAAACGTGAGAGTCAAAAAACATTTTCTAATAATTATCGTTATTAATTTGTTTGACATCATCATCACCTCACCTCATCTTAGCTCATATGTATCCTCTTCAACCTTATACCTGACTGTAAATCAGTGATCGTAAGACGCAAATATTACTTTCTTATTGCTGCTTCTATTAGTCAGTTTCAAACAACCTTACAGTAATGACCATTTGACTGGCTACATCATGTGTATCAAGTTTCATACCAATTGAATGACACCATTACAATAAATCTAATAGACTGTAGGGATAGAAAGACATAGTGCGTGTTAAAGACAGGGTTGGTGGAGATTTTAGAAAATGTTTTTGTTATATTAGTTGAAATTCTATTGATTGCAATCAATAAATCAAATGCTCTGACTAAAGAAGAAAAAAATCTGTTGGCTGTTTTTTTTCGGCTGGATAATTTTTTTAAAAATTGAGTGTACTCTTACTAGTTTTCTCAAGATCGCCGATCCTGCCTAAAAAAATTTATAGTTTTGTTTTTAACATTTTTTTCTTGCTCAGAATTAATTAATTAACACAAAGGAGAAAAAAGGTTTTCAGGCAACCAAAATGAGATAACCTTGAGAATAGAATCAGAGATTCACATTGACTGTGTGTTTGCAGCTGATGCTTAATGAAAGCAATAATAATTTGCAACAGAGAAACAGCTAATTGAAAACATTTTATCAAAACAGTGACTAGTGGGGACAGACCTTGATATGTCAGTTTGTCTTTTACCATTCAGTGGGCTTGAATGTCTGTACCTAGTGACAACTGAAACGTCTTTATCCTCCCACAGGTATCTGAAGCGTTTTAAGGTGATGAAGCCTAAAGTTCTTAGGAGCTGGTGCAGGCAGATTCTCAAAGGCCTCCACTTTCTGCACACAAGGACTCCTCCAATCATCCACAGAGATCTCAAGTGTGACAACATCTTCATCACTGGTCCCACAGGCTCTGTCAAAATAGGAGACCTGGGCCTGGCAACACTGAAGAGGGCCTCCTTTGCGAAAAGTGTTATTGGTTAGTCATCAGCTTGTTGGCAAGACACTGTTTTATTTAGCAGAATATTTATTTGAAACCTGCAGTAACTGACTGCGGAAACAAGCTGTCTATATAACACAACACTGACATTATCAAGTCGATATGGCAAACCTGTTGATATGAAGCAACATTAGCATTCATTTCAGAATCGAGATGCTGGTCACCTGATGAATATAAGAAGAATATTCTCTTTACTCTTAGCTCTGTTCTGGTCTGGGCTTTTAGAGCTTTTTACCTGAAAAGAGCTTCCTGCTGCGGCCAAAAAACAACGTTGAAGAAAGGTGAAAGTACTGAAAAACAGTAAAGTCAGGGTGAGGGTTGAGCGATATCTCTCTGTGTTTGTGACTACGAGCGACCCCTTTAACACAGACAGTTAGGTGATCCATTGTTAATACAGAAATATTGATTATACCTGCTTTAAACGTCTCAAAATCTGTATTACCGTAGGCCATTTGAATGGCACTAGCTCACACTTTTTTCACAAGCCTATATGTTGTTTTACTAAATGTTACAAACAACAAAGACTAGATTCTTCCAGGTGAACAATCTTGCAAATAGCATATATTTTTTACACTGTTTAATCTCATTGAAAATCAGCATGCTGTTCATTTTGTCAGAGTTTTCTCAAATAATTTAATGCTAAAGAATCATAAAACAGATTATTTTAATAACAGAGTAACATCATGTTATTGTGTTAAAGTTGCACATAACATCCAACATTTGTGTTTTTTACTTTTTAGTCTTTGTCATTTGAGTGAAATTCTTTGAATCACGATTAAGCCGCTGTGTTGGGTTTCACCACTATTGATCCCACTGAAATAGGATGACACACTGATAATGACTGTGTGTGACTTTATAATTTATCTCCCTCTCTTGCATTCATTCTCTAGGCACTCCAGAGTTCATGGCCCCAGAGATGTATGAGGAGCACTATGACGAGGCTGTGGATGTCTACGCCTTTGGGATGTGTATGCTGGAGATGGCCACCTCAGAATATCCTTACTCTGAGTGTCAAAACGCTGCTCAGATCTACCGCAAAGTCACCAGTGTGAGTTCACGTATAAAGCTGTTAAACTCATTGCTATTACAACTGTTTCGAGTCAGGGTTAGTTGTTTTTAACTAAATGAATATATTATGGTGTGTGGGGCTGGGAGACATGTACAGAGGTTGCAACCAATGATTATTTTTTACTATCAATTAATGAAATATTTTTTGATAGACTGACTAACCACACAAACTTTAAAATATTAAAACTGATGATACCTGCCCACCGCATTTAACCAAAGTAAAATTAAGTTTAAAATCTTATATTTAAGAGTCATAAATTCAGCGGACTAACTCAGAAATGTAGAAATGTTTGCTAACATAAGCTGCATTGAAATTAGCAAGAGTACGTTTTATTTCTGAGGAATTCAACTTTTCATTTTTATGCCTCCGCGCCGGCGAAAGACAATATGTTGTCCGGTTGTCCCTCCGTCTGTTTGTCCATACATACGTAGGTCTGTAAATGCGATATCTCAGGAACGCCTGGAGGGAATTTCTTCAAATTTGGCTCAAACGTCCACTTGGACTCAAGGATGATCTGATTACAATTTGGTGGTCAAAGGTCACTATGACCTCACGAAGCACGTTTTTAGGACATCACTCAATAATTCATATGCTAATTATGACAATTTCACACACATCAACAACAGGCTAAAATGATGTGGTGATGACATTTTAGACAAACATTGAAGTAAACTGCTACTTGACTGTTTGGCGGAGGCATACAACCGCCAGGCAGTAATTCTAAGTAAGAAGATGTTATTTCTTCTTTCAGCAATTACATAGTCTCGCCTTAACCAGCAAATGTTTGGTATTTTTACTTTATAAATGACTCCTACAATAAATTAGTTATTATAATTTTAATCAGTTTTTCGAGGATAGACTAATCACTCAACTAATCATTCCAGCACCCCAAAAGACCTGTTGTACAGCAGTAGCTTCTTAATACCCAGAGTTGATACGTCTGGGAGAATATGTGCTTTGTAGAGTGTGAAATTATTTTTTTTTTTTAACACTGCGGAGAGTACTTACTGTACTTCCTCTGGTATGCAGTCACACTTGCTGTTTTGAGTGCCTCAGTTGTGTGTTAATGCTGCTGTTGTTTTGCAGGGGGTGAAACCTGCCAGCTACAGCAAAGTCAGTGACCCAGAAATTAAGGAAATAATCGGGGAATGTATCTGCAACAAATGGGAGGAAAGGTAAGTGGGGCAGGACCTTTGACGATGTCTCGGGGCTTGTGACGCATTTTGCATGAAGCTAAGGGTTGGTCCTTGTTTTGGTTCTGTTCCTGCAGTGTGACGTCAATGCCAGTATTTGGCTCTGACACAGTTGATGTTTCTGTGTGGGATAGGTTACTATCATGGTGACCTTTAGCCCAGGGCAGTAGCTGGTGTTTGTGTATGTGCCTGCAGGTACTCCATCAAGGACCTCCTGAATCACGCCTTCTTTGCAGAGGATACAGGCGTGAGGGTGGAGCTCAATGAAGACGATGATGGGAAGAAGTCATCCATTGCTCTGAAGCTGTGGGTTGAGGATGCTAAAAAGCTGAAGGGGAAGTACAAGGACACCGGTGCCATTGAGTTTTCCTTTGACTTGGTGAACGAGGTCCCAGAGGTTGTTGCCCAAGAAATGGTAAATCATTGGTTGGTTATCATTGTATTTTATGAACATACACAGACAATAGTTGTAGAGTTTGACTTAACGTCATTAGGTGTTAACTTTATTAGTAATATTATGTTTTACCAAGCGGGTAGCAGATCTGAAACCAGGCCAATCAGGTGTTTCTTTAAACTGATTTGGAAGTCTCTGCTCTCTTTTGACCTTGGCTTCTGTTGGTACTGAACAGACGGCACTTTGTGTTCCACAAGATTCATTTGTCCACTTGGCCATAGCCTTGGAAAATACTAATTTCTGATGGGCTGGCTTGGGTCCGTTAAAATCATTGATACTTCAAAAATAGCTCTAATTCAGTGCGTAAGGATTATTAAGCTGCAGGTAACCATAGCAACAATACTGCTCTGTGCTACATTACCAGTTAACCATCACTGGAAAAACAGGTCTAACTCTCATTGATTAAACTGGATAAAAACAAACTGGATGGAGATTTGAACACAATTTCCTGTTTTGCCTGATATAAGTGGCTGTGGTATAATAAGCACAATGACACACAATGAGGTAGTGGGGGAAATGCAATGAGGCCCCTTTGATAGATAGATAGATAGATAGATAGATAGATAGATAGATACTTTATTGATCCCGAAGGAAATTTAGGATATATCAGTATCAATGATACTACAGTATGTACTATCATTTCACTATATAGGTTTCTGTAGAAGTGTCTTATAATAATACAGCAGTCTTTACTTTGGAACACAATCTTAGGCCCCTTTCATTAAGGTGTAATGTAACTAGGAGTTGGTTACTGGTCATGTCTGTAATCATACGCTTGAGGAACGTACTGTATTGATTGAAACTAGAGCAACTGATCAGTTGATCTTTGCTCTTCCACGCAAACATATGAGAAGGCATGAAAAGGCAGTTATTTGTGGCAAAGAATAGAATGTAGATTTGATGATTGATTACATATAAGGTGTTGAATTACAAACTCGAGCATCTTACCTGTGTCCTGTAGGTGGAATCAGGTTTTTTCCTGGACTGTGATGTGAAGGTAGTTGGGAAGTCCATCCGGGACCGAGTGGCTCTCATCAAATGGAGGAGGGAGCGGACTGTCTCGTCGGCAAATGGCGAGGCAGCCGTGAAGAAGCCGCAGCAGAACCTACTGCAGGTGCCCGGTGCCGTTGTACCACAGGCACCTACATTAGCTACGACAGATTACGACGACCAAGAGGTGGAGCCGCAGACCTTGATCTGCACCGTGCCAGCCGCCACGTCTACCACATGTGAGAACCTGCAATCAGAAGCACACATGAATGTATCGTATATCATACAACCTCAGTGTTAGAGGGCAACTCCGGGGTCTGAGAAGTGAAGCCAATGCAGAAATGCCTTAAACTTGCATTCTTTCTAACAGCCAGCATGGGGCGACTCCTCTGGTTGCAAAAAGAAGTCTGATTGTATAGAAGTCTGTGAGAAAATGAGCCTACTTCTCACTTGATTTATTACCTCAGTAAACATTGTAAACATGAGTTTATGATCTCATTCGCTAGTTTCAAGTCTTCTTCAATACAGCATGATGTTCATTTAGTAAATTCTGGCCCCATTTAGAGTCAAATAGACCATAAAACAGGGTATGCTTTAGGGCGTGGCTACCTTGTGATTGACAGGTTGCTACCATGGTGTTTTCCGGTCTGGGAGTTGTCCGTGTTTTCGTCTCACAACTTTAACCCTTTCACAGCTTGTGTTTTCAATTCATGAAAGTTAATTATAGCCTTTTTAGTTGCCTAAAAACGTCTTCGGTTGTGCTTAGCTCCACACTCTCGTGTCACTAGTGGTTACAAATGACCAAGATGGCGACGGTCAAAATGCCGAACTCAAGGCTTCAAAACGGCAGTCCATAAACTAACGGATGACGTCATGGTGACTACGTCCACTTCTTATAAACAGTCTGTGTTTAGAACTCACTCATCCATTAACAGAAAATTACACGGACTATGATTTAAAATGGATAAATTGGTATTTGAGAATGTAAACGAGAAAAGGCGACAGCAGCGTCTGAGTAACACCTATTAGTCATCAATGAGACATCTTCTCCCAGCTTTTGAATTTGAATGAGATGCTCCTCCACTATCTCCCTCTCCCCCTGTCCTTCCTCAGTGTCTGTCCTTCCTGCAGAGGATCGTTGTGAATTGTAATGTTTTTGTCTGTTATTACAGCTGACAGCGGAGTGAGCACTGCCATGCAATTAGATAACCTAAACAATCAGCAAGATGGCCTTTACCAGTCGCTTCCAGAACCCATTTCCACAGCTCAGATGATCTACAGTCCTCCTGCACAGGCAGACCCTCAGCTGCACCAGGGGCCCTACCAGCAACCCACAGCACAGGCCTCTCATGAAAACTACACACTAACATCCACTCAACTACACCAGGGAGCCTACCAGCAAACCACAGGTCAGCTGCATCCTGGGGCCTATCATCAACCCGCAGCACAACTGCACCAGGGGCCTTGTCAGTCTCAAACAGTGAGTGACAGCATTTGTTATTTCTGTGGCAACTTTCTTAAATCCTTCATTTTGTTTTTCTTAGTTCTGAAATAACAACATTATTATTTTCTATTTTTTTTGGAATGATACCTGATCAGCGTCACTACAGTGAGCCCTTTGTATGCCATGACAACCTGTTCATCACTGAGAGCGCAGTGTGTTTCAGGCGTGGAAGCGCCTCCCTGGTTGAGATGTTGCGGTGTAGGACACACTCTCTCACTAACACAATGAATGAAAGCCCCTGTCTGTGTCCGTCACAGGATCTAGCTTCAACAAAAAGCACAGAGAACTCAGCGCATGCCACAGACTTCCTATCCTCTAACTCGGCCCAGAATCCATCATTATTATCTTTCCCATTGCCCCCACATCAACACTCTCATCGTGACTCAGCAAGTCATTTCAGTTCATCTCTCCTTCCCCTGAATTTACAACCTCCCTCAGAGCTCCGTCTGAGCGTGCCACGTAGTCCACTGCCCCGCCGCCACTGCAAGGCTTGCATGTCTCTCCTCCTGAGGGATAAGACAAAGGAAGATGCATCTCTGGGACAAACACATGTACGCTCTTTCTGTACCTCTGCCCAGTTTACTCCAGTCTCTAAGCCGAGCTCACCCACATCTCCTCATCTGGTAAAGTCTCCTCCAGTCACTCTGCCTTCTCTTTTGGCCTCTCCCCCATCATCAAACGGTCAACCAACCCTGGTGAATTCATCTTCACGTCTTTCCCCACCCTCAAAAGTTAGGCACCCACGGAGGTCGTACGAAGGTGGAGATCTCACTCTTCTCGACCACTGTCTCCATCACATCGTCAGTCGCAGGACCAGTTCCCCCACCCTCTCTGCTAGTCGTCCAATGCACAGCCACGGGGAGGTGGGGGGTACTGCCTCCTCAGCATTTGAGCATGTAGACAAGAGGCTGAGCCTGGATGTGCCACTCTTTTCTAGCCCATATCTGGACAGGACTCGGCTGTTATCAGCACATGACAGTGAAGGCAGACCAGATACACTGGTAGGTTAGAGAAGGAGGCTTCACGTAGGCTAAGTCCTGCCACAGCAGCAGCCTGCTGTATCTTTCATGATTCTGCCAGCTACTTCAATCCTCAGGCCTTTCCATAATGGTAGCAAAGCCAGGTCTCCGTTTTAGTGTGGCAGCGTACCAAATAGTGTGCTTTGGCAGTATGGCTGATGAAAGAGCAACGCTATAACTTCCCTTTTCCATTTTAGTTTGCTTCACTGAACCTTGCCACCTGCTAAAAAGCATCCTCTTTACTTTCTTGCTTATGACTACCTCTGCTTTGACACACTGAACATTTGAACCTTGAGCTCAATTTGCTGAAGTAAATATACAACCATTATCGTGTCATATTATACCTAAAAACAGGGTCCAATAAATGTGATCTCTCCTGTGTGTTTCTGACAGACAGCTTCTGCTCCAGCTACACCAGCCCCTATTGTGCACCAGAGTAGACAGACAGCACAGAGCTTCCCAGCTGCAGCCCCCACTCTACAGCCACAGCTTACTGCCCAACCCAGCCATGAGCAGGTACTGCATCTGCAACAGGCTCTGGCTACAGCTGTAGTGAGACACAAAAAGCAGAATTAAGTTTGGAAGTCACCCCTTGGAGCCCCTTCAGAGTTAATTATTAATAGTTCTTAATGCTTGTTTGACATTCAAAATTACCAATTCTATCAAGGGCATTCAGTGTCAACTGTTAAAGGGTAACTTTTTTCAACCTGGACCCTATTTTCCTATATTTTTGTGCATAAGTGACTACACTGGGGGACAACACTTTTTGAAACGGGTCCAGTATTTAGGGAGAACGCTGCAGCCGCCAGCCGTTATACGAGCTATAATGTAATCATTTGGGGCAACCTGGTACCATCAGTTTACGTCCACTAAAAGTGCTTGTTTTTGCCTCTGAGAGCTCAGATTGTTATTCTAAGTATCTGACAACATAATGGAAAGGACCCTACAGAGAAATGAAACATTTTTCTTACCTTTCGCTTGATCTGGTCTGTTTGTTATTGTGTGTCTCGCTCGGAGAAGTCTCGTTCTGAAATCTTGCGTTGCCCCCACATTGTTGAAATCATCTAAATATTCAGCCATGACATTGAAAATCTTTTAGATAACACTAAGCTACGCTGTCTGTACTCCAACACAATCAACTCTGACAACACCGGTGTCCCGTGGCACTCCTCTCTCCACTCTTATTCACGTTTCCACCGTTGTTTTCCGGCAACAACTCACGTGACACCATGACAAACAGGAAGCGAAATGTAAGAAAAACATTTAATTTCTCATTAGGGTCCTTTACATAATGTTGTCAGACACCTATAATAACAATCTGAGCCTGTCAGTGGTAAAAACAAGCACTTTTAGTGGACGTAAACGGTGCCAGGTTGCCCCAAATGATGACACTACAGCTTGTTTAGTGGCTGGCGGTTGCAGCGTTCTCCCTCAATACTGGACCTGTTTCAAATAGTGTTGTCCCCATTAGTCACTTAAATACAAAAACACAGGGAAAAAAGGTTGAAAAATACCAAAGTTATCCTTTTAGTATGCTATAGTTAAGTAAAACATGCAAAAATACAGGAGATTATGTGCCATTTAGTGGTAGCAGCTATCTGAAAGCACACTACTTTTAGGATATCTGTGTGAAGTGGGTGCAAAGTGCATCTGATGTCCCTTATTAAATGCTTCATCGTGCACTGTACATCTATATTGTATGTGTGTGTTTGTGTGTGAATGGCTTTTCATGTGGTTTGTGTTTCCTTCCCATTTGTCTTTCCTCCCTTTAGTGCCATCTCCAACCAGCTGCTGTTCTGCCCCAGGTACAGCCATCACTTGTTATAAATTAACTGCAGCGGGCTACAGTACATACACTGCAAACCACACAGAATAATTGAGAAATGCATTAAGTCTACCTGCCCTGCAGCTCAGTTTTACTGAAGAGGAGCTTTTAGACCAGAATATTTTGTCAGTTTAATTCAGAAATAGTTTGTATTTCCAACACAAAATTCCTACTCTCCAGTCAAAGTGGAAAACAAATGTTTGATTTCCTTCCTTAGCTGTTATCTGCTGACCAGCTTACATCTCACCTGAGTCCTCCTGACATATCTGCCAGTTTTCCACAGTCAGTGTCCAGTACTCCTCCCCTACTCCTGCCCTTGCAGATCAGCACACAAGTGCGTTGCGGTAGCGTTAGAAAACATCAAACTAAGGTAGAGAATTTGGTAGAAGCATCCTACAAATGTTAGTATAGGTTACAGGGTTCATACATAAAGGGCCTGTGTGAATGTTATTTCTATCGACTGGTTGTCTTTTTTCATTTGATATCATTTTCCCTTCTTTCCCAGTTTCCCTCACCATATCCTGTTGTTCAAATAGGGGGCCTCAAGCCCTCTCCCTTCCCCCCAGCTCCTCTGCCCTGTGCCTACAGCAGCAGTGGCCCTCTTATGTCTAGCTCCCACTACTCACCTTCACCCCGACATCCCTCCCTACCTCTGACCCCTCACGCTACCCTGCCCTCTATACCCACTCTCAGCACCCCTCTGACCCCTCTGTCCACACCTCAGCACGTGCCCAATGTGGCTCTCTCTATTCCACACTTTGCCATGTCCCCTGCAGTGCCCCAGCAGCAGGGCGGCCCTCTTCCATCTCAGGCAAACCTCGGTAGCTTCTATACCACCCACCCCATACCTCTCTCCCAGGTACAACCCACCCCATACCCCGCCCCCTACCCTGAGCAGGAACTGGCTCAGCCGCCTGTCCAGGTGAATATTTGGCTCAGTTCTCACTGTAATGGTTGGGTCATGGAAAATCTGTAATAGTAAGGTGGCAGTGTGTCTTAATTGTGGTTATAATGCATGCAGGGCGATGCGTTTGGGGATTTAGTGTTGAACATTAACCTTAATTGATCAGTAATTCCCTAAATGTGCTGTTTTTTCCAGGTACAGATGATTGCACCACAGGGTAATTTAGAAGACATTCACCTGTGGGCTCCAGTCCATCCTGTCTTGCCTGCTGTTCAGCCTCCTCTCTGGGGAAGCGGAGTAGACGCCGAAACGTCTGCAGCCGGCCGAGACTTGATTGTAGCTCCTACAGTCCCAACCCCAGCCTCAATCTCGGCTACAGCCCAAGTTGAAACTCAAGCCCCAGCACAAACTCCAGCACAAAACCAACCACCGCTCCCAATATCAGTTCAAGCTCCAGTCATGCCTCAAACTCCAGCTTTGACCCTTGTTAATGCCCCAACTTCAGTCCCAATGCAAGTTCCAACATCAGTGCAAACCATAGCCCCAGTTCAAGCACCAGGCTCTGCATCGGGTCTCACTTTTGGAACACCAAAAGGCTCATCTACAAGCTCAGATACATCTTCTGCAATTGGTAAACCCAAACACTCAGTGCCAGGTTTAGGCTCTGCCCAGATCCCTGGCACGCTGCCAGACCCAGCTCCTGTCGCAGCTCCAGTTCTGCAGCCTGCTGGCATCCAGACAGCAGTCTCACTGTCTGAGTGTGCCAGCCTGGCCACACCTCAGCAAAACTTCGAGTTGACATCTGCATCTAGCACCCTTCAACAAGAGCCCTGTGTAGAGGTAGGGATGAAGCCAAAGTTTACATTTTCAAGTGTAATATTGATCTACATATAGAGTATATGCATACTCTCGAAAATTTACATTTGCTGGATGAAACTTGTCCCTGCATCAGTGATTTCTAATTGTTATTCAGAAAGCATGTCCACACCACAGGTTGCCTTTCAGATTACAGCCACATCAGTTTTATACCTCCATCCCATCTTGAAACTAGCCTCTCCATTTGGGACTAAAAGAATAGCGGGAATAATGAACAGCGAGCCGGTCATTGTTGTGAAAGAAACCCTGCATCATCGCCCTGAAGGGGTTTATTTCACAACAATGACCCGCTAGCTGTACATTATACCGCTTAATACACGGCTACTTACTAAGAAATCAATTATTTGACACTAAAACGGTCCGCCAGAGTCCGAGATCAGAACTGCGTCCCCAGCAACGGTCTGTTATACTTAGCAACGGTCTGTTATACATAGCAACGGTCTGCTGTAAAGAAATAACATAGACCAATCAGAATCGAGTATTCAACAAAGCTGTGTAATAAAAGCTAATAGCACACATTAACATTAATACTAGTGCTATATATTCTTATCCATTCTGTATAAAATACAACCTTTACCAAGATCTCCTAACTGTTTTGCACCTGCCCAATTTTCTGTCTTCAGGATGTGCTTCAGGACAAACCCGTATCTTTACCCAGTTATTTCTATGACAGGTGCGTCTTTCAGCTCTTTACAGATACTGTTATAACTTTATGTGATGAAAATGCGTCACCAACCAAGAGGTGATAAAGTGTGTTCAACTTTTCCTTTTATAGCGTCAACTCTGACGTGGCATCAGGTAAGGAAACAAGTGACGGCTATGACAGCTTGGCTAGTGGAGGGAAGGGCGACGGAAAACCCAGGAAACACCACCGCAAGTCTGCCCGCACACGCTCCCGGCAGGAAAAGACCAGCAAACCCAAACTGAGCATGCTCAATGTGAGTCATGGTGCAATTTTTTTTAAGTTACAACTTCTTAAACTTTTGATGTGTTTGATCGTTAAGTGTAACCCCTGCCCACACAGGTTTCCAACACTGGGGATAAAATGGTCGAATGTCAGCTGGAGACTCACAACCACAAAATGGTGACATTTAAATTTGATCTGGATGGAGATGCACCGGAGGAAATTGCCACTTACATGGTTAGTTGAACCTTTCACAGTTTGCAGTTTTTGACATTTATTGGTTAAATTTATGACATTGTTTAAAGAAGACCTATTAGGTTTTTGTGCTTTTCCCCTTCCCTTTAGTGTGTCATATAGTTTTTTGTGCATGTAAAAGGTCTGCAAAGTTACAAAGCTCAAAGTCTACGCCAAAGGGAGTTACTCTCCCCCACAGAAACACTGCTCCTGAACTGGTTTCAGGCAGTTGAAGTCCCACCTTTTCTTCCGTAACGTGGTGATGTCACCAAGTAACATATTTGCATAATACCTGCCTAGCGGCTCGTTTGGCTCAAACAAGGCTAGTTAGAGTTGAGCTGGAGTGTAGTCCAAAGAGTTTGGTTCGGTTGACCAATCACAACAGTGGGCCAGCTAACCAATCATAGCAGAATGAGCTTTTTATGGAGGGCAGGAGCTCAAACAGAGTGTTTCAGAGGGGCGTTTCGTTTTCAAAGAGGTGCTGCAGCACAGCCGGTGTGAGAAAAATAAAGCGTTTTTGAATATTAAAACATGTAAACATGTTCTAGTAGAAACCCAAAATATAAGTATGCACCTGAAAACTAGCATAATAGGTCCTGTATAACATCTTTAAAACTGTATGCCTACAGGTAGAGAACGGGTTCATCCTACTTTTAGAGAAGGAGATCTTCATTG
This sequence comes from Sebastes umbrosus, assembly GCF_015220745.1. Classification (NCBI taxonomy): domain Eukaryota; kingdom Metazoa; phylum Chordata; class Actinopteri; order Perciformes; family Sebastidae; genus Sebastes; species Sebastes umbrosus. The sequence goes on along the minus strand of NC_051269.1, from coordinate 25,408,535 downwards.
ACCAGCTAAAGGACATTGTGGATAAAGCTGAAGACATGCTGAATGAAGACTTGGAGGGTGAAAGGGCCTCCGCCTTGAGTTGTAGTCCTGAACAAGGCCAGCTTTCGGAGGGGCTGGTCGGAGAGGTAGGAGGGGTGTAGATATATATACATACAGTATATGAATCATAGAATGCATATAAAGATGGACGACACGTCTCCACTTCCTCCAACTGAACAGAAGTGAAGCCAAAATATCCCGGATATGGGAGCTGCCTTGAGATTTTGACGTAATTTGGAGACAGAATCTGTGCAGTAGTGATCGGGCGGTGGAGCCACGTCATCAAGGTCACCTGCCCGAACCAATCACGAGCCTAACACGGTCGCAGCTTGTCAGTGAGCGACTCACAGCTGCCAATCATGACGTCTCACCCCCTTTTTATAGCATGAAATAACTAATTAAAACCAAACTTATCCGAAAAATGAACACTTGAACATACATCAGCGTGGTAAGAACTACTTAAAATGACAGAAACCATCTTTGGGGAAAATCTATTTGACGTGTATTTTGACTTTTTTTCCATCCGCTACCACGGAGGAGGCGGGCTTTATGACCTATACTGCAGCCAGCCACCAGGGGGCAGTTAAGATGTTTTGGCTTCACTTTTGGGGAGCTGTCATGTCGTCCATCTTTATATAAAGTCTATGATATGAATATAGTCTGTACAGATACACTACACATGCTTATACATAGATTTAGACATGGACAGAGATGCTCATGGACATGGATAGAGATAAATACAGAGTGGCAAGTAGCACATTGACTTAGCTCACATCTGTCTATCGCTCTGCAGAGTCAGCAGCCTGGAGGACCTCAGCCTGTCTATCAGCAGAATGGTAAAACAATTATCTATTTCAAAAATGTATCCATCTTCATGCTACTTTTTGCATGTAACATTCACTTGTCAGAAAAACGGGTGGTAATTGTTTGAACTCTTGGATTGCAGTTCTTCATACAGGAAAGAGATGGTTCATAATCTGCCCCGTAGAGGAGACGCCCACATCCAGCCAGGAAACCCCGTCTGATGGTACAGCTACACAGTCTCCCGGGAGTTCAGCCAACACCCAGCCTGCTGACAGTGGCACTGCAAGGCCGTCTGTATCCAGAGGTGACTTTGGTTCTACTGAGTAATTTCATCACAAAATATGGCAGTTTCATTGAACAATAGCACCACCATGTGGCAGCTGAATGAAAGACATCCTACAGCTCTTGTGTGCAATGCTTACTTAAAGGGACTGTTTGTAACTTCTTACGCATATAAATCACTCCGGGTCGGTGTCACATGCGCGCTCGCGTGTGGCTACGCTGTTCAGACAAGACTCCAACAAAACTACACGGAAGCACCAAAACCTTAAAGTTATATCTAGTGAAGCCCGTCTGTTAAACAGTGTTGGCCGCGGTCAGAGGACGCGGGGGAGACCGTAGCTTTGGTCTCCAGGGCCGGAGTCTCTGCTGTACTCTGCTCCTCTGCCTGCCTGCTTGCCTTCAGTCACACACCGTGCTCGTTCTCGCTATTTCGCTCCACTTTCACGTGCATATGCGCACACTACACACTGCAGAAGAGTTAGTTTAGCTCTGAGAATATCTAGTGAATGTACAGTGGACGTTTGTGCAGTAATAACTGCTGCAGCTCCTCCAGACCAACAGAGGTTTCCCGTGTCTTGTGAAGTGACGGGGCTCTGCAGAGAGTAACGTTATCGTCTCCGACCAAAACTCCGGCGTCTCCCCTGTTCCCTCCAGACGCTGTCAGGAGGCTGAGGCAGGAAAAGCCAACACTAGGATCAGCATTGATTCATGGAGAGACCTTCGTCTGGTCAGCTAACATTACTGCCAAGCAGCTGAAATATAGAGTTATATTGTGGTTTTAGCTGACGTGTGTCGCCTCACTGTTTTGAGCGATGCTCGTTCATGTCTATGTAGAGCGAGCACAAGCGCGAGCCCGATGCTGACTTTCGTTGACTTAACGGCCACAGGTGTCGCTGCTAACAAGCATTTCTGAGTCTTACAAACAGTCCCTTTAAAAAAAAGAAGTTAAAAATAAATTTGGTATGTTTTGATTTTTTTTAATAAATTTTCTCTCATGTTCATTTTCTTCCTCCTGCAGAAGAGGGGTCGTCCTCCACAATGTCTGGTGGAAGTGGAGGCTTCACCTACGATTTGTATGGATTCTGTAGCCCTCCGATAATGTCCAACACAGACCCTCTCCTCTTAGCTACTCTGTCTCCCCCTGTGTCTGCTCCCCCGACCCTTCAGTCAGTGACCTCGGTGGAGCCTGTGGCCAGCTCGGTGCAGCCCAGTGTTCATCAGGCCCAGCCAGCCAGAGCTCAAACTTTGCCCCCGTCATCCCCACATACGTCTTTCCCAGTGGATGAGTCACAGGGATCCCCTTTGGGCTCCGTCTCCCCGATCCAAGCAGCTCAGCAGATGCCCGACATGACATGTCCTGTTTCTATGGCTGACGAGGTGCCGTGCTGCCCTCTGGTCATGCCCCTGTCTCTGGATGTGAGCGGTTTACAGGCCGGGTCTCCTCTCACTCCTCTTCCACTCCAGGAGCCAGGTTCAGCCAAAGAGCCGCTGTCTGTCTCCTACGCGTCAGCAGTGCGCAGCGAGCGCCCACAGCAGCCCGTGGTGATGCACCAGCCGTTTTCCAGCGTGGGGGGGACCAAAGTGTCCTCAGTACCCCAGAGCCCAGCGCCATCCCAGCACGGCGCAGGGCCCGGGGAGTCAGACGGTGAAGGAAGGCTGGGCCGCGGGGGCTTTGTGGACAGCACCATTAAAACACTGGATGAGAAGCTAAGGAACTTGCTCTACCAGGAATATGCTCCCATGTATCCATCAGGCAGCGTTGCAGAGACACCAGGCTCCGGCACCGAGTACATCCAGTCTCCTCCTGGTCCAGACAGCGCCGCAGGAGGGTCAGGAAACAGCACTCCAGGGCTGATGGGGGAGGGACGCTACAGGGCAGGAGAACAGCTGGTAAGTACAATGAAAAGTATAAATCACTTTAATACATTACAGGTGCAGCATATTCACCTACAGTTACAAATTGAGATTTAAATCTTGACCTTAAAAACGGAAGTTGATAAAATAATTTAACCAAAAGGTCCATTTATTATTAATCTGCTGGGGAGGATTATGTTATATGATCGAGAGCTACAGAACGGCAACTATTATGCAAATAAATGGACCTACTAGTTGTTGATTGTTTTGTGTGTATTTGTGCATTAAGTTAAATTAAATTATTTAGCCATGCTTTATTTTTGTTTTTACAGACATTACCGGTGTAAACAAACCTTTTACAGCTTCAGAAAATGTTAATATTTCAGATTTATTTGTTGTCTATGTTAGTCTATGTATTAAAAGACCCAATTTGGGGGTGGCAGAATGAACATATTTTGGCATACATCGAAAACTATAATGCAGTATATTAAAATGAACTATTTGCATGTAGTAGGGAAGGACTCCTCAAAGACTATATTTAACAAGCAAATTAAAATTGTCCTCTTTATTTTTGTATTATTATTTATTTAATTTTCACCATTTATTTTTCACACGTAGTCTTCCGATTAATGCTGGCTTTAAACATTTTGTTTTATATATTGCCGGATACATTCCACATATAATTAACTATACTGTGAACCGTTTTGGGTAGATGGAAATACATTTTAGTTGCAGAAAGGATTTCAAGAAAAACTGTCCTGCCTAATTTCACACGCGCTACAGTAAGATGTTATGATAAATATTTAGTTAGACATCATCAAAATATCTCTATATAATAGGACAGTGATAAATGGTTTGTATTGTAGTTTCTAATAGCTTTGTTTTGTTCATCTCTCATCATGTCACCTCTATTAGCCTCAAATTCCAGAGCGAATGGATAGTTTGAGCACGCTGAGTGACTCAGCCGTGTGTGGTATGTACAGCATACACTAATCAACCTAACAAGTTTAACAATTTAAACTTAATAAATGTATGTTTTATTGTTGATTACTGCTGTGACAGGATGTTCATTGTTGTGGATTTTTTTGCAGCTTCCCTGTCAAGAAGACACGTTCCTCACTCTGCTTCCTGCTCTGGAACAAGAGGCCGATTTAAGGTACGAAAGGGAGGTTTTCCTCACATTTACGGGTGAAGTATCATTATTTTTCAAATATGCAAGAACAATACAACTTATTCCCACTAAAAACGCAATAATACAGTACAACACAATACACAGGAGACAGAAAACGAGGAGGTAAAATAAGATATTAATAACGATAACACTAATACAAATTAATAATAATATTTATGATAATAATTACATAAATAAAATAATAATAATGATTAAAAAGTTAAATAAAAATGATTAAAAAAAGATAAATAAATACAATTCTCATGTCATTACATACTTGTCACTGAGATACCTCAACCATTGTACTTGGACACTAGTATTAGCCAACATTGGTACCAGCTCAAAGGTTACATCGAAAGTAGAATTGTCTTTCAGATTAGTTCAGCTGCATTTGCTGTTACAGAAGCATTACTTGTGTATACCTAGTTTGTTCTTGGCTTTTGGCAGATAATGTCTGTTCCTCCTGAAGTGGCCAATAGACGAGATGTGAAGCAGAGGAGCTGGAGCAGCGCTGCCTCACCGGCGCACCCTATAGGATACAACGAGGACCACGGCCAGGCTGAGGCCATGTCCGCATCCACCACAATTGGCCGTTTCTCTGTGGTTAGCACTGAAGATGACATTACGCAGAGGACGCGCTGCAGCCGCTATTCTGCACCGCCTGATTTCTACCTGGACACACCTCCGTCCATGGCCAAGCGGGCCTCCCTGCCTCACGCCCTGACCTCGAACTCTGTCTCTGTGGATGTCACGGTCCATGCTCGTTTCCTCTCCTCAGACTCGGGGGCTGAGAGCAGCCCTGCAAAGCTGGCTCCTGCCACGCCGTCTCAACATACTCGCTCTGAGCGCAGAGGAAGTGACCTCATGAAGAGGGCAGTGGCCTTCCTCCGTCGTTCAGGGCGCAGCAGCAGCGTGCAGAGCTCTGACTCGCCGAATAGGCACGGAGGCGTGCATGGCTCGGCCTATGCCAGCAGTGATAATGACTCAGAGATGGAGGACTCGGACATGAAGAGGGAACTACAGAGGCTCAGGGAGAAGTAAGTTTGCTTTTGGCCTTATTTAGTGTCTTTACATGAACATATTTTGCCATCTAGCTTGTAAGTGACCATTATATTCCTGCATCTATCCCCTCAGACATCTGAGGGAGATCTCTGAGCTGCAGGCCCACCAGCGGGGGGAAGTGGAGCTGCTGTATCGCCGGCTTGGCAAAGCCCCTCCTACTGGCCTTGGTCTCTCGCACGTTGCACCACACGCCGGTCGTAGGAAGCGGTCCAGCAAGCACAGACTGAAACCTGGCAAACTTCTCAGCCCTCTGGTCCAACAATTTAGAAATGTCACAACCAAAACTAGTGACTCCAGCAGATCCAGTGAGTAACTTTTCAGAATCGGACCGGAATTACAGGTTGACTATCTACAGCAGGATACAATGAGTATGCCACTCTGATGCTTGTGTGTGTGTTCAGGTGCTGCTGCAGGTGCAGGTGAGCCCACAGTCAGTTTAAATGGCTCTCCAGCCAAAGGGTCTTTACCCACTCACGGCAGGGCACGGTCATGCACCAGCCACCTTCCCAGCTCAACCACAGAGCCCGTACAGACTCAGCAGCCCTGTTCCCTCAAGGGATCGTTTTCTTCTGATAATATTTACGCGGGACTACGCGGAGACGGCACCGGCACTCAAGCTCCACCCGGACAAGGTGACCACCAGCAACACACAAAAGAACATCTTAGCCGAACACTAATACTAGACTGTTGGCATGTAGATCCACCAGAGAATTAATACCAAACACATCTTTTATTTAATGAGGTTGGGTATTTCAGTGTGTGCTCTTCTTACCCTGGTGTCTTCTCCCCTCTGTGATTATACTCCTCTACAGGCTGGTCTAATCAACCTCAAACATCTGAGAGAGTGACCTATAAATCGAGTAGCAAGCCTCGAGCTAGATTTCTCAGTGGGCCTGTGTCTTTGTCTATCTGTTTGTATCTCTTCTCTTCCCGCATAGCTTCATTTTTGTGTTTTCCATTATTATTATTATCTATTTCTCTACTTTTAGCTCACTGATATCTTTTTTTCTGTCTTTGCCTACTATTCTGCAACACTGCTGGGTTTTCTTATGCTTCGCCTCATCCTTATCACTTGCCTTTATCTTGTATTTTGCTTGCACAGAAGTATATTGCTTATTCAAACCCCTGAAAAGTAAAATTTAAGTAAAAGTAAAAATTTGATTGATTAAATATGTTTTTTTTATTTTAAACACAAGAATCTTTTACACCAAGAATCATTTATTCTTATCATTCCTGTTTATTTGACCAGTTTCAGAAGCTTGTAGTTTGGATAATCAAGGTTCATTTTAATAGTAATGGATATTATCTCACATTTCAAGTGTCTCCTACTGATGCTTGTGCCATTTATCCACCTTATAACGTACACATTTTTGTAAATGATCCACCATGCATTACTAGGCAATGGACGTCTGCATGCCACATGCACCCTGATCTGCTATAACATTTCTAATCTCTCATCACTTTTTAACCTCTCTCTCTCTCTCCTTCTTATCTCTGTCTCTCTAACATGCATGATTTTGCTAATAAATGGACCGTCTTCATTCAGGGGGTTGATTGCTTTGTTTGGTTTTAATTTGGTCCTTTGTTTTGTGGCAGTATTCAGCAGCTTTGTTTTGCACTGCATCCTGTTATTATATCAAATTAATATTAATGTGAATGAGCATTTGACTAAAGTCTTTTTTTGTCTGACAGGGTCAACACTGAAGCGATTGTGTCTCGGCAAAGAGCGTGGCAACAGTACGTAGAATTACTGTGTCTTACTTAAAATGAATTCCAAGTTATGTTTATTGTCAAGTTTATATATCAGTCTAATCAGCTCAATAAACATGATCTCATGGTATGTGTGTCAACTCAGGGTCTGGAGCCGGGCCAGGGCCTTTCAATCAATCACAGCAGCCGCCTACCGGTGCCACACCTCCTTCTCATCAGCCAGTGATGGGGCTGGCCCAAGCTCAAGCCAATAACAGCAACAACAAGACAGGCACATACACTGGCTCATCCATGAGTGCCAACGAAAACAACCTGCCTGAAGACTTGCAGCGGCTGATGGAGGACTGGGCCCAGGAGGTTCTCATCGTCACCCACAGGCCGCGCACCAACTCTCTGAGCATCAGTGGGCAGCAGCTTTGGAATCAGGTTGTGCCTCGAACACGTGGACAACTGGCTAGTGCTTCAGATGTGAGTGTCATGCTAGTTATGTACCAGTGCATACACCCAGTGTTTAAATCATAGACTGTATATAAAGATGGTTGACATGACAGCTCCCCAAAAGTGAAGCCAAAACATATCTATCGCCCCCTGGTGGCTGGCTGCAGTATAGGTCATAAACCCCGCCCCCTCCATGTTAGCGGATGGGACATGAGCCAAACTAAAAAGTCAAAGTACACGTCAAATACATTTTTCCCAAGATAGTTTCTGTCATTTTAGGTAGTTCTTATCACGCTGATGTATGTTTGAGTGTTTAATGACAGTTTTGGTTTTAATTAGTTATTTGATGCTATAAAAAGAGGGTGAGACAGACGTCCTGATTGATAACTGTGATTGACAGCTGCTCTGAGTGAAGTAGTCGCAGCAGGAGACTTTGGAATTGTAAGAGAGAGGAGATGTAACTTTAACTTTCCATAACCGCCACGAGTCTGTGTAATAGAACGTGTCAATTTCTTCATAAATGTACTTATAGAGATATTATAGTTAGTTGTTTATGTCTTTGTAGCCAAACAGCTTCAGCTAGGTGGCTCCAAGAGCAACCTGCAGCTGTGCTCAGCTCGTGATTGGCTCGGGCGGGTGTGTGGGCGGTACCTTGATACCACGGCTCCAGCCCCCCGATCACGACTGTGCAGACTCTGGCTCCAAATGACGTAAAAATCTCAAGATGGGAGCTCTTGTACCCAGGATATTTTGACTTCACTTTTGTACAGTGGGCGGAAGTGGCGACGCGTTGTCTATATATGATCTATATATACAGTCTTTGGTTTAATTGATTTCCAATAATAAATATATACATACATTTGCATAAAGCAAACATATTTGCCCACTCCCATGTTGATAAGAGTATTAAATACTTGACAAATCTCCCTTTATTTACATTTTGAACAGATTAAAAATGTGTGATTAATTTGCGATTAATCGTGATTAATTATGGACAATCATGCGATTAATCACAATTAAATACTTTAATCGATTGTCAGCCTTAGTTACACGTTACCGGGCAGCAATTTGCCTACATAACTGACTGTATTGTATAAATGCTCTTAATCATTATTGTGAAGTGTAATATCTGCCCATTTTCTAACCCTGTTAGGTATCATGGACAGCTTCGGGTCCAGAGGCCTGCAGTCTTCCCGTGTCATGGCCCGATAGCCCCGGGTCAACAGTGATGACCGGCCCCTCCACAGGGCCAGGTTATCAGCTACACTCTCCTGCTGCGTTCAGGGCCTTGTCCTCATCTCTTTCTGTTAGCCAGTGGCCTGGGTTGCTCTTCCCCCTTCCTTCAGGAGTCTTTGCCTTTCCTGCTGTGCCCTCAGCCCAGGACGCCCACAGCCCCATTCCAGCTCCATCGTATCAGCCGCCCGACCCCAAAGCCAGGACTCTCTAACCTGAGTAGCATTGTGTCTTCCAACTCCGTTACCAAAAAGAAATCTCATTCTAGGTCTAGTCAATCTTATGTGCATATACTGTATATATTTAACCAGCATGTATTTAATCATATGTACATACTTGTCTCCATTTTTGAGTTTTATGTTATTTGTTTAATTTGCATCAACATACCTCATGTCCATATTACAGTACATAACCCCTTGAGTGCAGTGTAATGGTAGTAGTACATTAAAAGATATATAATTAGCCCAATCAGGCTTAAAAGAGCAGATTTTTTGTTTTTGCTTATAAATGTACCTTACCACTCATTGAATGTACATACTGTACTGTTCATTCATGGTACGTTTATATAAATAGTTCATGTTTGTGTTGCTCATATCACCCCTACCGTATATATAAGATGCAGTGTGTATATATATGAATTCTTGTTAGTCTGTACATAGCTCCTGTGTTTGTACAGTTAACATTAGATAATCCATTGGTCGGTGCTGCAGATATGTGTCTTAATGCAACACCTTATTAGCCACCATCATGCCGTCACTGTGAAGACTTGACATCCTGGTCACTAGGACCGGTTGCTTTAATCTGCTCTCTCAGTCAAAGGATAGGTTTCATTATTCATCGATGAAATGCTTCCAGCACAAGCGCTTGAAATATCCTTAAGAGATTTGAATGAACTTGAATTTTATCTTCAGGTGAAAAAAACACCTGCGAGAGTGCCTTGAATTGCAGTTTCAGTTTTATGAAGAAAAGCATTTAGATTAAATGCAGACACTAGATATTCTATATATGCTTTCACCTCCGAAGGTAAATTATGTGATTTGAATAATGAATGTGGATTGTCACATATTTAATTTAGCGACTAAACATAATTAAACACTATAATCTGGTCATGTTGCAGTCCATAAAATATCACAGATTGTAAAACAAAATTCGGTTCACTGAAGTAATTTTCTCGTGAGATTTGCTCTGCCACGTGCTCCACCGCCTGCATGAATACATTGATATTCTGAATGTGCACAGGTTGATGTGGTGAGTTACAGGAAGGATGTTGTTGGCATTGAAACCATGATGCGACAAGGAGGGCTGAAAGACTCGACATACGAGCCAAAATCATAATCATACCATACCTCTATTAATGCAGTCTGTAGCTTTACATATGGTTGCCTTTGTGGTTTTTAAGAGATTACTGTGAGGTTGGTTGTTGTTTGATAAATGTTGATGATGTTAAAGGCACATGAAGAATGTGAAGAAGCCACAACTGTTTGACATGTTATTTGTACAATGCATAGGTTTTCTAAATTATGTTTATTCAGTGCTGGCCTCACAAGATCATCCGGCTCATACAGCTAATTGTATGTATTATGGCTGACTTAATTCAAAGATCTGCAACAAATATTACGCTATCACGCTATGACTTATTTCAATAGTGCAGCCTCAAAAACTTTCAATACTTACTTCTATTATATAACTTTTATTAGCTAATTTCCCTCCGAAGAACAGTTTGTTGAATGCATCAATGTTTTGATGTATTCTGTTGAAACGAAGCAGTGGCAGAAATCTACATAGTCAAGAAGTAGGTTGGGTGTAATGATTCAGAGTATGGGTCAAGCTCCAGAAATGGAACCTACATTTCCCATAATGCAACTCAGTAGCATCTGTGACATCTTCAAGGTTATTTTTTAACATTTTGGAAAGCTGATGAGTAAACTGAACTTTATGTATAAAGTTGGTGGAGTGCTGCTTTAAAAATCCTTCCATGTTTGCACAGTGTGACAACATTTTGATTTGAATATTTTGTCTTAATGGCATAATTTCCATGACGACATATAGGTTATTTTTCTTGAGAACATCTCCTATGCAGCTATTTTCTTTGTGCTTTACACAGTAACTCCTGTATTTGATCTCTTTAACGCTCGCAATGAAAGCTAGGTGTATGGTTCCTTTTGCCTGCTGTATCACCTGTTTTCCCCGCCATTTCCTGACCTCGTCAGATCGGTACTCTTTCACGAAAGCTGTACATACTTGAAGACAGAAATAATAAATTCATTTTTGCTTGACACTATAATGTTAGTCATGTGCTTGTTTCATTAACGGTTCATGCTGAACATACAAGGCCAAATTGTCTCTGTGTATCTTTTTAACTTTACAAACCACTGTTGGCTGTGTTTGCACAAGAAGCTCTCGGTGTAACAAATTCCTGGCAAAGTGGGCAGGCTGGACCCTCGATGTCAACAGTAAAGCTCACATAAGCAGTTTTTTTAAATCCTGTTTTTTGTTAGCTATGTGTGTGATTCCCGGCAGTATGCATGAGAGGAACGTAGGCGGGAATGTGTTTTGTGTGTGGGTGTACAAGTGAGTGAGTTGTTGATACAGGAGAGAGAGAAAGAGGAGTTTGCCCTTTTAAAAAAAGTATGTACACAATAAGGTTGTCCTTGTTTGTTTGAGTTTAAAAGACAGTTTCAGCTACCTGGGTTGCACTCTGGGAGCCATCATGGAGAGAGCTGTGGTGCAAATCACCCTCTTTGGGCTGCTGCTGGCTTTGACCACCACACTACCAAGCAAGGTAAGGTCACAAAACCTAAAGGACAGACCACCACACTGCAAGGAAACTGAATCTATTGAATATATCTATTTAGGTTATGTTATGTTACACCTCCAGGGAATTATTGTAAGCAAACAATGTGATGTCATGACAAAAACATTGTGCGTGTGTGAATGTGTATTACTCATGTTGTTGGGCCATAAATCTGTTTATACTGTCACATTGGTGGGACTAAACTCCCTATTGAGTACAAAAAGCTGGTACCCGTGATGTTAGTCATTACATTTTAGACTTAGAGACATGGTAATGGTTGCAGTTAAAGAGAACTGGGAGTGTGCAAGTCATTGCCATGTGAAATCAAAACACCGGTGGTGTAGGAAGTATTCAGATCCTTCACTTCTGTAAAAGTACTAATATCACACTGTGGAAATACTAAACTACAAGTAAAAATCCTGCATCAAAACCTTACTTAAATAAAGTAGTATCAAAAAGTAAAAGTACTCATTGTGTAGTAAAATCGTCCCTGTCTGTGTTGTACTATTATATATGATATTCCTGGATTAATATTACTGCTGCATTCATGTGTATGCTTCATTTTACTGCTGAATATGTTTAAGGTTGTGCTAATTTTAGCTCCTTTACATACTGTTGGGTAGTTTAATTTTCAGCAGTGAATCATATTCTATAAAATCATCATATGTTTGTAGCTTTGCTGTCGTTTGAGAACCATGTATCTCTAAAAAGTTAAAGGGGAACTATGCCCATTTTTCCAGATTCATACATGTTATTCCTTTGATCAAAGACTGTCCAAAGAATATGAGTAAACATGAACAACTCTCTCCCAAATCCAAAACTAGACTGCTAACTTGTGATGTCATAGGGCATAAAGTCTGAACTGCTTCATAGACAATGAATAGGGAGAGATGTTCTAGATGACACTGAGAGCACCCAGGGAATGATCTGAGTATATGGGAACATTTTCTGTTTCACAACTGAGAACACTACAATATGATGAAGCTCATTTGGGTTAGGGCTGGGCGATATGGCCTAAAAATAATATTGTGATATTTTTAGGCTATATCGCGATACACGATATATATCGTGATATTTTCAAATATCCTCTAAGCACTTCATAAATGCTCGATTTGGCCCTTTGACGCATGATTCTTGTAGTCCCTGCAGTATATGTCTGCATTAAAACGTTCTTGTTTATATTCATTAGTGGTTTCTATTGGAACAATTCTAATCTTGCATGCAAAAAGGGGGAAATCACAAGTTAAATTTAACAAAACAGTATCCAACAGTATTCACTTTAATCACATAGGTTTCTGGCAATACATGCTTTATATATTTTGATGAATACATAATACATATGCACACACACACACACAAACACACACACAGTTTTTAATGGCATGTAATAAGTGTAAAGTAACTTATTATTATGTTTACCAGTAAGCTGTTATAACATTGCTGATAGTAAAAAATATTATTTTCCCTCTAGTGTAGAAAGGCTCACCAATTGCGAGGTGCAGCCTGTGGCCAAAGCACTGCAGTGTTGTCCACTTATTCAGACTCACAGCTTTGGTTATGTTAGCTGGACGTTCAGATCGGTAGTTGTAGAGAAGTGGGTCACCTCTGTTAGCTGGTTGGCCACCTTTTCTCCCACTGAAATGTATAACTCCGGTAGAGCCTTCTCTGCAAAAATTTGCGAAGAGGCAGTTCATATTTTGGATCAAGTGTCTTAATGAGTCTTTTGAATCCGGGCTTTTCAACTACGCTAACCGGCGTTGCGATGTAGTTGTTTACAGCGGCCGTGATTTCTTTCCATTTTGCACTTTTTTTGTCATATAGGATTGCCTTGGAAAGCGAGGAAGCCAGAGTAATTTGCTTCTTGGCTGGTTCTGGGTGCTTTGGTCGTGTTCTCGCTACCGTATTCGCTTTGCCGCTTCAGTTCTTTCGCTTTTCCAGGCTCCTACTGTCTCCGCTGTTTCCCTCCAAATACAAAAACACGCCAGCCGCATACGTCACCCACACTAGCCCAGGAGAGAGGTCTGGATGGGCGCGGAGTCTGTAACGTATGGGTGTGTCACTGTGAGAGGGAGCCGTAGGAGAGAGGGAAAGAAAGAAATACCAATGCGAGTCACATGCCGGCGGCAAGTCTCATTACATGACAATTTGTAGTCGATGTTTGCGATATAGTCATTTTATACATCGCGCGTGAGACAAGCCGCAATACATCGACTATATTCGATGTATCGCCCACCCTTAATTTGGGTATAAAAAACAAAAACTTTCTGTAACCCTATGACATCACGAGTTTTAGACTTACTTCTCTGGTTTCTGGCTTTGAGAAAGAGGAGCTCATGTTCACTAATATTGACTGAACTTTCCTCGGCCATGGAAATAACATATTGGAATTCTTAATTTAGGTGTTGTTCCCCTTTAAGCTTTCATGAGGTCAGAAAAACAGCCCTGTTTTCAGCTCTATGATGATGCATTGTCCATCCGATTCAAGAGAGCTTTAAAATAGTTTGTTTAGCTGAAGAAGAAGGAGAATTGTCTTAACACATATGGGTATTTTATTCTGTAGTTAATCACAAACATTCAAATTCAAAATCACCAAAGCTGGAGATACAGCACATGGTTTATCACTGGACAGGAAGGGTATGAAACTTTGTAGTTTGTAAAGCAACTAGTAACTAAAGCTGTCAAGATATGTAGTGGAATAAAAAGTACAATATTTCACTATGAGATGTAGTCGAGTAGAAGTATCAAGTAGCTTAAAATGGGAATTGTCGAGTAAAGTACAAGTACCTTGATTTGTACTTATAAAATAATGAGAATGGGGTGTTTCTGCAGTTAGACCAATGAGATTTCACTAATGCCACCCACCAACCCAACACCATCATCTGATCTTTGGTCAGCTGGTCGTCAGCCAGCGAAATTGACCAAGCCATTTATTTTATTGTGAAATGTGCCTCCTCCTGTATTTGCTCAGGACAACTGGGACATCTACAGCTTTCACATCAACTCCACAGTGACCAGTCGTTATGCAACCACTGTCATCACAAGCCGCGTGGCCAATCGTATGAACGAGTCCAAGGAAATAGAATTCCACGTCCGGATTCCCAAGAACGCCTTCATCAGTAAATTCAGAATGTGTGTGAAGCACATAAAGAATTATACATTAAAGCATCATGAAAATAAATCACGGGCTACTCAGGAGTATGTATATAAACTAAGACTTTTCTTTGGTCTTCTTCAGGTTTATAGATGGCCAAGTGTACGACGGTGTTGTGAAAGGTAAAGAGAAAGCTCTGCAGCAGTACACCGAGGCTGTGTCCCGAGGCCAAAGCGCTGGGATTGTCAGGTACATGGATCAATGGATCAGTTTATTGCCAGGTCTTATACAGGTTGTTTTTATATCGTACTTTGTAGAAGAGCCTTGTGTGTCCTCTGGGATAAAGGAGAAGACAAAGAAAAAAATTCTCTGTTGCACTAAATTATGTTAATTTTTGTCCGACTTTTCTCAAATGTTTGCTTTTTACTTGGCTACTTTAACATCTTCAGGTCTCTAAAATCCTTCAAATTAAACAATCTGAGAGGAAAAATAACGCTTTGATTGAACTACTCACATCTCATATCCACACTAAGGTCATAATCTGTGATGAGGCGTCATAACTAAGTAGGCATTGTTTCATTTTAAGGGGTCACAAGCCAGAAGGAAGGAACCGCTGCTCTAATGCAATGATTATCGTCTCTGTTGCAGTTCTGTAGGGAGGACCCTGGAGGAATTTAAGACCTCTGTGACTGTAGCTGCACACAAAAAGATCACCTTTGAACTCACATATGAGGAGCTGCTGAAACGCAGGCTTGGCAAGTATGAGCTGCAAATCCACGCTCGACCCATGCAGCCTGTCAAAGACTTCAAGGTGCGTCTTCTTGTTCTATTCAGGAGAACAATGCTGTGGTAAAATCATCTTTCATGGTCAGAGTTTCTAACTACTTTATTTCATTCTCAATGCCAGGTTGATGTGTACATTAATGAGAAGGCGGGCATCAATTTCATCGAGGTTAAAGGAGGTCTAAGCACCAAAGCCCTGGCTAATGCCATCACCAAAACACATGCTGACAAACAGGTACATCACGCAGTGATTAAAAGTTCTGTATTTAAAGGTGCTAAATGCGAGATTGGGAGCATTTCTATTGCCTCCGCACGGCTCTCAACTTGGCAACGGCTGAGCCGGCAGCTCGTAGCTAACGTTGCTAACAGCACTAATAATAAAAAAACTACTGCTGACAGAGATAACAGTGTTTATCTGAGGGGGAACTGAGGGAGGGTGCTAAGCCTCCACGACGGCGCTGTTGGCGGGGACGGTGTTATAGGTTGTAACTGCCATGTGAGATCAGTGCAGAGCAGCGGTCGAGAGAAGCTCGGATTATAACACACACAGAGGGAGAGTGACTTCATTCTCTGCTCAGGTAGACATTACTCCTCTATATCTTTACATAGCAAATAGTTGTTTGCAGCTATATTAATGCTCTGGATATCGTATAAAGCACCTTTTAACTCATTTGCTATCTTATTCTGACCCATAATTAACTGTTTAACTACCATACATAATGACGCCATAACAGCACTGGACATATACATCCTGTCTTATTGCTCATCCTTGTGCATATCCCTATCATTCATTCATTATTATATACTATACTGTATATCTTTAGCACTTTTGCAACAGTTTTCACTTTCTGGTTTGATGCCAAACTGCATTTTGTTGTACCAGTCAATGCTCTGCAGAGACAATGAAGTTGAATCTAATCAAATTTAACGAAAGGCAGGGGGCTAATCTTTTTGACCAATAAAACCTATTTATCAACTTCTATCTTTTAACTTCTATCAAGAGTCTGTAAAACCTGATTCATCCTGTTTCCAGGCGTGGGTGTATTTCTACCCGACAGAGGACCAACAGAGAACCTGTGACAGCTGTGGAGAGCAGGGTATGAATGGAGATCTGGTTATTGTTTATGATGTCAACAGGAACACCTCACTGGGAGACATCAAGGTACAGAAAGAGTTAATCTCCTGGAAGATTGTTGACTTTGAATGGCCTATTAGCATTGTTAAAAGATACCATAGTTACTGTACTTAAATTGATATTTTATCTTCCCATGTCTTCTCAACAATATTTTCTAACCAATCCAACTTTCTTCTTCCTCCCCCTCAAGAGATCATCTGGGTACTTTGTTCATCACTTTGCTCCATATGGTCTTGCCCGCATACCAAAAAATGTTGTCTTCGTTATTGATCAAAGTGGCTCAATGCACGGCAGAAAAATGCAACAGGTACAGTATTTGAAGAGTATGAGTTTGTGACAGATTGCCGCTGTATCACTGGAGACTTTTACTTTGTTAATTATGTCTATAAAAGATTTATTAAATACAAAGATCACTTTAAACAAATATTATTGCATGGTTTCTTACTTGAATAAAAGTTCTAATGTGTGAACGATGTTTTTGCCCAGACCCGAATAGCATTAATCCACATCTTGAACGACCTGGCTGAGGATGACCACTTTGGTCTCTTCACTTTTGATAACAACATTTATCACTGGAAACGAGAACTTGTTCAGGCCAACGAGGAAAACCTGGAGAGTGCCAAGAAATTTGCACGGGATATTAAAGAAAGAGGATGTGAGGTTTTTAACAAATATTTTATAAAAGGATGCAAACATGTGACAGCAGAATGGCAGTAATGAAACATGTTTTCATTTAATTACAGCCACAGACATTAACAGAGCAGTGTTGGAAGGAGCACGTATGCTGAATGCACATCCCAGAGAAGGTTCAGCGTCCATCCTTATACTTCTCACCGATGGAGACCCGACCTCAGGTTACAATAAAACACACATGCACACAAACGCAAGCAAATACTTTAAGGACCCTAAAGACACAGTCCATCATTTTTAAATGATCTCACTGCCGTCTTATTCTCAATATCCTCTCCTGTCAACAAACTAGAAGCCACTCTGAGACTTTGAACATCATGGACATTTAAATGAAAATAGCATCAGCATTATTAAGAATTAAGTGTATAAAACGTGTTTGTGTACACAGTGTAACTTTGTGTCTTTGCAGGGGTGACAAATCTCGAACAAATACAGTCAAATGTCAGAGGGGCTATCGCAGGCAAATTCCCACTCTACTGTCTTGGTTTTGGTTTTGATGTCTATTTTGAGTTCCTTGAGAAGATGTCGCTGCAGAACAATGGTGTGGCACGACGGATTTATGAAGACTCTGACGCTGATTTACAGCTGAAGGTGTTTGAAATTACTTGCTCTCATTATAAATACTGTTTACTATGTGATGTGCTACATTTCCAGAGATAAAATTGATCATGGTTGGCTGTGGAGGGATAAACATTCATACAGCGTCCCTAATGTATGTCAACAGGGTTTCTATGAAGAGGTGGCCACTCCTCTGTTGACAGATGTGACAATGATCTATAATGGTGGGACCAATCTAACCCAGACTAACTTCAGCCAGTATTATAATGGCTCTGAGATTGTGGTGGCTGGTCAGATCACTGACAACGACATTGAAACCTTCACTGCGCAAGTTGTGGCCATTTCGGTAAGGATCGCTCTGCACTACATCAGCTGTAATCTTCTGACAGGTTGGTGACAGCCCTCATGTATACTGACATAATTCATTGGTACAATGACAGAGGAATAGAAAGATGACGTTTTCTGACACAAACGCCACCGTGGAGTCCACTGAAACGGCGTCTGGCAGCCACATCCAGAGGGTTTGGGCTTACCTTACAGTCAAACAGCTTCTGGAGAAAGAGTGAGTGCGATGTCAACCATCTTTTCTCTTTGTTCTTGTTTGTAATCTATTATTTATTGAAGGGCTGCAACCCTCATATTTATATTCAATCAATTAATCATTGAGTGTATAAAATGTTATGACAATGAAATATGAAAATATTGGAAAGAAAGGTGCATCACTATCACATTGTTCTGATTGATTTTCTGTCAAACAATTGACCATAAAGGTTCAGCTTCATTGTCATACAATACAGGACTGCAATGAAATGCAGCTGTAGCCTCCTCCACACTATACACACAGAAAAAGTATAATCAAATATTCAAATATTTCATAATGATTATATTAAAAGCTATTTGAAATAGAATAAAACAATAAAATAGATCAAAGCAAATTAAACCTGCAGTAGGCAGAACGTTTTTGGCATCATTGGGCAAAAATTCCATAATAACCTTTCAGCATATTGTAATTCAAGTGTTCTGAGAGAAAACTAGCCTTCTGTTTTCAGAGCGAGGATAACGCGATGATAACGCGATGATAACGCGATGATAACGCGATGATAACGCGATTTACCACTAATTTATTTCACACATTAATGCAACTTACGTTTTTTCGGTTGTAGTGGGCTCAGTCTTAAAGCTAGAGTGAATATATTGCATACATGCATATACAGTATATACAGTAAATATATATACAGTATATACATATATGTGGTAAAAATATATATGTATGTATACTGTATATATATATATATATATATATACAGTATATATATGACCGTATCACTGTACATTATCCCCTACATATTGTCATGTCAACTGTCATGTTTAAAACATTTGAATACAATTTGTGACACAGGCTGCTGTTATCTGGACCTGAGAAGGAGAACGTGAAGAAAGAGGCCTTGGAGCTGTCGCTGAAGTACAGCTTTGTAACCCCACTCACATCCATGGTGGTCACCAAGCCTCCAGGGGAGAACACAGATGTGCTGCATAAACCCAAGGAAGGTGAAACACCACAGGCACGGGATCCTTCTGTAAAGCGTCGCATACCTTTGCGGAGTCACCAAGGATTTCGTTCAATTCGTAAGCAAGACAGATATGAACAAAACAAACACAATGTAAAACTAGCACAACATGCTAACTTCCTGTGGCACACAGTGCAGTGTAGAGATTAGTTCCTAGAGCGAGCGTCATAGTTTGAAGCTTAGGGCCACTAGTCAAACGTCAGTATTTGATGAGTTGGGGTGAGAATGTGTTGCAATGGGGGAGGGAATCCTGATATCCACGCTACATGTATTAAAAACTAAGGGTGCAAGCTAATTTACAAATCATGAATATTTCAAAGTAAATTAACAACTGTATCTTAATTTCATGTCATCATCTTTTTCTTTTTAACAGCAACAGGAGGTAAGACATCTCATATCATCTCTCATCTGCATCGATCTGCAGATACACTATTGATTGACTGCATATTTTTCGCAGTGCATTGCATTGTTGTCATTATGTAAAAATAATTTTAAAAAATGGACAGAAAAACTGAAGGTGGAGGAGGGTGCAAGCTAATATACTGTACAAATCATGAATATTTCAAAGTAAATTAACAACTGTATCTTAATTTCATGTCATCATCTTTTTCTTTTTAACAGCAGGAGGTGGTGGAGGTAAGACATCTCATATCATCTCTCATCTGCATCGATCTGCAGATACACTATTGATTGACTGCATATTTTTCGCAGTGCATTGCATTGTTGTCATTATGTAAAAAAAAACAAAAAAAACTGTAAATAATTAAATTAACAACTGTATCTGAATTTCATGTTATCATCTTTTTCTTTTTAACAGCAGGAGGTGGCGGAGGTAAGACATCTCATATCATCTCTCATCTGCATCGATCTGCAGATACACTATTGATTGACTGTATATTTTTCGCAGTGCATTGCATTGTTGTCATTATGTAAAAATAATTTTAAAAAATGGACAGAAAAACTGAAGGTGGAGGAGGGTGCAAGCTAATCTACTGTACAAATCATGAATATTTCAAAGTAAATTAACAACTGTATCTGAATTTTATGTTATCATCTTTTTTATTTCTATCAGCACAAGGTGTTATGCCAGGTAAGACATAGGTACACATCTGCACCATTCTGACATTACAGATACACTATTGATTAATTAATAATATAATGTGTTTTATAAACCTTTGTACTTCAAATATGCTTTGGAAAAAGTTTAATCATTACCAAAAAATTACACGAGAAACAGACGCTGCATCTTTGCAAAATTTGAATAGCCCAAATATAAATTTAATTCTAATTTTTTTTCTTCAATTTATCTAAATGTACGAAAGCAATTCCAATTTTAAAAACCTCCATGGATCATCAAGAAGCCTCTTTAAGCAAACCCTCCTTAAGGCACATATGGGAGGGTTTAAGCTAATTAACAAATCAGGAACATTTCAAAGTAAATCATACTGTATCTTAATTTAATGTTATCATCTTTTTCTTTTTAACAGATCCACATGTTGTGATAGTTAAGACATAGGTACACATCTGCATCTATCTGCAGATACACTATTGATTGACTGCATATGGCATACATCATACAATTTTCACGAATAAATCTTTGCATTCTTCGCAGCACATTGCATTGTTGTCATTATGTAAAATTTAAAAAAATTGACAGAAACACTGAAGGTGGAGGAGGGTGCAAGCTAATCTACTGTACAAATCATGAATATTTCAAAGTAAATTAACAACTGTATCTGAATTTCATGTTATCATCTTTTTTATTTCTATCAGCACTAGGTTATCGACCAGGTAAGACATAGGTACACATCTGCACCATTCTGACATGACAGATACACTATTGATTAATTAATAATATAATGTATTTCATACACTTTTGTACTCCAAATATGCTTTGGAAAAAATGTAATCACTACCAAAAAGTTACACGAGAAACAGATGCTGCATCTTTGCAAAATTTGAATAGCCAAAATATAAATTTAATTAAAAAAAATTGTTTTCTTCAATTTATCTAAATGTACAAAAGCAATTCCAATTTTAAAAACTTCTATGGATCAGCATGAAGGAGTGGCCTGGGGGACCCTCTTTAAGGCGCATATGGGAGGGTTTAAGCTAATTTACAAATCATGAATATGGTGAATAATGTTATCATATTTCCTTTTAGGAAACCGTGGTCGTGCTTATGTGGGTCAGGATGCAGGTACATGTGTGCATTGTTCTGATACAACTACAATAGTGTATTTGTGCAAATTTTGGATAGCCTTAATATACATTTACTTCTAAAATTTGTTTTTAACTTTATCTAAATTTACAAACGCAATTAAAATTTAAAAACCTCTATGGATCAAAGTAAATTAAACTGTATCTTAATTTAATGTTATCATCTTTTTCTTTTTAACAGTTCTAGCTGGTCTACCAGGTAAGACATAGGTAGATAGGTACATAGGAGGTACACATCTGCAGCGCTCTGACATGACAGACACACTATTGATTAATTATTAATAATGTATTTCATATGCTGTACATAGCCTACATCATATAGCATACATTTCTCATGATTATATATAATCTTTGAAATCAAGACAACTCTATTCATAATTTCATGTTATCATATTTTCCTTTTAGCAGGTGGTCGTTTTCATTTTCTTCAAAACGCAGGTACAGATGTGCACTGTTCTGATACAACTACAATAGTGTATATATATTTTAATGTACATAGAGATAACACCCAAGTTTGTGGAAAGGTTTCTAAGGCAAGGTTAATTCTACATGTGCATTTACGACAAAGGTGCCACGGTGTGATGATGACCTCATGAGTAAATATTTTGTTCTTCTTAGCAGTAGCGTCAAGAAGGTGGGTGTTATCTAATATGAGTCTGTCAGAGGGCCGACGCCACAGTTGAGAGCAAGAGAAGGAAGGAAGGGGACCGAAACACAAGAAAGTTGGCGCGCTGAGAGAGTAGTGAGGAGCTTCTTTGATAAGACTAAACAAAAAAAGAGACACTGCTCATATCAGGGAAACTGGGGGTCCCTCCTGGAGACACACCTGGAGTGGACCTTGCAGGTGGCTGGGCCTCTACTCTCTATAATCTCCACAAGAAGTAACATGAGACCACCACCATGTGCGCAAACAACCTGCAAAATTTAGGTTTAGGCGTCTGGTGTGTTGGCAGTTGGACAGCAGGTGAAGGCCGTGGTTCTGGCAGACTTAGCTATAAAAACTTTTGTAAGGATATTGGAGAGATCATGGGAGTTATATGACAATTATGTGTTGCTTTTCATGTTGCTCAACTTGAATGAAGGGTGCTCTGGACATTTTCATGAGTCATTAAGTCCTTGTACAACAGTGCAACAGTGAGAGCTTTTTCCACATATCGATAATAAATCTAGTGCTGTCTTGGTTAGCGTTGGGCTCTGGTTAGATTGTGCCTTGTCACAGACTCTGTTCACAGATCTCTGCTTTGGCAATAATGTAGGTCTGTTCTTCATTGGACTCTTCTGGATTGGTGACTTTGGGTTGGGCGCTAGTTGCTTCCCCAGGTGAAGAAGTAGCTCAGGTTCTTGTTTACTTGTAAGGATAAGATGGACTGTGAAAGTGAAGCGATGCTGTGCTGGGCTGAAGGCGAAAGCTCTCTATTTGTTTTTCTACCTTCCAACTTCACCCGCTGTCATGATGTAAGCCACTTGAGGCATGAATGTATGACGAGAACTGGAAAAAACGTTGGAGAAAAAAAACCCGTCCAATCATTTAAAGCTGAAGTAAGCGACATTGGAGAAAATATGATTAAAAACAAAGTTATTTTTATAAAATGGTTGCTATCCTGACAGCAGTACATGAAACAGATAATCTGAGAAAAATCATGTGCCTCTGTGTCCTCCGGTATCCTCCAATGCTCCTAATGGCATCTGCAGGATTGGAACAACCAATCAGAGCCGAGCTGGAGTCTGCCGTCCACCTTCCGTCTATGAGAGCCGGCTGTCAATCACTCACAAACTCCGATCAAATGGTCAAACTAGGCAGCGCTGATCAAATATGAATCAATATATATACTTTCATTGGAAAAGAGTTTGCAACACTGGACTCGGTTTTTTGGTTGGATCATTTTTTAAATAGTGTACTCTTGCTAGTTCCTCAAGATCACCTTTAAGCCTGTGGTTAACTGGTCAGGATTAGAAAAACGTGTATTTAGTGGTTTGTTTTGAAGCTGAGGTTAGGTGTCAGAATATGGGTGTCAATTAATACAATATCATCTGAAACTTTGCAACATAAATGTATGTAACTCACTTTGTGTAAATGTATTTACAGCTGATTTCAACGATTATGGCACTCTTCCCAGCATTGTGCCAGACAGAGCAACTCATGGTAGAGTATCTCATAGATGTCATTCATGGTATAATTTATATAACATGGATCTATTTATGTTAGAAATTGTACAGAAAATGTGGTAATTTATTTTAATGTAAAAATGTAAGTTGCCCTCGTCTCACCATTAGCTTGCAGAATTCTCAAAACAAAGATTGACAAGAAATGCATCATAAACAAGTATATATTGTAACACATGTAGTTTTTTACAGTAAGCCTGAAGTATGTTATTGTGGTGAGGAAAAGGCTGTACTTCAACTAAGACGTTCTTGTCTGTGATAATAAATAGCAAACTAAGATTATTTGGCTTACGCTGAAATGTTCCTCAAAACTTGTGAGTCTGAGAGCATAATGGTAAATGTCTTTCATTTTTGATGTCAGTGCCACACAAACACAGTCGTGCTTTTACCTTGTAAATGAAATATCAAATGATACATGTTTACTGATCACCACCACATGGAAGTCGAGATTTGGATAATCATCATCAATCATGCTATAATTCATCTTTATTTAGTTAAACTGGTGTTGAGAGCAGAAGCATTTCAGGATAAGTGTTTCTGCTGTGTGACTCTGTGTTCCTCTGTGTTCCTCTCTAGCTCCTCTTTCCCACAGGTTTTTGTTAAAAACTGAGAATCTCTCTCTTCCACTTTGCTTTGACGTCACTGGAGATGTTCGCCTTAAACTACTTCATCATCCCAACAGAGGTCAGTAATGCTCCTCTTTGTGTCATCACTATTTCCCTTTTACTTATTGTAATAGAGTATTTTTATGTTGTTCTCATGGTATTTTTGCTTCAGTGAAGGTTACGTCTACTTATACTGTATAGGTGTGGTGTTGAGTTGCATTTGTTCTCTTATGTATTAGAGCTGTCTGTGAATGGTGAGCTTGATTCAGTAGCGTATGGAGGCTTCAAAAGGATCGTCATCCACTTCAAGACTGACCTGTATGTTGAGGTTGACACCAATGAAATCACTGTACGAGAGGGACAGACACTGACACGCCACACTGGACAGGATCTCATCACAGCTGGAAGGTGACTTTGCATTGAAATGGCATTGAGTTTTAATGTGTTGCCAAAGATCACATCAAAGCGATGGAGAGGATCGAATTCACTCTCATGTTCATATGCTAAATATAAACCTTCCGCCAGCAGCCATCCATCTTAGCTTACATCACTGTTTTACGGAGGGATGATGTGACTATTTCTTGATTGGCGAGACCAATAGTCCAGAATTATTGTTTTTACACCTAGGTTTACTGTCAGATTAAATAAATGAGATACAACATGTTAATTAGTGAGTTTTAGAGGTGCTGGTAGATTTTGTTACCCTTGACCAGAGTCAGACTAGCTGTTTTCCCCTGTTTCGAGTCCTTATGCTCAGTTAAGGTGTCCAGCTGCTGGCTGTAGCTTCATATTTACTGCAGCCAGCAGCTGCTTTGCATGTGAGAGTGGTATCGATCTTCTCATCTAGCTCTCTGCAAAAAGCAAATCAGCATATTTCCTAAAATGTCAAATTTTCCTTTGAGACAAGTGCAAACAAGTACAAAAGCAAATTAAGACGAGGTGCATATTTTTATAGTTTGACAGTGATTAGGCGGGACAAGGAAGTAGATGTTGCAGCTGGAGACACACGCATGGTCTTCTTAATTCACGAGAAGGATGGCGTTAAATTCCTCTGGCCGATTTTAAGACAGCAGCCATCAGACAACAACGCTACAGGAATTTTAGGTGGGTGAGAATTCTGGATTTTTGTTTGTATGATTTGATATCAGGTCAATTAATTTCATGTACTGTATGTATGTAATGATTAAAATAAACTTAAAAATAAGGTTTTTAAATATATTGAATAAGTGCTTGCAACCAGCTGTGGTGATTAGTCACTTATGGTAGCACCTTTTCAGTGTAATTGCTTTATTATTTGTCCTCTGTGTGTCCAGCTCTAAAGCCAGCAGTTTATGAGGAGGTGCAACAAACTCCCTCAACAAAACTGAAAATCAAGGACCAGGAGGTTGACGTTACCAGGTACATTTTAGTTGGTATAAGGGAGAAAGCTGTTAGAGAGTGCTTTAATTGTTATTGCTCTGATACACAAAGATGTATGACTATTTATGTCTTTCTTTTGTAGGGCCAGTGCTGTTGACTACAGTATTGTCTCTAACCCGACACTGGACTGCTGGCTCATGTCTGCTGAGTCTGCCCTGCAGAGACGCCTGGAGGATTTCATTGTTACACAACTTTAACTGGGAACCATGTTGAATCACTTGCAAAGATTTCATTTGAAATAACAAATAAGCCAAACTGATTCATCACTTGATACTAACGTGAACAAATAAATAATATCCCAGATCTGTAGTTGTCTTGTATGAACTTAATTCATTTACCTAAAGGATTTGTCAGATGATATCACTGGTTGAAATAATTCTTCAAACTTCAAACTTCATTTGAAAAAGATGAAAAGAGAAAATAGCAAATCAGGAATTTATAGTGGCATTTGTCCTGCAGTACGACAGCCCTCCACTCATGTCATTCAAAGTGGCCTGAATGCAGAGTTGTTAGTAATAGATTCAATTCCACGCCATTATTCATTTATTCATATAAGATTAAAAGGTTAACATCATGTAATTAAAATCAAACTTCATCTTAAACTGGCATTGTTATATTTATATGTGACTATGCCAACACACCATCTGTGATTTATCTATTACCACCATATGATAACACTGAGTCATGGTCAAGCACAATATTATTGCTACAGCCAGCCCAGTGTCTTTTCCAAAAAAAGTAGCTAGCAGCACTAGCTCCGAAAGCCCCTAAATCAAAGTAATATAAAAACAGGTTGATGTGGTGAGTTACAGGAGAAACTGGCATTGAAACTGAACCGTTGTGGTTTTTAAGAGATTACTGTCTGGTTGGTTGTTGTTTGATAAATGTTGATGATACGATGATGTTAGATGCACATATAACTTTTATTAGAAAAATTCTCTCTGAAGAATAGTTTATTGAATGCATCAATGTTTTGATGGTCAACTGTTCCACGGCCAGGAATGACGATTACTCCTCCTGGATCTGAGGTTCGTCAATTTTGAACGTGACCCACTCAGATTCCATGTCCCCAAACTCTCCCAGTTTGACAATACATTTTGCCGGAGGTGGAAGTTGAAGACTTCGCCGACAGAGGCCCCAGCCATACGTTCCCAGTTAAGCCTCACTACACGTTTGGGTTTACCAGGTCTGTCGGCAGCCTCCCCGCCATCAGCTACTAGGCACAAACAACAGTCAGGGACCTCCTCTCAGCAACTCACTGTCAAATATACCCCTTTCACACCAAGGACTCAACCAGGGTTGAAGCAGGGCTGATTGTGTGTATGAAAGGGTTAACCCGCGTTGATCGACTCGCCTTTGCGATCCCAGGTTGAGACGTGGGTCAGACCAAGGTCAGACCAGGGTCAATTTCGATGTGAATGGCACGGACCAGGATCACTAACAAACGGGGCGGGACAAACCTATTCAGTTGCAAATGAGGGCGCACAGTCCGTCACGTTACTATCACAGGTCGCCGTAGCTCAGACAAACGATGCAACGGCAGCAGGAATGTTTTCAGACACGACGGACGATCAACACGGATGTGTGGTGAGACTTCGGGGTCTCACCACACATGGCCGTCCGCTGTGAGGAAGAAAAAAGCGGTATAAGACGAGACGGTGTAACGTTAAACGAACATAAAAAGGCTGCTGAATGAGAGAGGCTTCCGCCGTAGCGTTACACGGAAACACACCTCGTTAATAATACGTAAACCACCTCACGGTACCGCCAACTGTTAGCGCACCTGTTTTTAAAGCGTGTTTACACATCTTCTATTTGTAACGTTAACTTTTTTAACTTTTTATCTTTCCAAATAAACCTGCAAAAAGATCCATCTGTCGCCTGACCCATCTGTCATAAAGTAACAAACACATTCCCAGTTTATTACATTATCGAGCTATTAGCAAACTAAATGAAATATAAACTCATTTTATTATGTTTGGACAAGCTCTTATATTATCCAACAGTTGCAACATGTCTAGCTGAAAAACTTTAATAGCCCTACTATATGAAGCATGTCTTTGCTGGGATGGTGGAGTGAGTGAAATATACATTTCAGTCTTCAGAAGTTTCTGTAATTCGTTTGTAAATGTAGCCTTTATTATCATAGATAGCACAATGTAGTCTAATATATGATAAATGGGTACTGTAGATAGACAGAGGAAAAAAGGTTCATGTTGATGAACAGATACTGTAAATCTGTACAGTATGTTGTCTGTATGTTTTTGCATACGATACAGCTCCATACATACAACATAGTTCAACATTTTATAAAGCTCAAAATGCTGTGTGTATATATTTACACTGTATCCTAAAAACATGCATCATTCTGTGACATTTTATGTTTTTGCACACATTGATGATGTCACTATCATCTCCTCTTTCTGTAATCCTCCAGACCTGTAACCCCCCCCCCCCCGCCCATTTCTAACACCTGAACTAATTGGTGTGCATTGCTCCCAGGTTGTGACCCAGGTCGTATCTGAATTGTCCTGACCAGGGTTCAACCCGGGTTGACTGGCTTGGTTTGAATTGACAAAATAAGGGTTGAACCAGGGTCAGATAACCCTGGGCATTGGTGAATCAAATGCAACTTTAAGTTTTTGGTAAGACTGTGTGTATGCAAACTGCAAAATCTTCTCTTGACAGATTTGTGTTGTATTAAATTTATATATTCAAGTAAGGACAACTGGGGCTCATTGAGTTTGTTCTATCATTCATCCAAGTGAAGATTGAACTGAAGTACAAGTTTTCTACATCAGTGGCGATTATAGTATATGTTCTTGAACATATTAAGCCAATTTGTCTCTGTGTATCTCATTCACTTTGAGTTTTCTAACCGATGTTGTCTGTGTCAGGATAAAAATTCCTGGAAAAGTGGGCAGGCTGGACCCTCGATGTCAACAGTAAAGCTCACATAAGCAGTTGAATTTCTGGTAAATTTATTTCCTTTTTTCATTCTGTTGTGACAATTTCTGTTAGCTATGTATGTGATTACCAGCAGTATGCATGAGAGGAACGTAGGAGGTTGTTGATACAGGAGAGAGAGAAAGAGGAGTTTGCCCTTTTAAAAAAAGTATGTACACAATAATGTTGTCCTTGTCTGTTTGAGTTTAAAAGACGGATTCAGCTGCCTGGGTTGCACTCTGGTGGGAGCCATCATGGAGAGAGCTGTGGTGCAAATCACCCTCTTTGGGTTGCTGCTGGCTTTGACCACCACACTACCAAGCAAGGTAAGGTCACAAAACTTAAAGGACAGACCACCACACTGCAAGGAAATTGATGCCGTGCTTGATTTTTTCGTCTTCTTGTTGTAAGTTGATCCATTCAATTTTAGGGTTAAGACTTTGGTATTTGGTATGGGTTGGGTTACGGTGAAACTCCAGGGAATTATTGTAAGTAAAAAATGCCTGACAAAAGTATGTTATTGTGTGTAGCTGAAAGTCTATTAGGTATACTCGTGTTGTTGGGCTATAAGTCTGTAAACACAGTCACATTGAAGAGACTCAACTCCCATTTGAGCACAACAAGTTGATCCCCCATGATGTTAATCATTAACTTTTAGGGTAAAGACTTGGTAAAGGTTGAGGTTAAGGAGTATTGGGAGTCATTGTTATTTGAAATCACTGGATAAAGAAATAACGAGAATTAGGTGTTTCTGCAGTTAGACCAACAAGATTCACTCATACCACCCACCAACACTTTGTTTTTCACCATCATCTGATCTTTGGTCAGCTGGTCGTCAGCCAGCGAAATTGACCAAGCCATTTATTTTATTGTGAAATGTGCCTCCTCCTGTATTTGCTCAGGACAACTGGGATATCTACAGCTTTCACATCAACTCCACAGTGACCAGTCGTTATGCAACCACTGTCATCACAAGCCGCGTGGCCAATCGTATGGACGAGTCCAAGGAAATAGAATTCCACGTCCGGATTCCCAAGAACGCCTTCATCAGTAAATTCAGAATGTGTGTGAAGCACATAAAGAATTATACATTAAAGCATCATGAAAATAAATCACGGGCTACTCAGGAGTATGTATATAAACTAAGACTTTTCTTTGGTCTTCTTCAGGTTTATAGATGGCCAAGTGTACGACGGTGTTGTGAAAGGTAAAGAGAAAGCTCTGCAGCAGTACACCGAGGCTGTGTCCCGAGGCCAAAGCGCTGGGATTGTCAGGTACATGGATCAATGGATCAGTTTATTGCCAGGTCTTATACAGGTTGTTTTTATATCGTACTTTGTAGAAGAGCCTTGTGTGTCCTCTGGGATAAAGGAGAAGAAAAAGAAAAAAAATCTTTGTTGCACTAAATTATGTTTATTTTTGTTAGACTTTTCTCAAATGTTTGCTTTTTACTTGGCTACTTTAACATCTTCAGGTCTCTAAAATCCTTCAAATTAAACAATCTGAGAGGAAAAATAACGCTTTGATTGAACTACTCACATCTCATATCCACACTAAGGTCATAATCTGTGATGAGGCGTCATAACTAAGTAGGCATTGTTTCATTTTAAGGGGTCACAAGCCAGAAGGAAGGAACCGCTGCTCTAATGCAATGATTATCGTCTCTGTTGCAGTTCTGTAGGGAGGACCCTGGAGGAATTTAAGACCTCTGTGACTGTAGCTGCACACAAAAAGATCACCTTTGAACTCACATATGAGGAGCTGCTGAAACGCAGGCTTGGCAAGTATGAGCTGCAAATCCACGCTCGACCCATGCAGCCTGTCAAAGACTTCAAGGTGCGTCTTCTTGTTCTATTCAGGAGAACAATGCTGTGGTAAAATCATCTTTCATGGTCAGAGTTTCTAACTACTTTATTTCATTCTCAATGCCAGGTTGATGTGTACATTAATGAGAAGGCGGGCATCAATTTCATCGAGGTTAAAGGAGGTCTAAGCACCAAAACCCTGGCTAATGCCATCACCAAAACACATGCTGACAAACAGGTACATCACGCAGTGATTAAAAGTTCTGTATTTAAAGGTGCTAAATGCGAGATTGGGAGCATTTCTATTGCCTCCGCACGGCTCTCAACTTGGCAACGGCTGAGCCGGCAGCTCGTAGCTAACGTTGCTAACAGCACTAATAATAAAAAAACTACTGCTGACAGAGATAACAGTGTTTATCTGAGGGGGAACTGAGGGAGGGTGCTAAGCCTCCACGACGGCGCTGTTGGCGGGGACGGTGTTATAGGTTGTAACTGCCATGTGAGATCAGTGCAGAGCAGCGGTCGAGAGAAGCTCGGATTATAACACACACAGAGGGAGAGTGACTTCATTCTCTGCTCAGGTAGACATTACTCCTCTATATCTTACATAGCAAATAGTTGTTTGCAGCTTTATTAATGCTCTGGATATCGTATAAAGCACCTTTTAACTCATTTGCTATCTTATTCTGACCCATAATTAACTGTTTAACTACCATACATAATGACGCCATAACAGCACTGGACATATACATCCTGTCTTATTGCTCATCCTTGTGCACATCCCTATCATTCATTCATTATTATATACTATACTGTATATCTTTAGCACTTTTGCAACAGTTTTCACTTTCTGGTTTGATGCCAAACTGCATTTTGTTGTACCAGTCAATGCTCTGCAGAGACAATGAAGTTGAATCTAATCAAATTTAACGAAAGGCAGGGGGCTAATCTTTTTGACCAATAAAACCTATTTATCAACTTCTATCTTTTAACTTCTATCAAGAGTCTGTAAAACCTGATTCATCCTGTTTCCAGGCGTGGGTGTATTTCTACCCGACAGAGGACCAACAGAGAACCTGTGACAGCTGTGGAGAGCAGGGTATGAATGGAGATCTGGTTATTGTTTATGATGTCAACAGGAACACCTCACTGGGAGACATCAAGGTACAGACAGAGTTAATCTCCTGGAAGATTGTTGACTTTGAATGGCCTATTAGCATTGTTAAAATATACCATACTGACTGTACTTAAATTGATATTTTATCTTCCCATGTCTTCTCAACAATATTTTCTAACCAATCGAACTTTCTTCTTCCTCCCCCTCAAGAGATCATCTGGGTACTTTGTTCATCACTTTGCTCCATATGGTCTTGCCCGCATACCAAAAAATGTTGTCTTCGTTATTGATCAAAGTGGCTCAATGCACGGCAGAAAAATGCAACAGGTACAGTATTTGAAGAGTATGAGTTTGTGACAGATTGCCGCTGTATCACTGGAGACTTTTACTTTGTTAATTATGTCTATAAAAGATTTATTAAATACAAAGATCACTTTAAACAAATATTATTGCATGGTTTCTTACTTGAATAAAAGTTCTAATGTGTGAACGATGTTTTTGCCCAGACCCGAATAGCATTAATCCACATCTTGAGCGACCTGGCTGAGGATGACCACTTTGGTCTCTTCACTTTTGATAACAACATTTATCACTGGAAACGAGAACTTGTTCAGGCCAACGAGGAAAACCTGGAGAGTGCCAAGAAATTTGCACGGGATATTAAAGACCGAGGATGTGAGGTTTTTAACAAATATTTTATAAAAGGATGCAAACATGTGACAGCAGAATGGCAGTAATGAAACATGTTTTCATTTAATTACAGCCACAGACATTAACAGAGCAGTGTTGGAAGGAGCACGTATGCTGAATGCACATCCCAGAGAAGGTTCAGCGTCCATCCTTATACTTCTCACCGATGGAGACCCGACCTCAGGTTACAATAAAACACACATGCACACAAACGCAAGCAAATACTTTAAGGACCCTAAAGACACAGTCCATCATTTTTAAATGATCTCACTGCCGTCTTTTTCTCAATATCCTCTCCTGTCAACATGCTAGAAGCCACTCTGGGACTTTGAACATCATGGACATTTAAATGAAAATAGCATCAGCATTATTAAGAATTAAGTGTATAAAACGTGTTTGTGTACACAGTGTAACTTTGTGTCTTTGCAGGGGTGACAAATCTCGAACAAATACAGTCAAATGTCAGAGGGGCTATCGCAGGCAAATTCCCACTCTACTGTCTTGGTTTTGGTTTTGATGTCTATTTTGAGTTCCTTGAGAAGATGTCGCTGCAGAACAATGGTGTGGCACGACGGATTTATGAAGACTCTGACGCTGATTTACAGCTGAAGGTATTTGAAATTACTTGCTCTCATTATAAATACTGTTTACTATGTGATGTGCTACATTTCCAGAGATAAAATTGATCATGGTTGGCTGTGGAGGGATAAACATTTATACAGCGTCCCTAATGTATGTCAACAGGGTTTCTATGAAGAGGTGGCCACTCCTCTGTTGACAGATGTGACAATGATCTATAATGGTGGGACCAATCTAACCCAGACTAACTTCAGCCAGTATTATAATGGCTCTGAGATTGTGGTGGCCGGTCAGATCACTGACAACGACATTGAAACCTTCACTGCGCAAGTTGTGGCCATTTCGGTAAGGATCGCTCTGCACTACATCAGCTGTAATCTTCTGACAGGTTTGTGACAGCCCTCATGTATACTGACATAATTCATTGGTACAATGACAGAGGAATAGAAAGATGATGTTTTCTGACACAAACGCCACCGTGGAGTCCACTGAAACGGCGTCTGGCAGCCACATCCAGAGGGTTTGGGCCTACCTTACAGTCAAACAGCTTCTGGAGAAAGAGTGAGTGCGATGTCAACCATCTTTTCTCTTTGTTCTTGTTTGTAATCTATTATTTATTGAAGGGCTGCAACCCTCATATTTATATTCAATCAATTAATCATTGAGTGTATAAAATGTTATGACAATGAAATATGAAAATATTGGAAAGAAAGGTGCATCACTATCACATTGTTCTGATTGATTTTCTGTCAAACAATTGACCATAAAGGTTCAGCTTCATTGTCATACAATACAGGACTGCAATGAAATGCAGCTGTAGCCTCCTCCACACTATACACACAGAAAAAGTATAATCAAATATTCAAATATTTCATAATGATTATATTAAAAGCTATTTGAAATAGAATAAAACAATAAAATAGATCAAAGCAAATTAAACCTGCAGTAGGCAGAACGTTTTTGGCATCATTGGGCAAAAATTCCATAATAACCTTTCAGCATATTGTAATTCAAGTGTTCTGAGAGAAAACTAGCCTTCTGTTTTCAGAGCGAGGATAACGCGATGATAACGCGATGATAACGCGATGATAACGCGATTTACCACTAATTTATTTCACACATTAATGCAACTTACGTTTTTTCGGTTGTAGTGGGCTCAATCTTAAAGCTAGAGTGAATATATTGCATACATGCATATACAGTATATACAGTAAATATATATACAGTATATACATATATGTGGTAAAAATATATATGTATGTATACTGTATATATATATATATATATATATATATATAAAAAAACTTAGTCTACAAGACACCAAATTTGTCTTAAAATGTGCAGTCCAGTATTTAGGAATGGCCTGTTGCAGCTACAATCTCCCACAAAAGCATACATGTGCTGAAATGTTGTACGACCGTTATATGACCGTATCACTGTACATTATCCCCTACATATTGTCATGTCAACTGTCATGTTTAAAACATTTGAATACAATTTGTGACACAGGCTGCTGTTATCTGGACCTGAGAAGGAGAACGTGAAGAAAGAGGCCTTGGAGCTGTCGCTGAAGTACAGCTTTGTAACCCCACTCACATCCATGGTGGTCACCAAGCCTCCAGGGGAGAACACAGATGTGCTGCATAAACCCAAGGAAGGTGAAACACCACAGGCACGGGATCCTTCTGTAAGGCGTCGCACACCTTTGCGGAGTCACCAAGGATTTCATTCAATTCGTAAGCAAGACAGATATGAACAAAACAAACACAATGTAAAACCAGCACAACATGCTAACTTCCTGTGGCACACAGTGCAGTGTAGAGATTAGTTCCTAGAGCGAGCGTCATAGTTTGAAGCTTAGGGCCACTGGTCAAACGTCAGTATTTGATGAGTTGGGGTGAGAATGTGTTGCAATGGGGGAGGGAATCCTGATATCCACGCTACATGTATTAAAAACTAAGGGTGCAAGCTAATTTACAAATCATGAATATTTCAAAGTAAATTAACAACTGTATCTTAATTTCATGTCATCATCTTTTTCTTTTTAACAGCAGGAGGTGGCGGAGGTAAGACATCTCATATCATCTCTCATCTGCATCGATCTGCAGATACACTATTGATTGACTGCATATTTTTCGCAGTGCATTGCATTGTTGTCATTATGTAAAAATAATTTTAAAAAATGGACAGAAAAACTGAAGGTGGAGGAGGGTGCAAGCTAATATACTGTACAAATCATGAATATTTCAAAGTAAATTAACAACTGTATCTTAATTTCATGTCATCATCTTTTTCTTTTTAACAGCAGCACTTGGTGGAGGTAAGACATCTCATATCATCTCTCATCTGCATCGATCTGCAGATACACTATTGATTGACTGCATATTTTTCGCAGTGCATTGCATTGTTGTCATTATGTAAAAATAATTTTAAAAAATGGATAGAAAAACTGAAGGTGGAGGAGGGTGCAAGCTAATCTACTGTACAAATCATGAATATTTCAAAGTAAATCAACAACTGTATCTGAATTTTATGTTATCATCTTTTTTATTTCTATCAGCACAAGGTGTTATGCCAGGTAAGACATAGGTACACATCTGCACCATTCTGACATTACAGATACACTATTGATTAATTAATAATATAATGTATTTCATACACTTTTGTACTCCAAATATGCTTTGGAAAAAATGTAATCACTACCAAAAAGTTACACGAGAAACAGATGCTGCATCTTTGCAAAATTTGAATAGCCAAAATATAAATTTAATTCTAATTTTTTTTTCTTCAATTTATCTAAATGTACGAAAGCAATTC
This sequence comes from Sebastes umbrosus, assembly GCF_015220745.1. Lineage (NCBI taxonomy): Eukaryota > Metazoa > Chordata > Actinopteri > Perciformes > Sebastidae > Sebastes > Sebastes umbrosus. The sequence goes on along the minus strand of NC_051269.1, from coordinate 25,372,962 downwards.
CAATTTTAAAAACCTCCATGGATCAGCAAGAAGGAGTGGCCTGGGGGACCCTCCTTAAGGCACATATGGGAGGGTTTAAGCTAATTAACAAATCATGAACATTTCAAAGTAAATCAAACTGTATCTTAATTTAATGTTATCATCTTTTTCTTTTAAAAGGTCCACGTAGTTGGCCAGGTACGACATAGGTACACGTCTGCATCTATCTGTAGATACACTATTGATTGACTGCATATGGCATACATCATACAATTTTCACGAATAAATCTTTGCATTCTTCGCAGCACATTGCATTGTTGTCATTATGTAAAATTTAAAAAAATTGACAGAAAAACTGAAGGTGGAGGAGGGTGCAAGCTAATCTACTGTACAAATCATGAATATTTCAAAGTAAATTAACAACTGTATCTGAATTTCATGTTATCATCTTTTTTATTTCTATCAGCACTAGGTTATCAACCAGGTAAGACATAGGTACACATCTGCACCATTCTGACATGACAGATACACTATTGATTAATTAATAATATAATGTATTTCATACACTTTTGTACTCCAAATATGCTTTGGAAAAAATGTAATCACTACCAAAAAGTTACACGAGAAACAGATGCTGCATCTTTGCAAAATTTGAATAGCCAAAATATAAATTTAATTAAAAAAAATTGTTTTCTTCAATTTATCTAAATGTACAAAAGCAATTCCAATTTTAAAAACTTCTATGGATCAGCATGAAGGAGTGGCCTGGGGGACCCTCCTTAAGGCGCATATGGGAGGGTTTAAGCTAATTTACAAATCATGAATATGGTGAATAATGTTATCATATTTCCTTTTAGGAAACCGTGGTCGTGGTTATGTGGGTCAGGATGCAGGTACATGTGTGCATTGTTCTGATACAACTACAATAGTGTATTTGTGCAAATTTTGGATAGCCTTAATATACATTTACTTCTAAAATTTGTTTTTAACTTTATCTAAATTTACAAACGCAATTAAAATTTAAAAACCTCTATGGATCAAAGTAAATTAAACTGTATCTTAATTTAATGTTATCATCTTTTTCTTTTTAACAGTTCTAGCTGGTCTACCAGGTAAGACATAGGTAGATAGGTACATAGGAGGTACACATCTGCAGCGCTCTGACATGACAGACACACTATTGATTAATTATTAATAATGTATTTCATATACTGTACATAGCCTACATCATATAGCATACATTTCTCATGATTATATATAATCTTTGAAATCAAGACAACTCTATTCATAATTTCATGTTATCATATTTTCCTTTTAGCAGGTGGTCGTTTTCATTTTCTTCAAAACACAGGTACAGATGTGCACTGTTCTGATACAACTACAATAGTGTATATATATTTTAATGTACATAGAGATAACACCCAAGTTTGTGGAAAGGTTTCTAAGGCAAGGTTTATTCTACATGTGCATTTACGACAAAGGTGCCACGGTGTGATGATGACCTCATGAGTAAATATTTTGTTCTTCTTAGCAGTAGCGTCAAGAAGGTGGGTGTTATCTAATATGAGTCTGTCAGAGGGCCGACGCCACAGTTGAGAGCAAGAGAAGGAAGGAAGGGGACCGAAACACAAGAAAGTTGGCACGCTGAGAGAGTAGTGAGGAGCTTCTTTGATAAGACCAAACAAAAACAGAGACACTGCTCATATCAGGGAAACTGGGGGTCCCTCCTGGAGACACACCTGGAGTGGACCTTGCAGGTGGCTGGGCCTCTACTCTCTATAATCTCCACAAGAAGTAACATGAGACCACCACCATGTGCGCAAACAACCTGCAAAATTTAGGTTTAGGCGTCTGGTGTGTTGGCAGTTGGACAGCAGGTGAAGGCCGTGGTTCTGGCAGACTTAGCTATAAAAACTTTTGTAAGGATATTGGAGAGATCATGGGAGTTATATGACAATTATGTGTTGCTTTTCATGTTGCTCAACTTGAATGAAGGGTGCTCTGGACATTTTCATGAGTCATTAAGTCCTTGTACAACAGTGCAACAGTGAGAGCTTTTTCCACATATCGATAATAAATCTAGTGCTGTCTTGGTTAGCGTTGGGCTCTGGTTAGATTGTGCCTTGTCACAGACTCTGTTCACAGATCTCTGCTTTGGCAATAATGTAGGTCTGTTCTTCATTGGACTCTTCTGGATTGGTGACTTTGGGTTGGGCGCTAGTTGCTTCCCCAGGTGAAGAAGTAGCTCAGGTTCTTGTTTACTTGTAAGGATAAGATGGACTGTGAAAGTGAAGCGATGCTGTGCTGGGCTGAAGGCGAAAGCTCTCTATTTGTTTTTTCTACCTTCCAACTTCACCCGCTGTCATGATGTAAGCCACTTGAGGCATGAATGTATGATGAGAACTGGAAAAAACGTTGGAGAAAAAAACCCGTCCAATCATTTAAAGCTGAAGTAAGCGACATTGGAGAAAATATGATTAAAAACAAAGTTATTTTTATAAAATGGTTGCTATCCTGACAGCAGTACATGAAACAGATAATCTGAGAAAAATCATGTGCCTCTGTGTCCTCCGGTATCCTCCAATGCTCCTAATGGCATCTGCAGGATTGGAACAACCAATCAGAGCCGAGCTGGAGTCTGCCGTCCACCTTCCGTCTATGAGAGCCGGCTGTCAATCACTCACAAACTCCGATCAAATGGTCAAACTAGGCAGCGCTGATCAAATATGAATCAATATATATACTTTCATTGGAAAAGAGTTTGCAACACTGGACTCGGTTTTTTGGTTGGATCATTTTTTAAATAGTGTACTCTTGCTAGTTCCTCAAGATCACCTTTAAGCCTGTGGTTAACTGGTCAGGATTAGAAAAAAGTGTATTTAGTGGTTTGTTTTGAAGCTGAGGTTAGGTGTCAGAATATGGGTGTCAATTAATACAATATCATCTGAAACTTTGCAACATAAATGTATGTAACTCACTTTGTGTAAATGTATTTACAGCAGATTTCAACGATTATGGCCTTAGTATGAGCAACCCTCTTCCCAGCATTGTGCCAGACAGAGCAACTCATGGTAGAGTATCTCATAGATGTCATTCATGGTATAATTTATATAACATGGATCTATTTATGTTAGAAATTGTACAGAAAATGTGGTAATTTATTTTAATGTAAAAATGTAAGTTGCCCTCGTCTCACCATTAGCTTGCAGAATTCTCAAAACAAAGATTGACAAGAAATGCATCATAAACAAGTATATATTGTAACACATGTATGTTTTTACAGTAAGCCTGAAGTATGTTATTGTGGTGAGGAAAAGGCTGTACTTCAACTACGACGTTCTTGTCTGTGATAATAAATAGCAAACTAAGATTATTTGGCTTACGCTGAAATGTTCCTCAAAACTTGTGAGTCTGAGAGCATAATGGTACATGTCTTTCATTTTTGATGTCAGTGCCACACAAACACAGTCGTGCTTTTATCTTGTAAATGAAATATCAAATGATACATGTTTACTGATCACCACCACATGGAAGTCGAGATTTGGATAATCATTATTAATCATGCTATAATTCATGTTTATTTAGTTAAACTGGTGTTGAGAGCAGAAGCATTTCAGGATAAGTGTTTCTGCTGTGTGACTCTGTGTATCTCTGTGTTCCTCTCTAGCTCCTCTTTCCCACAGGTTTTTGTTAAAAACTGAGAATCTCTCTCTTCCACTTTGCTTTGACGTCACTGGAGATGTTCGCCTTAAACTACTTCATCATCCCAACAGAGGTCAGTAATGCTCCTCTTTGTGTCATCACTATTTCCCTTTTACTTATTGTAATAGAGTATTTTTATGTTGTTCTCATGGTATTTTTGCTTCAGTGAAGGTTGCGTCTACTTATCCTGTATAGGTGTGGTGTTGAGTTGCATTTGTTCTCTTATGTATTAGAGCTGTCTGTGAATGGTGAGCTTGATTCAGTAGCGTATGGAGGCTTCAAAAGGATCGTCATCCACTTCAAGACTGACCTGTATGTTGAGGTTGACACCAATGAAATCACTGTACGAGAGGGACAGACACTGACACGCCACACTGGACAGGATCTCATCACAGCTGGAAGGTGACTTTGCATTGAAATGGCATTGAGTTTTAATGTGTTGCCAAAGATCACATCAAAGCGATGGAGAGGATCGAATTCACTCTCATTTTCATATGCTAAATATAAACCTTCCGCCAGCAGCCATCCATCTTAGCTTACATCACTGTTTTACGGAGGGATGATGTGACTATTTCTTGATTGGCAATGCCAATAGTCCAGAATTATTGTTTTTACACCTAGGTTTACTGTACAGATTAAATAAATGAGATACAACATGTTAATTAGTGAGTTTTAGAGGTGCTGGTAGATTTTGTTACCCTTGACCAGAGTCAGACTAGCTGTTTTCCCCTGTTTCGAGTCCTTATGCTCAGTTAAGGTGTCCAGCTGCTGGCTGTAGCTTCATATTTACTGCAGCCAGCAGCTGCTTTGCATGTGAGAGTGGTATCGATCTTCTCATCCAGCTCTCTGCAAAAAGCAAATCAGCATATTTCCTAAAATGTCAAATTTTCCTTTAAGACAAGTGCAAACAAGTACAAAAGCAAATTAAGACGAGGTGCATTTTTTTCTAGTTTGACAGTGATTAGGCGGGACAAGGAAGTAGATGTTGCAGCTGGAGACACACGCATGGTCTTCTTAATTCACGAGAAGGATGGCGTTAAATTCCTCTGGCCGGTTTTAAGACAGCAGCCATCAGACAACAACGCTACAGGAATTTTAGGTGGGTGAGAATTCTGGATTTTTTGGTATGATTTGATATCAGGTCAATTAATTTCATGTACTGTATGTATGTAATGATTAAAATAAACTTAAAAATAAGGTTTTTAAATATATTGAATAAGTGTTTGCAACCAGCTGTGGTGATTAGTGACTTATGGTACCACCTTTTCAGTGTAATTGCTTTATTATTTGTCCTCTGTGTGTCCAGCTGTAAAGCCAGCAGTTTATGAGGAGGTGCAACAAACTCCCTCAACAAAACTGAAGATCAAGGACCAGGAGGTTGACGTTACCAGGTACATTTTAGTTGGTATAAGGGAGAAAGCTGTTAGAGAGTGCTTTAATTGTTATTGCTCTGATACACAAAGATGTATGACTATTTATGTCTTTCTTTTGTAGGGCCAGTGCTGTTGACTACAGTATTGTCTCTAACCCGACACTGGACTGCTGGCTCATGTCTGCTGAGTCTGCCCTGCAGAGACGCCTGGAGGATTTCATTGTTACACAACTTTAACTGGGAACCATGTTGAATCACTTGCAAAGATTTAATTTGAAATAACAAGTAAGCCAAACTGATTCATAACGTGATACTAACGTGAACAAATAAATAATATCCCAGATCTATAGTTGTCTTGTATGAACTTAATTCATTTATCTAAAGGATTTGTCAGATGATATCACTGGTTGAAATAATTCTTCAAACTTCAAACTTCATTTGTAAAAGATTAAAAGAGAAAATATTAAATCAGGAATTTATAGTGGCATTTGTCCTGCAGTACGACAGCCCTCCACTCATGTCACTCAAAGTGGCCTGAATGCAGAGTTGTTAGTAAAAGATTCAATTCCACGCCATTATTCATTTATTCATATAAGATTAAAAGGTTAACATCATGTAATTAAAAACAAGCTTCATCTTAAACTGGCATTGTTATATTTATATGTGACTATGCCAACACACCATCTGTGATTTATCTACTTATACTATAACCACCATATGATAACACTGAGTCATGGTCAAGCACAACATCATTGCTACAGCCAGCCCAGTGTTGCCAACTCTTTTCCAATGAAAGTAGCTAGCAGCACTAGCTCCAAAAGCCCCTAAATCAAAGTAATAAAAAAACAGGTTGATGTGGTGAGTTACAGGAGGATGTTGTTAAGAGAAACTGGCATTGAAACCGTACAACAAGGAGGGCTGAAGGACTCGACATATGAGTCACAATCATAATAATAATAGTACCTTTACTAATGTAGTCTGTATTTTAATGGTTGCCTTTGTGGATTTTAAGAGATAACTGTCTGGTTGTTTGTTGTTTGATAAATGTTGATGATACGATGATGTTAGATGCACATATAACTTTTATTAGAAAAATTCTCTGTGAAGAATAGTTTATTGAATGCATCAATGTTTTGATGGTCAACTGTTCCACGGCCAGGAATGACGATTACTCCTCCTGGATCTGAGGTTCGTCAATTTTGAACGTGACCCACTCAGATTCCATGTCCCCAAACTCTCCCGGTTTGACAATACATTTTGCCGGAGGTGAGGGTTGAAGACTTCGCCGACAGAGGCCCCAGCCATACGTTCCCAGTTAAGCCTCACTACACGTTTGGGTTTACCAGGTCTGTCGTCAGCCTCCCCGCCATCTGATCCAACTCACCACCAGGTGGTGATCAGTTGAAAGCTCTACGGCCACACACGGCCGCAGGCCTGATGATACAAAGTCGATCATCAATCTTTCGCCAAGGGTGTTGTGGTACCAAGTACACTTATAAATCACCCTGTGCTCCAACATGGTGTTTGTTATGTTATGTCAATTCCATGCATAGCACAGAACTACAGGGTCCCTGGAGAGTTTCCTTTCCAGGACTTCAAGAAGGCCGGGTACTCCACTAGGCTACTAGGCACAAACAACAGTCAGGGAATTCCTCCCAGCAACTCACTGTCAAATATACCCCTTTCACACAAAGGACTCAACCAGGGTTGAAGCAGGGCTGATTATGTGTATGAAAGGGTTAACCCGTGTTGATCGACTCGCCTTTGCGACCCAGGTTGAGACGTGGGTCAGACCAGGGTCGGACCAGGGTCGATTTCAATGTGAATGGCACGGACCAGGATCACTAACAAACGGGGCGGGACAAACCTATTCGGTTGCAAATGAGGGCGCACAGTCCGTCACGTTACTGTCACAGGTCGCCGTAGCTCAGACAAACGATGCGATGGCAGCAGGAATGTTTTCAGATACGATGGACGATCAACACGGATGTGTGGCGAGACTTCAAGGTGCGGGAGCTGCTGGCCGTCCGCGGTGAGGAAGAAAAAAGCGGTAGATTACGAGACGTGAGAGACGACAGTGTAACGTTAAACGAACATAAAAAGGCTGCTGAATGAGAGAGGCTTCCGCCGTAGCGTTACACGGAAACACACCTCGTTAATAATAAGTCAACCACCTCACGGTACCGCCAACTGTTAGCGCACCTGTTTTTAAAGCGTGTTTACACATCTTCTATTTGTAACATTAACTTTTTTAACTTTTTATCTTTCCAAATAAACCTGCAAAAGATCCATCTGTCGCCTGACCCATCTGTCATAAAGTAACAAACGCAGTCCCAGTTTATTACATTATCGAGCTATTAGGAAACTAAATGAAATATAAACTCATTTTATTATGTTTGGACAAGCTCTTATATTATCCAACAGTTGCAACATGTCTAGCTGAAAAACGTTAATAGCCCTACTATATGAAGCATGTCTTTGCTGGGATGGTGGAGTGAGTGAAATATACATTTCAGTCTTCAGAAGTTTCTGTAATTCGTTTGTAAATGTAGCCTTTATTATCATAGATAGCACAATGTAGTCTAATATATGATAAATGGGTACTGTAGATAGACAGAGGAAAAAAGGTTCATGTTGATGAACAGATACTGTAAATCTGTACAGTATGTTGTCTGTATGTTTTTGCATACGATACAGCTCCATACATACAACATAGTTCAACATTTTCTAAAGCTAAAAATGCGGTGTGTATGTATTTACACTGTATCCTAAAAACATGCATCATTCTGTGACATTTTATGTTTTTGCACACATTGATGATGTCACTATCATCTCCTCTTTCTGTAATCCTCCAGACCTGTAACCCCCCCCCCCCCCCCCCCCGCCCATTTCTAACACCTGAACTAATTGGTATGCATTGCTCCCAGGTTGTGACCCAGGTCGTATCTGAATTGTCCTGACCAGGGTTCAACCCGGGTTGACTGGCTTGGTTTGAATTGACAAAATCTTCTCTTGACAGATTTGTGTTGTATTAAATTTATATATTCAAGTAAGGACAACTGGGGCTCATTGAGTTTGTTCTATCATTCATCCAAGTGAAGATTGAACTGAAGTACAAGTTTTCTACATCAGTGGCGATTATAGTATATGTTCTTGAACATATTAAGCCAATTTGTCTCTGTGTATCTCATTCACTTTGAGTTTTCTAACCGATGTTGTCTGTGTCAGGATAAAAATTCCTGGAAAAGTGGGCAGGCTGGACCCTCGATGTCAACAGTAAAGCTCACATAAGCAGTTGAATTTCTGGTAAATTTATTTCCTTTTTTCATTCTGTTGTGACAATTTCTGTTAGCTATGTATGTGATTACCAGCAGTATGCATGAGCGGAACGTAGGAGGGAATGTGTTTTTGTGTGTGGGTGTACAAGGGAGTGAGTTGTTGATACAGGAGAGAGAGAAAGAGGAGTTTGCCCTTTTAAAAAAAGTATGTACACAATAATGTTGTCCTTGTCTGTTTGAGTTTAAAAGACAGATTCAGCTGTCTGGGTTGCACTCTGGTGGGAGCCATCATGGAGAGAGCTGTGGTGCAAATCACCCTCTTTGGGTTGCTGCTGGCTTTGACCACCACACTACCAAGCAAGGTAAGGTCACAAAACTTAAAGGACAGACCACCACACTGCAAGGAAATTGATGCCGTGCTTGATTTTTTCGTCTTCTTGTTGTAAGTTGATCCATTCAATTTTAGGGTTAAGACTTTGGTATTTGGTATGGGTTGGGTTACGGTAAAACTCCAGGGAATTATTGTAAGTAAAAAATGCCTGACAAAAGTATGTTATTGTGTGTAGCTGAAAGTCTATTAGGTATACTCGTGTTGTTGGGCTATAAGTCTGTAAACACAGTCACATTGAAGAGACTCAACTCCCATTTGAGCACAACAAGTTGATCCCCCATGATGTTAATCATTAACTTTTAGGGTAAAGACTTGGTAAAGGTTGAGGTTAAGGAGTATTGGGAGTCATTGTTATTTGAAATCACTGGATAAGAAAATAACGAGAATTAGGTGTTTCTGCAGTTAGACCAACAAGATTCACTCATACCACCCACCAACACTTTGTTTTTCACCATCATCTGATCTTTGGTCAGCTGGTCGTCAGCCAGCGAAATTGACCAAGCCATTTATTTTATTGTGAAATGTGCCTCCTCCTGTATTTGCTCAGGACAACTGGGACATCTACAGCTTTCACATCAACTCCACAGTGACCAGTCGTTATGCAACCACTGTCATCACAAGCCGCGTGGCCAATCGTATGGACGAGTCCAAGGAAATAGAATTCCACGTCCGGATTCCCAAGAACGCCTTCATCAGTAAATTCAGAATGTGTGTGAAGCACATAAAGAATTATACATTAAAGCATCATGAAAATAAATCACGGGCTACTCAGGAGTATGTATATAAACTAAGACTTTTCTTTGGTCTTCTTCAGGTTTATAGATGGCCAAGTGTACGACGGTGTTGTGAAAGGTAAAGAGAAAGCTCTGCAGCAGTACACCGAGGCTGTGTCCCGAGGCCAAAGCGCTGGGATTGTCAGGTACATGGATCAATGGATCAGTTTATTGCCAGGTCTTATACAGGTTGTTTTTATATCGTACTTTGTAGAAGAGCCTTGTGTGTCCTCTGGGATAAAGGAGAAGAAAAAGAAAAAAAAATCTTTGTTGCACTAAATTATATTTATTTTTGTTAGACTTTTCTCAAATGTTTGCTTTTTACTTGGCTACTTTAACATCTTCAGGTCTCTAAAATCCTTCAAATTAAACAATCTGAGAGGAAAAATAACGCTTTGATTGAACTACTCACATCTCATATCCACACTAAGGTCATAACCTGTGATGAGGCGTCATAACTAAGTAGGCATTGTTTCATTTTAAGGGGTCACAAGCCAGAAGGAAGGAACCGCTGCTCTAATGCAATGATTATCGTCTCTGTTGCAGTTCTGTAGGGAGGACCCTGGAGGAATTTAAGACCTCTGTGACTGTAGCTGCACACAAAAAGATCACCTTTGAACTCACATATGAGGAGCTGCTGAAACGCAGGCTTGGCAAGTATGAGCTGCAAATCCACGCTCGACCCATGCAGCCTGTCAAAGACTTCAAGGTGCGTCTTCTTGTTCTATTCAGGAGAACAATGCTGTGGTAAAATCATCTTTCATGGTCAGAGTTTATAACTACTTTATTTCATTCTCAATGCCAGGTTGATGTGTACATTAATGAGAAGGCGGGCATCAATTTCATCGAGGTTAAAGGAGGTCTAAGCACCAAAGCCCTAGCTAATGCCATCACCAAAACACATGCTGACAAACAGGTACATCACGCAGTGATTAAAAGTTCTGTATTTAAAGGTGCTAAATGCGAGATTGGGAGCATTTCTATTGCCTCCGCACGGCTCTCAACTTGGCAACGGCTGAGCCGGCAGCTCGTAGCTAACGTTGCTAACAGCACTAATAATAAAAAAACTACTGCTGACAGAGATAACACAGATAATCTGAGGGGGAACTGAGGGAGGGTGCTAAGCCTCCACGACGGCGCTGTTGGCGGGGACGGTGTTATAGGTTGTAACTGCCATGTGAGATCAGTGCAGAGCAGCGGTCGAGAGAAGCTCGGATTATAACACACACAGAGGGAGAGTGACTTCATTCTCTGCTCAGGTAGACATTACTCCTCTATATCTTTACATAGCAAATAGTTGTTTGCAGCTATATTAATGCTCTGGATATCATATAAAGCACCTTTTAACTCATTTGCTATCTTATTCTGACCCATAATTAACTGTTTAACTACCATACATAATGACGCCATAACAGCACTGGACATATACATCCTGTCTTATTGCTCATCCTTGTGCACATCCCTATCATTCATTCATTATTATATACTATACTGTATATCTTTAGCACTTTTGCAACAGTTTTCACTTTCTGGTTTGATGCCAAACTGCATTTTGTTGTACCAGTCAATGCTCTGCAGAGACAATGAAGTTGAATCTAATCAAATTTAACGAAAGGCAGGGGGCTAATCTTTTTGACCAATAAAACCTATTTATCAACTTCTATCTTTTAACTTCTATCAAGAGTCTGTAAAACCTGATTCATCCTGTTTCCAGGCGTGGGTGTATTTCTACCCGACAGAGGACCAACAGAGAACCTGTGACAGCTGTGGAGAGCAGGGTATGAATGGAGATCTGGTTATTGTTTATGATGTCAACAGGAACACCTCACTGGGAGACATCAAGGTACAGAAAGAGTTAATCTCCTGGAAGATTGTTGACTTTGAATGGCCTATTAGCATTGTTAAAAGATACCATAGTTACTGTACTTAAATTGATATTTTATCTTCCCATGTCTTCTCAACAATATTTTCTAACCAATCGAACTTTCTTCTTCCTCCCCCTCAAGAGATCATCTGGGTACTTTGTTCATCACTTTGCTCCATATGGTCTTGCCCGCATACCAAAAAATGTTGTCTTCGTTATTGATCAAAGTGGCTCAATGTACGGCAGAAAAATGCAACAGGTACAGTATTTGAAGAGTACGAGTTTGTGACAGATTGCCGCTGTATCACTGGAGACTTTTACTTTGTTAATTATGTCTATAAAAGATTTATTAAATACAAAGATCACTTTAAACAAATATTATTGCATGGTTTCTTACTTGAATAAAAGTTCTAATGTGTGAACGATGTTTTTGCCCAGACCCGAATAGCATTAATCCACATCTTGAGCGACCTGGCTGAGGATGACCACTTTGGGCTCTTCACTTTTGATAACAACATTTATCACTGGAAACGAGAACTTGTTCAGGCCAACGAGGAAAACCTGGAGAGTGCCAAGAAATTTGCACGGGATATTAAAGACCGAGGATGTGAGGTTTTTAACAAATATTTTATAAAAGGATGCAAACATGTGACAGCAGAATGGCAGTAATGAAACATGTTTTCATTTAATTACAGCCACAGACATTAACAGAGCAGTGTTGGAAGGAGCACGTATGCTGAATGCACATCCCAGAGAAGGTTCAGCGTCCATCCTTATACTTCTCACCGATGGAGACCCGACCTCAGGTTACAATAAAACACACATGCACACAAACGCAAGCAAATACTTTAAGGACCCTAAAGACACAGTCCATCATTTTTAAATGATCTCACTGCCATCTTTTTCTCAATATCCTCTCCTGTCAACATGCTAGAAGCCACTCTGGGACTTTGAACATCATGGACATTTAAATGAAAATAGCATCAGCATTATTAAGAATTAAGTGTATAAAACGTGTTTGTGTACACAGTGTAACTTTGTGTCTTTGCAGGGGTGACAAATCTCGAACAAATACAGTCAAATGTCAGAGGGGCTATCGCAGGCAAATTCCCACTCTACTGTCTTGGTTTTGGTTTTGATGTCTATTTTGAGTTCCTTGAGAAGATGTCGCTGCAGAACAATGGTGTGGCACGACGGATTTATGAAGACTCTGACGCTGATTTACAGCTGAAGGTATTTGAAATTACTTGCTCTCATTATAAATACTGTTTACTATGTGATGTGCTACATTTCCAGAGATAAAATTGATCATGGTTGGCTGTGGAGGGATAAACATTCATACAGCGTCCCTAATGTATGTCAACAGGGTTTCTATGAAGAGGTGGCCACTCCTCTGTTGACAGATGTGACAATGATCTATAATGGTGGGACCAATCTAACCCAGACTAACTTCAGCCAGTATTATAATGGCTCTGAGATTGTGGTGGCCGGTCAGATCACTGACAACGACATTGAAACCTTCACTGCGCAAGTTGTGGCCATTTCGGTAAGGATCGCTCTGTGCTACATCAGCTGTAATCTTCTGACAGGTTTGTGACAGCCCTCATGTATACTAACATAATTCATTGGTACAATGACAGAGGAATAGAAAGATGACGTTTTCTGACACAAACGCCACCGTGGAGTCCACTGAAACGGCGTCTGGCAGCCACATCCAGAGGGTTTGGGCCTACCTTACAGTCAAACAGCTTCTGGAGAAAGAGTGAGTGCGATGTCAACCATCTTTTCTGTTTGTTTTTGTTTGTAATCAATTATTTATTGAAGGGCTGCAACCCTTATATTTATATTCAATCAATTAATCGTTGAGTCTATAACATGTTATGAAAATGAAAATATTGAGGAAAAAGGTGCATCACTACCACATTGTTCTGATTGATTTTCTGTCAAACAATTGACCATAAAGGTTCAGCTTCATTGTCATACAATACAGGAGTGCAATGAAATGCAGCTGTAGCCTCCTCCACACTATACACACAGAAAAAGTATAATCAAATATTCAAATATTTCATAATGATTATATTAAAAGCTATTTGAAATAGAATAAAACAATAAAATAGATCAAAGCAAATTAAACCTGCAGTAGGCAGAACGTTTTTGGCATCATTGGGCAAAAATTCCATAATAACCTTTCAGCATATTGTAATTCAAGTGTTCTGAGAGAAAACTAGCCTTCTGTTTTCAGAACGAGGATAACGCGATTTACCACTAATTTATTTCTCACATTAATGCAACTTACGTTTTTTCGGTTGTAGTGGGCTCAGTCTTAAAGCTAGAGTGAATATATTGCGTACATGCATATACAGTATATACAGTAAATATATATACAGTATATACATATATGTGGTAAAAATATATATGTATATATATATATATATATATATATATATATATACTGTATATATATACATGTATATATATAATTATATATATATGACCGTCTCACTGTACATTATCCCCTACATATTGTCATGTCAACTGTCATGTTTGAAACATTTGAATACAATTTGTGACACAGGCTGCTGTTATCTGGACCTGAGAAGGAGAACGTGAAGAAAGAGGCCTTGGAGCTGTCGCTGAAGTACAGCTTTGTAACCCCACTCACATCCATGGTGGTCACCAAGCCTCCAGGGGAGAACACAGATGTGCTGCATAAACCCAAGGAAGGTGAAACACCACAGGCACGGGATTCTTTGGTATTGCATAGTCCACCTAGTCGGAGAGTTTACTCGGGACACGGCGGTTCAACTCGTAAGCAACACAGATGACACAAACACAATGTAAAATTAGCATAACATGCTAACTTCTTGTGGCACAGAGTGCATTAGATATGTGTATTATCTGCCGCAAAAGTTCAACGTAGTCGAGGCAAATTACAAACCTAATCAAAAAACGGCGTAAAACCACTTTTTTACATACTACAATTCATGACCACGTTGAATCAATGATTGTGTGCCAGTGCAAACCTTTAATTTTGAGAGGAACATTAATTTTAGTCTTGGTGTGAAAGGTTTGAAGGCGAAAAGTCGTCAATTCATAACTTCCCTGTGTAAAGGCTTTAACAGTTCAAAGACACATTAAAGCCTTCCCACTATCATTAATTCTTTAGTTTGGTACCTACATATATAATAAAATATGCAATATAATTTTTATAATTACAATAAAACTGTTTTCAACTATATGGGATAGTTTACCCGCAAAAAATAAAGGTCTTGATTTTGAAATAGTTCGTTTTTGTCATAATTACAAACTTTTAAGTAATAATCTCAGATTTTTTGTTGTTGTTGATGAATTCTTCTGTGATTCTACCAAAGACTACAGTATCTTGAAATGTGTAATATTCAGATTTTTTAAAAACTAATTATTCTGTGCCTATTAAATATCACCAGCTATAGTTGTAACAAATGTGTATTTTTTAACAAAATGTACATGCAAGATAATAACATGATATGTTTAATTCTTAAATTTCACTGTTCATTTTCCAGAACTAAAGACAATGGTGATAAACACTCGTCATGACCCCCTTCCAGGTCATATTGGTCATATATCTTTTCTAGGTAAACTTCTTTTTTTGTTGTTAATATCATGGCACCAACCACCAATGTTCAACTAAAAAGCATTCAGGCAGCACATTCCCCCACCAAGGCTGGACAATCCTCTGAATCCGTCCTTCTAATGATGGAAAATTTAACAGATACGTAATAATATGTTCTGCATTTGCATCATAATGCATATAGTAAAAGACAATTAATTATCGGAAAATATATCAAATAGCCAAATAGGTTGAATATTTACCAACAAAAGATGTTTTGCAAAAGACTTCCAACATGTGGAAAATTTGTTGAAGCACAATTGGACACGGCCACTGATTATTCTAATAATCTTTAAGAGAAAACAAAGAATTAGCTTCCATTTCATGTTTTATGAGTCAAAATGTAAACTACTTTATGAATATTCACTTGATGCTGCTGTTGGATCAAAATTTCTTCCATGCACCTTGGCCTAAACTTTTTTGAAATTACTTGTCGGTGAAATTTGAAAAACACACATAACATGTTTCATTTTGATTTACAATTGTTAGTTTTGTGTGCATTTAAATCAATGTTAGATTAAGCCTGTGGTTAACTGGTCAGGTTTAGAATAACATGTATTTAGTGGTTTGTTTTGAAGCTGAGGATAGGTGTCAGAATATGGGTGCAAATTAATACAATATCATCTAAAGCTTTATAACATAAATGTTTATAACTGGATTTATGTAAACGTATTTACAGCTGATGATGACTACGGTGATGCAATGGTCGATGAAGATTCTGGTAAAGTATCTCATAGATGTCATTCATGGTATAATTTATATAACATGGATCTATTTATGTTAGAAATTGTACAAAAAGTGTGGTAATTCATTATATAAAAATATAAGCCTGTGGTTAACTGGTCAGGTTTAGAATAACATGTATTTAGTGGTTTGTTTTGAAGCTGAGGATAGGTGTCAGAATATGGGTGTCAATTAATACAATATCCTCTAAAGCTTAGTAACATAAATGTATGTAACTCACTTTGTGTAAATGTATTTACAGCTGTTGAGGACAGCATGTATGGCACTCTTCCCACCCTTGTGCTAGACAGTGCAACTCATGGTAGAGTATCTCATAGATGTCATTCATGGTATAGTTTATATAAAATTGATCTATTTATGTTAGAAATTGTACAGAAAATGTGGTAATTCATTATATAAAAATATATGCCTGTGGTTAACTGGTGAGGATTAGAATAACATGTGTATTTAGTGGTTTGTTTTGAAGCAAAGGTTAGGTGTCAGAATATTGGTGTCAATTAATACAATATCCTCTAAAACTTTGTATCATAAATGTATGTAACTCACTTTGTGTAAATGTATTTACAGCTGAGGATTACAACGATTATGGCCTTAGTATGAGCAACCCTCTTCCCAGCATTGTGCCAGACAGTGCAACTCATGGTAGAGTATCTCATAGATGTCATTCATGGTATAATTTATATGACATGGATCTATTTATGTTAGAAATTGTACAGAAAATGTGGTAATTCATTTTGATGTAAAAGTATAAGTTGCCCTCTTCTCATCATTAGCTTGCAGAATTCTCAAAACAAAGATTGACAAGAAAGGAATCATAAACAAGTATATACTGTAACACATGTAGGTTTTTACAGTAAGCCTGAAGTATGTTATTGCGGTGAGGAAAAGGCTGTACTTTAACTAAGACGTTCTTGTCTGTGATAATAAATAGCAAACTAAGATTATTTGGCTTACGCTGAAATGTTCCTCAAAACTTGTGAGTCTGAGAGCATAATGGTACAGGTCTTTAATTTTTTATGTCAGTGCCACACAAACACAGTTGTGCTTTTACCTTGTAAATTAAATCTCAAATGATACATGTTTACTGATCACCACCACATGAAAGACAAGATTTGGATAATCATTATTAATCATGCTATAATTCATCTTTATTTAGTTAAACTGGTGTTGAGAGCAGAAGCATTTCAGGATAAGTGATTCTGCTGTGTGACTCTGTGTTCCTCTCTAGCTCCTCTTTCACACAGGTTTTTGCTAAAAACTGAGAATCTGTCTCTTCCACTTTGCTTTGACGTCACTGGAGATGTTCGCCTTAAACTACTTCATCATCCCAACAGAGGTCAGTAATGCACCTCTTTGTGTCATCACTATTTCCCTTAAATTCACACAGCCTAGTCAATAAACACCTATTATTTTGCCTTTTGCTCTCTGCGTGTAAAAGGAAATCATACTCTTCTGTACACAATCATTTCTTCTTTGCTCCTCCTTTGCATTTTTTATGTTGATGTCATGGTATTTTTACTTCAGTGAAGGTTACGTCTACTTATACTGTATAGGTGTGGTGTTGAGTTGCATTTGTTCTCTTTTGTATTAGAGCTGTCTGTGAATGGTGAGCTTGATTCAGTATCGTTTGGAGGCTTCAAAAGGATCGTCATCCACTTCAAGACTGAACTGTATGTTGAGGTTGACACCAATGAAATCACTGTACGAGAGGGACAGACACTGACACGCCACACTGGACAAGATCTCATCACAGCTGGAAGGTGACTTTGCATTGTAATGGCATTGAGTTTTAATGTATGGCCAAAGATCGAGAGTGGTATCGATCTTCTCATCTAGCTCTCTGCAAAAAGCAAATCAGCATAATTTCTAAAATGTCAAATGTTCCTTTGAGACAAGTGCAAACAAGTACAAAAGCAAATTAAGACGAGGTGCATATTTTTCTAGTTTGACAGTGATTAGGCGGGACAAGGAAGTAGATGTTGCAGCTGGAGACACACGCATGGTCTTCTTAATTCACGAGAAGGAAGGCGTTAAATTCCTCTGGCCGGTTTTAAGACAGCAGCCATCAGACAACAACGCCACAGGAATTTTAGGTGGGTGAGAATTCTGGATTTTTTGGTATGATTTGATATCAGGTTAATTAATTTCATGTACTGTATGTATGTAATGATTAAAATAAACTACAAAATAAGGTTTTCAAATATATTGAATTAGTGTTTGCAACCAGCTGTGGTGATTAGATACTTTGAGTAGCACATTTTCAGTGTGATTGCTATATTGTTTGTCCTCTGTGTGTCCAGCTGTAAAGCCAGCAGTTTATGAGGAGGTGCAACAAACTCCCTCAACAAAACTGAAGATCGAAGACCAGGAGGTTGACGTTACCAGGTACATTTTAGTTGGTATAAGGGAGAAAGCTGTTTGAGAGTGCTTTAATTGGTATTGCTCTGATAGACAAAGATGTATGACTATTTATGTCTTTCTTTTGTAGGGCCAATGCTGTTGACTACAGTATTGTCTCTAACCTGACACTGGACTGCTGGCTCATGTCTGCTGAGTCTGCCCTGCAGAGACGCCTGGAGGATTTCATTGTTACACAACTTTAACTGGGAACCATGTTGAATCACTTGCAAAGATTTAATTTGAAATAACAAGTAAGCCAAACTGATTCATCACTTGATACTAACGTGAACAAATAAATAATATCCCAGATCTGTAGTTGTCTTGTATGAACTTAATTAATTTACTTAAAGGATTTGTCAGATGGTGCCACTGGTTGAAATAATTCATCAAACTTAAAACTTCATTTGTAAAAGATTAAAAGAGAAAATAGTAAATCAGGAATTTATAGTGGCATTTGTCCTGCAGTACGACAGCCCTCCACTCATGTCACTCAAAGTGGCCTGAATGCAGAGTTGTTAGTAATAGATTCAATTCCACGCCATTATTCATTTATTCATATAAGATTAAAAGGTTAACATCATGTAATTAAAATCAAACTTCATCTTAAACTGGCATTGTTATATTTATATGTGACTTTGCCAACACACCATCTGTGATTTATCTACTTATACTATAACCACCATATGATAACACTGAGTCATGGTCAAGCACAACATCATTGCTATAGCCAGCCCAGTGTTGCCAACTCTTTTCCAATGAAAGTAGCTAGCAGCACTAGCTCCAAAAGCCCCTAAATCAAAGTAATAAAAAAACAGGTTGATGTGGTGAGTTACAGGAGGATGTTGTTAAGAGAAACTGGCATTGAAACCGTACAACAAGGAGGGCTGAAGGACTCGACATATGAGTCACAATCATAATAATAATAGTACCTTTACTAATGTAGTCTGTATTTTAATGGTTGCCTTTGTGGTTTTTAAGAGATTACTGTCTGGTTGGTTGTTGTTTGATAAATGTTGATGATACGATGATGTTAGATGCACATATAACTTTTATTAGAAAAATTCTCTCTGAAGAATAGTTTATTGAATGCATCAATGTTTTGATGGTCAACTGTTACACGGCCAGGAATGACGATTACTCCTCCTGGATCTGAGGTTCGTCAATTTTGAACATGACCCACTCAGATTCCATGTCCCCAAACTCTCCCGGTTTGACAATACATTTTGCCGGAGGTGGAAGTTGAAGACTTCGCCGACAGAGGCCCCAGCCATACGTTCCCAGTTAAGCCTCACTACACGTTTGGGTTTACCAGGTCTGTCGGCAGCCTCCCCGCCATCAGCTACTAGGCACAAACAACAGTCAGGGACCTCCTCTCAGCAACTCACTGTCAAATATACCCCTTTCACACCAAGGACTCAACCAGGGTTGAAGCAGGGCCGATTGTGTGTATGAAAGGGTTAACCCGTGTTGATTGACTCGCCTTTGCGACCCAGGTTGAGAGGTAGGTCAGTTCAGGGTTGGACCAGGGTCAATTTCGATGTGAATGGCACGGACCAGGGTCGCTAACAAACAGGGCGGGACAAACCTATTCAGTTGCAAATGAGGGCGCACAGTCCGTCACGTAACTGTCACAGGTCACCGTGGCTCAAACAAACGATGCGACGGCAGCAGGAATGTTTTCAGACACGACGGACTATCAACACGGATGTGTGGCGAGACGTTTTTGCACACATTGATGATGCCACTATCATCTCCTCTCTCTGTAATCCTCCAGACCTGTAACCCCCCCACCCATTTCTAACACCTGAACTAATTGGTATGCATTGCTCCCAGGTTGTGACCCAGGTCGGATCTG
Organism: Sebastes umbrosus; assembly: GCF_015220745.1. Classification (NCBI taxonomy): domain Eukaryota; kingdom Metazoa; phylum Chordata; class Actinopteri; order Perciformes; family Sebastidae; genus Sebastes; species Sebastes umbrosus. The sequence continues at coordinate 25,352,955 of NC_051269.1, read as the reverse complement.
AATTATCCTGACCAGGGTTCAACCCGGGTTGACTGGCTTGGTTTGAATTGACAAAATAAGGGTTGAACCAGGGTCAGATAACCCTGGGCATTGATGAATCAAATGCAACTTTAAGTTTTTGGTAAGACTGTGTGTATGCAAACTGCAAAATCTTCTCTTGACAGATTTGTAGTGTATTAAACTTATATATTCAAGTAAGGACAACTGGGGCTCATTGAGTTTGTTCTATCATTCATCCAAGTGAAGATTGAACTGAAGTACAAATTTTCTACATCAGTGGCGATTATAGTATATGTTCTTGAACATATTAAGCCAATTTGTCTCTGTGTATCTCATTCACTTTGAGTTTTCTAACCGATGTTGTCTGTGTCAGGATAAAAATTCCTGGAAAAGTGGGCAGGCTGGACCCTCGATGTCAACAGTAAAGCTCACATAAGCAGTTGAATTTCTGGTAAATTTATTTCCTTTTTTCATTCTGTTGTGACAATTTCTGTTAGCTATGTATGTGATTACCAGCAGTATGCATGAGAGGAACGTAGGAGGTTGTTGATACAGGAGAGAGAGAAAGAGGAGTTTGCCCTTTTAAAAAAAGTATGTACACAATAATGTTGTCCTTGTCTGTTTGAGTTTAAAAGACAGATTCAGCTGTCTGGGTCACACTCTGGTGGGAGCCATCATGGAGAGAGCTGTGGTGCAAATCACCCTCTTTGGGCTGCTGCTGGCTTTGGCCACCACACTACCAAGCAAGGTAAGGTCACAAAACCTAAAGGACAGACCACCACACTGCAAGGAAATTGATGCCGTGCTTGATTTTTTCTTCTTCTTGTTGTAAGTTGATCCATTCAATTTTAGGGTTAAGACTTTGGTATTTGGTATGGGTTGGGTTACGGTAAAACTCCAGGGAATTATTGTAAGTAAAAAATGCCTGACAAAAGTATGTTATTGTGTGTAGCTGAAAGTCTATTAGGTCTACTCTATAAGTTTGTAAACACAGTCACATTGACTCTCTTTTGAGCACAAAAAGTTGAGCCCCATGATGTTAATCATTAACTTTTAGGGTAAAGACTTGGTAAAGGTTGAGGTTAAGGAGTATTGGGAGTCATTGTTATTTGAAATCACTGGATAAAGAAATAACGAGAATTAGGTGTTTCTGCAGTTAGACCAACAAGATTCACTCATACCACCCACCAACACTTTGTTTTTCACCATCATCTGATCTTTGGTCAGCTGGTCGTCAGCCAGCGAAATTGACCAAGCCATTTATTTTATTGTGAAATGTGCCTCCTCCTGTATTTGCTCAGGACAACTGGGACATCTACAGCTTTCACATCAACTCCACAGTGACCAGTCGTTATGCAACCACTGTCATCACAAGCCGCGTGGCCAATCGTATGGACGAGTCCAAGGAAATAGAATTCCACGTCCGGATTCCCAAGAACGCCTTCATCAGTAAATTCAGAATGTGTGTGAAGCACATAAAGAATTATACATTAAAGCATCATGAAAATAAATCACGGGCTACTCAGGGGTATGTATATAAACTAAGACTTTTCTTTGGTCTTCTTCAGGTTTATAGATGGCCAAGTGTACGACGGTGTTGTGAAAGGTAAAGAGAAAGCTCTGCAGCAGTACACCGAGGCTGTGTCCCGAGGCCAAAGCGCTGGGATTGTCAGGTACGTGGATCAATGGATCAGTTTATTGCCAGGTCTTATACAGGTTGTTTTTATATCGTACTTTGTAGAAGAGCCTTGTGTGTCCTCTGGGATAAAGGAGAAGACAAAGAAAAAAAATCTTTGTTGCACTAGATTATGTTTATTTTTGTTAGACTTTTCTCAAATGTTTGCTTTTTACTTGGCTACTTTAACATCTTCAGGTCTCTAAAATCCTTCAAATTAAACAATCTGAGAAGGAAAAATAACTCTTTGATTGAACTACTCACATCTCATATCCACACTAAGGTCATAACCTGTGATGAGGCGTCATAACTAAGTAGGCATTGTTTCATTTTAAGGGGTCACAAGCCAGAAGGAAGGAACCGCTGCTCTAATGCAATGATTATCGTCTCTGTTGCAGTTCTGTAGGGAGGACCCTGGAGGAATTTAAGACCTCTGTGACTGTAGCTGCACACAAAAAGGTCACCTTTGAACTCACATATGAGGAGCTGCTGAAACGCAGGCTTGGCAAGTACGAGCTGCAAATCCACGCTCGACCAATGCAGCCTGTGAAAGACTTCAAGGTGTGTCTTCTTGTTCTATTCAGGAGAACAATGCTGTGGTAAAATCATCTTTCATGGTCAGAGTTTCTAACTACTTTATTTCATTCTCAATGCCAGGTTGATGTGTACATTAATGAGAAGGCAGGCATCAATTTCATCGAGGTTAAAGGAGGACTAAGCACCAAAACCCTGGCTAATGCCATCACCAAAACACATGCTGACAAACAGGTACAGCACGGAGTGATTCAAAGTTCTGTATTTAAAGATGCTAAATGCGAGATTGGGAGCATTTCTATTGCCTCCGCACGGCTCTCAACTTGGCAACGGCTGAGCCGGCAGCTCGTAGCTAACGGTGCTAACAGCACTAATAATAAAAAAAACTACTGCTGACAGAGATAACACAGATAATCTGAGGGGGAACTGAGGGAGGGTGCTAAGCTTCCGCGACGGCACTGTTGGCGGGGACGGTGTTATTAGTTGTAACTGCCATGTGAGATCAGTGCAGAGCAGCGGTCGAGAGCTAGCCAGCTGCCGGCCCAGTAATGTCAACAAAGCAAAGAGAAACTCGGATTACAACACACACAGAGGGAGAGTGACTTCATTCTCTGCTCAGGTAGACATTACTCCTCTATATCTTTACATAGCAAATAGTTGTTTGCAGCTATATTAATGCTCTGGATATCGTATAAAGCACCTTTTAACTCATTTGCTATCTTATTCTGACCCATAATTAACTGTTTAACTACCATACATAATGACGCCATAACAGCACTGGACATATACATCCTGTCTTATTGCTCATCCTTGTGCATATCCCTATCATTCATTCATTATTATATACTATACTGTATATCTTTAGCACTTTTGCAACAGTTTTCACTTTCTGGTTTGATGCCAAACTGCATTTTGTTGTACCCGTCAATGCTCTGCAGAGACAATGAAGTTGAATCTAATCAAATTTAACGAAAGGCAGAGGGCTAATCTGTTTGACCAATAAAACCTATTTATCAACTTCTATTTTCTAACTTCTATCAAGAGTCTGTGTAAAATAGGCGTTGGTGTAATGGATACCAAACTTGTGACCTTAGTGATGCTGAGTGAATGAACCCTTAGATGATGGTTCTATGAATGTCATTTACAATCTCCACAGGTTGTCCGGTAAGAACATGAATATGATGACGATGTATCAATTAGTCCAGGTCACACACACACTCTCTTTGAGATACCACTCATTTATTGATTGAAGATGGTTTTTAAATCCTTTTGTGAATAGTGTGGATAGTGAGGATAGTGGTTATTTCTCATGGACGCACAGGAAAAGACCATATCAATAATAAATAGAAAAGAGTCCAGAAAGGTGCAACACTGATACTGAGCTGAGTTGGAGGAAAATGAGGCTTGCGATCTGCGCAGAAGGTGATTGGAATAACAGCACTCTCTGATCATGTGAAGACCATGCGCCAAGCCGCAGGCTATTGGTCCGTGCATGTGATCAATGCATGGGCTGGTGAGGGGATGCTTTTGGTTAAACTGCTGCACCTTCTGAACAGCCGCCCCCAACTTTGTGGAGAAAAGTTGAATCAGTTGAAGGTCAGCCAGGAATGTCTTTTGGCAGTGCTGGGAGTCTGATAAGTCGAGCAACAGGTCGTGTGTATGTCTTGTCTTTGACTTGGATCTGGGCAGTCCGCACTCTGCCATCAGCACCAGGAAGGACTGCTGTAACCTTTCCGACTGGCCATAGTGCACGCGGAAGTTGCTGGTCAATGACAAGGGCGATTGTACCGACAGTTAGATCATCCTTTTCTTGTTGCCATTTGGAGCGAGTCTGGAGAGATGGCAGATAGTTCCGGATGAAGTGGATCCAGAATTGATCGATCAGGGCTTGACACTGCCTCCATCTACGACGGCTGAGGAGCTCTGTGTCTGGGTAAACGACCTGTGGTGTTGATGGATCAGGCCGCCCCATCAGCAGCATATTAGGAGTGATTGGATCTGGGTCTGCGACATCTGATGAGGTGTAGCCAAGGGGCTTGGAGTTGACAATACCCTCGACTTCGATGAGAATTGTTCTCAAGACCTCCTCCGTGACCGTCTGAGATCCCAGGGTGGTGTGTAGAGCGGATTTAATGGAGCGGATCTCACGCTCCCAGGAACCACCAAAATGTGGTGCATATGGGGGGTTGAACTGGAAGTGAATCTGCTGACTGGCGAGTTGTGACTGTAGAGATGGGGTAAGTGATTCGAAAGCCTCTTTGAGTTCAGAGCTACCGCCTTTGAAGTTTGTGCCTTGGTCAGATAGCAGCTCGAAGGGTTTTCCTCGTCTGGCAATGAAGCGACGGAGTGCCATCAGAAAGGAGTCCGTATCCATACTGGCTAGCAGATCAATGTGCACGGCATGGGTTGTTAGGCACTTGAATACTATGCCCCATCGTTTCTCTGTGCGCCGTCCAATCTTGATGAGGTAAGGTCCAAAACAGTCCATGCCCGTTGAATAGAATGCTGGGCAGTGGAGCCGTAAGCTGGAGGGTGGAAGGTCGGCCATTTTGGGGATGACTGGCTTACTGCGCCATTTCCGGCATTCAGGACAGTTGTACTGGTGTTTGCGGACTGCCTCTCTCCCACGAAGGATCCAGAATCGTCTGCGTAGTTCAGCAAAGACTCTCTCAGATCCTGGGTGGGCAAGCCGGTTGTCAAAGTCCTGGATGATGAGTTTGGTGATGTGATGATGAGGGTCCAGTACAACTGGATGCAGAGTATCTTGGCAGAGGTCATCACATCTACGGAGCCGCCCCCCCACGCGGATCAACAGGGTATCTTGATCATATTCAGGATCCAAGGTGAGTAGTCTGCTGCTTGATGGTACTGATTTCTGGGATGACAGGAGGGTGACTTCTTCTGGAAAAGAGTCTCTCTGTACCTGTCTGAAGAGGGCCAGTTCAGCTTTCTTGTAGTCATCGGCCGTTGGGTTTGAGGCCGTGGCCGCCCCATGACATGCTTGGACCGAAGCTTCAAGCAATTCACTGAAGCTGTTGAAGGTACTGGCGTCCACCACACATGGATCAGGCGTCACAGAGAGATGGCCACAGAAGTTGGCTTTACGCAGTTCAACTGGATCATCAGGTGAGGAGATGTCTGGAGATGCAGGCCAGGATGATTCATTTTCCCACAAGAATGGAGGTCCGTGGCTCCAGCGGTTGTGGCCAAGGAGCTGCGACAGAGTCAGACCTCGGGTTATGTCATCAGCGGGATTGTCTCTTGTGTTAACATACTGCCAGGGACTACCCTCCGTCAGCTCCTGGATGTCCGCAACTCTGGTGCCAACAAATACCTTATAGCGGCAAGATTGTGATTGCAGCCAATTTAGGACTGTGGTGGAGTCAGTCCAATAGATGATGCTGGAGATGTTCAGGGTAAGCTCCTTTTGCAGGACAGTAGCAAGCTGGGCACCAATGTGTGCAGCGCAGAGTTCCAGCCTTGGGATGGATTGCTGACGGACTGGGGCAACTCGGGATCTTGCTGCTAGGAATGCCACTTGGATTTCACCTGTATGGTCCACTGTCCGAAGGTAGGCTACGGCCCCGTATGCTTTCTCTGATGCATCTGAAAAGATGTGTATGCTTTGGGTGCAGGCGGAGAAGTCTGTCTCTGGATGAGTGTAACATCTGGGAAGAGAGATGGTAGGGAGCTGATGAAGTTCACTCTCCCAGGCATGCCACAGCTGGAGTAGGTCATCCGGCAGCTGTAGGTCATCCCAATCTCTTCTCTTACTCCAGAGACGCTGCACCAGCATTTTAGCTCGGGTGGTGTAGGGAATGAGCAGGCCAAGGGGGTCGTACTGTCTGGCTAGGACCCGATAGATGCTGCGCATAGTCGGTTCAGGGTGCTCAGTGTGGCGAAGCTGGTAGGTGATGGTGTCTGACGTACAGTGCCACAGCAGCCCCAGAGTCCGCTCTGGTGGATCAGTCCCATCTGTTGATAGCCAGAGTTCACTACTCTCCGATAGTGATCCTGGCGGCATGTGACTGACGATGTCTGGAGCATTGGTAGCCCACTGGCGTAGTTCGAACCCACCTGAGAGTAGGAGCTGCTGTAGCTTGTTGACAAGTTGCTTGGCTTCTGGTACTGAGGGGAAGCTCTGAAGGAGGTTGTCAACGTAGAAGCAGTGCTCCATTGAGTGGCGGATATCTTCACCTGGGCTACTGTGATCCAGGACATGTCTCTGGAGAGCAAAGGTGGCACAACAGGGACTGCACGTTGTTCCAAATGGCAGCACCTGCCATTCATAGATGTCGGGTGATGTGCTTGAATCCATGTCTCTCCAGAGGAATCGGAGGAAGGGTTTGTCCTCAGGCAAGAGGTGGACCTGGTGAAACATCCCCTTTATATCGCTGCTCACTGCGATGGGATACTCCCTGAAGCGGAGCAGCACGCCGAGTAGAGTTGATCCCAAAGTGGGTCCTGGAAGGAGATGTTCATTGAGGCTGGCACCATGACGTGTGTATGAACAATTAAACACAATGCGATCTTTACCATTATGTTGGACCATAAGGTGAGGTAGGTACCAGGAGTTGGTGCTGGCTTGTGTTTCAGCAGGAGTGATTTTTCTGACGTAGCCCGCATCCAACAGCTTCTTAATCTCACGGTTGTAGATATCTGCTCTAGCAGAGTCCTTAGATAGGCGTTTTTCAGTCCCACGTAGGTGACCCAGCACTGACTCTTTTGGCGAATGGAGAGGAGGGACGTCTTCCTTCCATAGTAGGGGGGTAGCATACCTTTCAACGCCATCCACTTCCACTCTGATGGTCTTCTCTTCTAGCATCCTGACCGCTGCCGTGTCTTGTTTTGACCGTGTGATGAGCTTCTCATTCCGGTAAGGTAGAACATCCATCTGCCAGAGTTTAGTCACATGACCGAGAAGTTCGGCAGATGGACTCTGGGTGTTGGTGAGCAGGCACTGAGGAGTAGAGGACTGGTGCAGAAGGACTTTGGCAGGGCCTTGAAGTGTCCAACCAAGTCGTGTCTTGAGTGCAGCTGGTCCACCTGGAGGCCCTAAGTGCACGGGCTCGACTGGAATGACGAGATGAGGATAGTCTGAACCAATGAGCAGCAGCGGTTGTGCCTGACTGAATGAGTGGAGAGGCAGGCCTCTGAGGTGACGGTAAGTCTTCTGCAGGGCATCGATGGGATGAGAATGCTTGGAGAGACCGAGTTCTGTTGCAGTGAATGCTCTGTGGACACGGAACCGTTTCTGGGGGTTAACTGCGGAGGACACAGAGAAGGAGACTGACTTTCCTGACACAGTCCTGATGTCTTGACGGATGGTTCTGAGTGCCAGGTCCTCACGCTGTCCCTGAAGTCCCAGCTCTTGGGCAGCACTGTGGAGCAGGATTGTGCGCTCAGACCCGTCGTCAAGGATGGCATATGTCTCGATCCTCCTTTTGCCATTGTAGAGGAATACCTTAACCATCTTCAGAAGCACGCAGCTACTTCGCCAAGCGGGATCTAGGTAGTACGTCACTGGCTGAATCGTTTCTGGGGCTGGCATCTCTGGTCTTACAGATGTTGATGAGTTAACATCATGTAGTACTTCCAGGTGAGTCTGATTGCACTGCTGACATTTGGCCTTGAGGTAGCACTGAGCTGCTAGGTGATCCCTTCCACATCTCCAACACCGTTTACCAGATTTGATCCAGGCTATCTTCTGTTCCTTTGTGAGCTTCTTGACTTCTGAGCACTGGTTGAAGTAATGCTGAATGTTGTCACAGAAAGGGCAATACTTCTTGGGCTTCTCTGGTTTGTTAACCTGAGACCGTACTTGTGTAGGAGGCTCTGATTCCTTTTTAGGGGGTTCATATCCAAGCAGGACGGTCGTGGAGCGTGCTGCTGGCTTCTGCTTAGCCATAACACCTCTCTGACGATCTGGTCGTCCCTGTTGTGGAGGCCGTGATTGTTGGTTCTGTACGTCATCATCTTGAATACGGACTTCGTACTCTAGCCACTCAGCAAAGTCCAGCAAAGTTGGGATGGGTGTGCGAAGGGGATTGATGTAGCGCTTGAATTGTGCTCTCAGGTCATGTGGCAGCTTTGACAGCAAACGTGCGATGTGCGACCTGCACTCCAATTCTGATCTCCCTTCTTTTCCCAGCTGGTCAAGCATTCCAACTAGGGCCCTCACCTTCAGTGCAAACAGGCGAAATCCTCTGCTGTCACCGCTTTTGACTGCAGGCTCATCTAGGACCTCAGTGATGCGCTGCAGAGCCAATTTGTGAGGCTGGCCATACAGCTCTATCAGAGAGGCCATAGTCTTACTGTAGGGTTCCCTGCTGTTACTGTAGGAGTCGGCGATCAGAAGGGCGTCTTCCAGCTTAAGATGGTCGACGAGGATCTGGAATTTGAAGCGTTCCGTAGCATCGTCAGGCAGAATATTGTCAAGTGCTATCTTCAAGCGGGCGAACTGACGAGGATCATCATCAGTGAAGTATGGAATGTGAGGCATTGGTCCACGATACGTTTTCTCCTGACGAGGTGGAGATTGTGGCTGATTGTAGCTTCTCCATTCCCTTGAATCAGCAGGTGGCAAGTGAGGAGAGTCACCTGACAGATAATGAGAGCGAGCAGGTGGTCCGCGAGGAAGAGTGTATGGTTCTGCATATTCTGGTGTGGGTTCTCTGAGCGAGTGTGACCCTGCGGCGTAGTCCGGCTTAATAGTCATATTCCGGAGATGATCGTTCAGCTCAGTAACAAACTGAGGTCGAGGATGCAGTTGAGGGTGCATCCTCAGGAGTGAATCCTGAGCTGTTTCGCTGACTGGGGGTAGGTATGACGCTGGTGGTGGTGGCGGAGGGAATGACTCCCCAACTTGATGTACATACAGTGGCAGAGGTGACTCAGGCCACGGCAGATCTCGCAGGTCATCCTCTGGTTGGTTGAAAGGCTGTCTAGTAGGCTGCAGCGGGGTAGATGCATAGCCTGGAGCAGGGGTCTGTGTGACAGAGATGCCGATGTCCTCGAACTTGGGGAGATGCCTTTGACTGGGAACCTCATAGAATGAAGTGGGAGGTTGAGGGGGAGCTAATGGTCGCGGCGTGAGAACGCTGAGGAGGGATTGCATCTCTCGCCTGAGCTGGTTGTTGTCCTCCCTCATGTCTCTCAGTTCTGACAAGACCACTTCTGGAACGAGGTTCTGGGGAGTCCGTCCATCAGAAGTGACTTTAGTTGCATCGTGGTATCTGCTATCTCCCTCGGCGGAGTGGTCATAGAGTGTGTGTGACTGAGGTAGCCGTCGTCTTGGAAGACTCACCAGGAAGTCGTCGAGATATCGTGGTGGACGAACATCACGGCGAGGACGAGCGTTACCATCGGGGAATGCCATAATGCTGTGGAAACTGTAAATCCGGCTCGAAGGACCATGTAAAATAGGCGTTGGTGTAATGGATACCAAACTTGTGACCTTAGTGATGCTGAGTGAATGAACCCTTAGATGATGGTTCTATGAATGTCATTTACAATCTCCACAGGTTGTCCGGTAAGAACATGAATATGATGACGATGTATCAATTAGTCCAGGTCACACACACACTCTCTTTGAGATACCACTCATTTATTGATTGAAGATGGTTTTTAAATCCTTTTGTGAATAGTGTGGATAGTGAGGATAGTGGTTATTTCTCATGGACGCACAGGAAAAGACCATATCAATAATAAATAGAAAAGAGTCCAGAAAGGTGCAACACTGATACTGAGCTGAGTTGGAGGAAAATGAGGCTTGCGATCTGCGCAGAAGGTGATTGGAATAACAGCACTCTCTGATCATGTGAAGACCATGCGCCAAGCCACAGGCTATTGGTCCGTGCATGTGATCAATGCATGGGCTGGTGAGGGGATGCTTTTGGTTAAACTGCTGCACCTTCTGAACAGTCTGTAAAACCTGATTCATCCTGTTTCCAGGTGTGGGTGTATTTCTACCCGACAGAGGACCAACAGAGAACCTGTGACAGCTGTGGAGAGCAGGGTATGAATGGAGATCTGGTTATTGTTTATGATGTCAACAGGAACACCTCACTGGGAGACATCAAGGTACAGACAGAGTTAATCTCCTGGAAGATTGTTGACTTTGAATGGCCTATTAGCATTGTTAAAAGATACCATAGTTACTGTACTTAAATTGATATTTTATCTTCCCATGTCTTCTCAACAATATTTTCTAACCAATCCAACTTTCTTCTTCCTCCCCCCAAGAGATCATCTGGGTACTTTGTTCATCACTTTGCTCCATATGGTCTTGCCCGCATACCAAAAAATGTTGTCTTCGTTATTGATCAAAGTGGCTCAATGCGCGGCAGAAAAATGCAGCAGGTACAGTATTTGAAGAGTATGAGTTTGTGACAGATTGCCGTTGTAGTACTGGAGACTTTTTACTTCAGTTAATTATGTCTATAAAAGATTTATTAAACACAAAAAACATGTGAAACAAATATTATTGCATGGTTTCTTACTTGAATAAAAGTTCTAATGTGTGAACGATGTTTTTGCCCAGACCCGAATAGCATTAATCCACATCTTGAGCGACCTGGCTGAGGATGACCACTTTGGTCTCTTCACTTTTGATAGCAACATTTATCACTGGAAACGAGAACTTGTTCAGGCCAACGAGGAAAACCTGGAGAGTGCCAAGAAATTTGCACGGGATATTAAAGAAAGAGGATGTGAGGTTTTTAACAAATATTTTATAAAAGGATGCAAACATGTGACAGCAGAATGGCAGTAATGAAACATGTTTTCATTTAATTACAGCCACAGACATTAACAGAGCAGTGTTGGAAGGAGCACGTATGCTGAATGCACATCCCAGAGAAGGTTCAGCGTCTATCCTTATACTTCTCACCGATGGAGACCCGACCTCAGGTTACAATAAAACACACATGCACACAAACCCAAGCAAATACTTTAAGGACCCTAAAGACACAGTCCATCATTTTTAAATGATCTCACTGCCGTCTTATTCTCAATATCCTCTCCTGTCAACAAACTAGAAGCCACTCTGGGACTTTGAACATCATGGACATTTAAATGAAAATAGCATCAGCATTATTAAGAATTAAGTGTATAAAACGTGTTTGTGTATACAGTGTAACTTCTACCTACAGGACAATTTTATGATTGGATGCTGTGTCTTTGCAGGGGTGACAAATCTCGAACAAATACAGTCAAATGTCAGAGGGGCTATCGCAGGCAAATTCCCACTCTACTGTCTTGGTTTTGGTTTTGATGTCAATTTTGAGTTCCTTGAGAAGATGTCGCTGCAGAACAATGGTGTGGCACGACGGATTTATGAAGACTCTGACGCTGATTTACAGCTGAAGGTGTTTGAAATTACTTGCTCTCATTATAAATACTGTTTACTATGTGATGTGCTACGTTTCCAGAGATAAAATTGATCATGGTTGGCTGTGGAGGGATAAACATTTATACAGCGTCCCTAATGTATGTCAACAGGGTTTCTATGAAGAGGTGGCCACTCCTCTGTTGACAGATGTGACAATGATCTATAATGGTGGGACCAATCTAACCCAGACTAACTTCAGCCAGTATTATAATGGCTCTGAGATTGTGGTGGCCGGTCAGATCACTGACAACGACATTGAAACCTTCACTGCGCAAGTTGTGGCCATTTCGGTAAGGATCGCTCTGTGCTGCATCAGCTGTAATCTTCTGACAGGTTTGTGACAGCCCTCATGTATACTGACATAATTCATTGGTACAATGACAGAGGAATAGAAAGATGACGTTTTCTGACACAAACGCCACCGTGGAGTCCACTGAAACGGCGTCTGGCAGCCACATCCAGAGGGTTTGGGCCTACCTTACAGTCAAACAGCTTCTGGAGAAAGAGTGAGTGCGATGTCAACCATCTTTTCTCTTTGTTCTTGTTTGTAATCTATTACTTATTGAAGGGCGGCAACCCTCATATTTATATTCAATCAATCAATCGTTGAGTCTATAACATGTTATGAAAATGAATATATTGGGGAAAAAGGTGCATCACTATCACATTGTTTTGATTGATTTTCTGTCAAACAATTGACCATAGAAGGTTCAGCTTCATTGTCATGCAATACAGGAGTGCAATGAAATGCAGCTGTAGCCTCCTCCACACTATACACACAGAAAAAGTATAATCAAATATTCAAATATTTCATAATGATTATATTAAAAGCTATTTGAAATAGAATAAAACAATGAAATAGATCAAAGCAAATTAAACCTGCAGTAGGCAGAACATTTTTGGCATCGCAGGGCAGAAATTTCATAATAACCTTTCAGCATATTGTAATTCAAGTGTTCTGAGAGATAACTAGACATCTGCACCTCCTCATGGCTCTGTTTTCAGGCTTTAAAAATCTATTGAGTGTTCCTATTGGCTGTGCGCCGGCTGGTGGGCGGTGCTTATTATTTCCTCAACTGATCTCAACATGGCTGCCGGGTCACAAACTTTCTCATTTTACAGCTAAACAGAACACTACAAGATGTTTCTGAAAACATTTGAGGCGAGTAATAGTCATTACAGTAAAAGAATATTAATTAATATTTGATCAGCGCTGCCTAGTTTGACCGTTTGATCAGAGTTTGTGAGTGATTGACAGCTGCTCATAGACGGCAGGCTCCAGCTCGGCTCTGATTGGTTATTTTCCTCCAGTCTGTGAAGTCTTGCAGATGCCATTAGGAGCACTGGAGGACACCGGAGGACACAGAGGCACGATTGTTTTCAGATTACCTGTCTAATGCACTACTGTCAGGATATAGTGACCGTTTTATAAAAATAATTTTTTAAAATCATATTAATCAAGTTAACGCTATAATAATGCGTTAACGCAAATTCGTTTTAATGCCACTAATTTATTTCACACATTAATGCAACTTACGTTTTTTTCGGTTGTAGTGGGCTCAGTTCTAAAGCTAGAGTGAATATATTGCGTATATGCATATACAGTATATACAGTAAACATGTATACAGTATATACATATATGTGCTAAAAATATATATGTATGTATATGTATATATATACACATGTATGACCGTCTCACTGTACATTATCCTCTACATATTGTCATGTCAACTGTCATGTTTAAAACATTTGAATACAATTTGTGACACAGGCTGCTGTTATCTGGACCTGAGAAGGAGAACGTGAAGAAAGAGGCCTTGGAGCTGTCGCTGAAGTACAGCTTTGTAACCCCACTCACATCCATGGTGGTCACCAAGCCTCCAGGGGAGAACACAGATGTGCTGCATAAACCCAAGGAAGGTGAAACACCACAGGCACGGGATCCTTTGGTATTGCATAGTCAACTTATGCGCAAAGGTCACTCGGGGCAAAGTCCACCTAGACGGAGAGTTTACTCGGGACACGGCGGTTCAACTCGTAAGCAACACAGATGACACAAACACAATGTAAAACTAGCATAACATGCTAACTTCTTGTGGCACACTGTGCATTAGATATGTGCATTATCTGCCGCAAAAGTTCAACGTAGTCGAGGCAAATTACAAACCGATAAAAAAACACATCAGAAATCACAAAGGTTCCCATAGGAATGAATTTCCGGCTGACTCACATATGTACACAGAGCTATGTGGAAACGAGGCGTTACACATGCTTCTTTGGCACCACCCATAGGAAATGCATCCACATTGGAATAACGGGCTCGTTTCCAGTGTGTAGAGTTGAGTGTGAGTTTATTATAGGCTAGTAAAAACACTTTTTAATATACTACAATTCATGACAACGTTGAATCAATGATTGTGTGCCAGTGCAAACATTTAAAGGGACTGTTTGTAAGAATCAGAAATTGGTTGTAACAGCGACACCTGTGGCCGTTAAGTCAACGAAAGTCAGTGTCCCGTTGCCCGCGCTCGCCCCTGTGCACGCGCTACGTGAATGGGAGCGAGCATCCGTCAAAACATGTGAGGCGACACACATCAGCTAAAAACACAATATCACTCTATATTTCACCTGCTTGGCAGTAATGTTAGCTGACCAGACCAAGGTCTCTCCATGAATCAATGCTGATCCTAGTGTTGGCTTTTCCTGCCTCAGCCTCCCGATCACGGCCGGAGGAAACAGGGAAGACACCGGCACCCGGTCGGAGACGAGAATGTAACTTGTTGCGGAGCCCCGTCACTTCGCAAGACACGGGAAACCTCTGTTGGTCTGGAGGAGCTGCAGCATTTATTTCTGCAAAAACGTCCACTGTACATACTTCTACAGTGTGTAGTGTGCGCGCATACACGTGAGGTGGAGCGAGCTGAGCGAGTAACGAGCGCGGTGTGTGATTGAAGGCAGGCAGGCAGAGGAGCAGAGTACAGCAGAGACTCCGGCCCTGGAGACCAAAGCTACGGTCTCCCCCGCGTCCTCGGACCGCGGCCAACACTGTTTTGCAAGACGGGCTTCACTAGATACAACTTTGCGGTTTTGGTGCTTCCGTGTAGTTTGTGTTGGAGTCTGAGTCTGAACAGCGTAGCCACACGCGAGCGAGCATGGGACACCGACCCGGATTGATTTATACGTGTAAAAAGTTACAAACAGTCCCTTTAATTTTGAGTGGAACATTAATTTCAGTCTTGATGTGAAAGGTTTGAAGGCGAAAAGTTGTCAATTAATAACTTCCCTGTGTAAAGGCTTTAACACTTCAAAGACACATTAAAGACTTCCTTCTATCATTAATTCTTCAGTTTGGTACCTACATATATAATAAAATATGCAATATGATTTTTCATAATTACAATAAAGCTGTTTTCAACTATATGGGATAGTTTACCCGCAAAAAAATAAAGGTCTTGATTTTGAAATAGTTTGTTTTTGTCTTAATTACAAACTTTTAAGTAATAATCTCAGATTTTTTTTGTTGATGAATGCGTCTGTGATTCTACTAAAGACTACAGTATCTTGAAATGTGTAATATTCAGATTTTTTAGAAACTAATTATTCTGTGCCTTTTTAAATAATTGACCAGCTATAGTTGTAACAAATGTGTATTTATTAACAAAATGTACATGCAAGATAATAACATGATATGTTTAATTCTAAAATTTCACTGTTCATTTTCCAGAACTAAATAAACTATCGCATATCCCTCGTCGTGACCCCATTCCAGGTCCAATTGATCATATTCTACCTTCTCTAGGTAAAACATTTTGATTTACAATTGTTAGTTTTGTGTGCATTTAAATCAGTGTTAGATTAAGCCTGTGGTTAACTGGTGAGGATTAGAATAACATGTGTTGTTAGTGGTTTGTTTTGAAGCTGAGGTTAGGTGTCAGAATATAGGTGTCAGTTAATACAATATCATCTGAAACTTTGTAACATAAATGTAGGTAACTCACTTTGTGTAAATGTATTTACAGCTCGTGATATCAGTGATTATGGCTTTCTTTTGAGCGACCTTCTTCCCAACATCTTTACAGAAAGTGAAACTCATGGTAGAGTATCTCATAGATGTCATTCATGGTGTAATTTGTATAACATGGATCTATTTATGTTAGAAATTGTACAAAAAGTGTGTTAATTCATTAAGTAAAGATATAAGCCTGTGGTTAACTGGTGAGGATTAAAATAACATGTGTATTTAGTGGTTTGTTTTGAAGCTGAGGTTAGGTGTCAGAATATAGGTGTCAATTAATACAATATCCTCTAAAGCTTTGCAATATAAATGTATGTAACTCACTTTGTGTAAATGTATTTACAGCTGATTTCAGCGATTATGGCACTCATCCCAGCATTGTGCCAGACAGAGCAACTCATGGTAGAGTATCTCATAGATGTCATTCATGGTATAATTTATATAACATGGATCTATTTATGTTAGAAATTGTACAGAAAATGTGGTAATTTATTTTAATGTAAAAATGTAAGTTGCCCTCGTCTCACCATTAGCTTGCAGAATTCTCAAAACAAAGATTGACAAGAAAGGCATCATAAACAAGTATATATTGTAACACATGTATGTTTTTACAGTAAGCCTGAAGTATGTTATTGTGGTGAGGAAAAGGCTGTACTTCAACTAAGACGTTCTTGTCTGTGATAATAAATAGCAAACTAAGATTATTTGGCTTACACTGAAATGTTCCTCAAAACTTGTGAGTCTGAGAGCATAATGGTACATGTCTTTCATTTTTGATGTCAGTGCCACACAAACACAGTCGTGCTTTTACCTTGTAAATGAAATATCAAATGATACATGTTTGCTGATCACCACCACATTGAAGTCGATATTTGGATAATCATTATCAATCATGCTATAATTCATCTTTATTTAGTTAAACTGGTGTTGAGAGCAGAAGCATTTCAGGATAAGTGTTTCTGCTGTGTGACTCTGTGTTCCTCTGTGTTCCTCTCTAGCTCCTCTTTCACACAGGTTTTTGCTAAAAACTGAGAATCTGTCTCTTCCACTTTGCTTTGACGTCACTGGAGATGTTCGCCTTAAACTACTTCATCATCCCAACAGAGGTCAGTAATGCTCCTCTTTGTGTCATCACTATTTCCCTTAAATTCACACAGCCTAGTCAATAAACACTTATTATTATGCCTTTTGCTCTCCGCGTGTAAAAGGAAATCATACTCTTCTATACACTATCATTTCTTCTTTTCTCCTCCTTTGCATTTTTTATGTTGTTCTCATGGTACTTTTACTTCAGTGAAGTGTACTTATGCTGTATAGGTGTTGTATTGAGTTGCATTTGTTCTTTTTTGTATTAGAGCTGTCTGTGAATGGTGAGCTTGATTCAGTATCGTATGGAGGCTTCAAAAGGATCGCCATCCACTTCAAGACTGACCTGTATGTTGAGGTTGACACCAATGAAATCACTGTACGAGAGGGACAGACACTGACACGCCACACTGGACAGGATCTCATCACAGCTGGAAGGTGACTTTGCATTGTAATGCTCCCGACCAAGAAATAATCAGGAACATCACCCGCCGTGAAACAGCGATGTGTTGTTTTTACACATAGATTGTTGTACAGATTAAGCTAATGATATACAAAGAGCTTTTGAGATAATGGTGGATGGATGTTGTTACCCTTAAGCAGAGCTCAGGTTGCTGTTTCCCACTGTTTCCAGTCTTTATGCTAAGCTAAGGTAACCAGCTGCTGGTTGTTGCTTCTAATTTAGTGTACAAACATGAGAGTGGTATCAATCTTCTTATTTAACTCTCTGCAAGAAAGCAAATCAGCATATTTCCTAAAATGTATATATAATTGCATGTCTGAACCATAGACTGAATATAAAGATGGACAGCTCCCCAAAAGTGAAGCTAAAAAATCTTGATTGCCCCCTGGTGGCTGACTGCAGTATAGGTCATAAATCCTGCCTCATCCATGTTAGTGGATGGAAATACTCAGAAGCTAAACTAAAAAGTACACGACAAACACATTTTTCCCAAAGATAGTTTTTCCTGTTAGCTTTGTTGCACCTGCCAGGGTGGGACACATTACATCTTCATTCTTATTGGTGCATTGAGTCCGGCGACCTCACATAGTGCTCAGTGTTTCTTTGCAACCTGAGCAGGGGTGTTATCAGCCAAGATAAGTGAAATGACCTGTGTGGGTGTGCAGGGCCGTTAAAAAGTCCAAAACAAAATTAAGAAGAGATGCATATTTTTCTAGTTTGACAGTGATTCGGCGCGACAAGGAAGTAGATGTTGCAGCTGGAGACACACGCATGGTCTTCTTAATTCACGAGAAGGATGGCATTAAATTTCTCTGGCCGGTTTTAAGACAGCAGCCATCAGACAACAACGCCACAGGAATTTTAGGTGGGTGAGAATTCTGGATTTTTTTTGTATGATTTGATATCAGGTCAATTAATTTCATGTATGTTTGTATGTATGTAATGATTAAAATAAACTTTAAAATAAGGTTTTTAAATATATTGAATTAGTGTTTGCAACCAGCTGTGGTGGTTGATGGTGGTTGAATTCATTAATAGAGGCAAATATTTTGTGCTGTGTCTCTTTTAGTTCCACCTTTTCAGTGTAATTGCTTTATTGTTTGTCCTCTGTGTGTCCAGCTCTAAAGCCAGCAGTTTATGAGGAGGTGCAACAAACTCCCTCATCAAAACTAAAGATCGAAGACCAGGAGGTTGACGTTACCAGGTACATTTTAGTTGGTATAAGGGAGAAAGCTGTTAGAGAGTGCTTTAATTGTTATTGCTCTGATACACAAAGATGTATGACTATTTATGTCTTTCTTTTGTAGGGCCAGTGCTGTTGACTACAGTATTGTCTCTAACCCGACACTGGATTGCTGGCTCATGTCTGCTGAGTCTGCCCTGCAGAGACGCCTGGATGATTTCATTGTTACACAACTTTAACTGGGAACCATGTTGAATCACTTGCAAAGATTTAATTTGAAATAACAAATATGTCAAACGCAAACGGATTCATCAAGGAAAAAGACTTTCCGCCTGATACTAACATGAACAAATAAATAATTTCCCAGATCTTTAGTTGTCTTGTATGAACTTAATATATTTACCTAAAGGATTTGTCAGTCATGTTTCATTTGTTTGGAATAATTATGAAGTTTATAGCGGCATTTGTCCTGCAGTACGACCCGAAGTGGCCTGAATGCAGAGTTGTTAGTAATAGATTCAATTCTAAACCTTTATTATTCATATAAGATTAAAAGATAAACATCATGTAATTAAAAACAAAATTCCTCTTCAAATGAAATTGTTATACAGTAATTATGTGACTATGCCAACACACCATCTGTGATTTATCTACTTAAAGAGAGATATACTATAACCATAACTCATATACTGTAACTCTAAATCCTACTGCCTCAGTTTGGACTCAAAATCAGTCAGTCAGACACTTTCTGCTAAGCGTCTCAGTCCTTTCTTTGTAGTTAAAGTACGCATCAAAGTTAACCTGCAACCCTGCATATGTCTATTTATCCATGAATATTACATAATGTAATATTTGTACAGGAGTAACAGCCAGGCTTCAAATTTATTTTTTAAAACTTGTTAACGTGTGGCAGGCCTTGTCGTTTGAGCAATCTGGTTAACAGTGGTGCTTTCCATATACGTGTATGTAAAGGTGTATTAAAATGTAGCCTGTGTACAGTAAATACAGTATATGGAAGCAACTTTAATTGAGATAAAGGGAAAACCATAATGTCACATCATATTGCGCAGTTATGGAAAAAGTAGGCTATTCAAACCTTTTACTGGCAATATTAAAAACATAACAATAAAAATAAAAGGCCCTGCTTTCAGAACTTTACCTAAGTAAGGGATAATGTACAGCGAGCCGATCATTGTTGTGAAATAAACCCCGACAGGGCGATGCGGCCCCGCTTATTACACGGCTACTTGCTTAATAAATCAATAATTTGACACAAAAACGGTCCACCAGAGTCAGAGTTCAGAACTGCGTCCATAGCAACGGCCTGTTATACATAGCAACGGTATGCTATAAAGAAACAACAGGCCGTAGAACGCCGTGATTGACCAATCAACAAAGCCATGCAATAAATAAAATGAAAGAATATTAGTGGTAAATGTGATGCCTTGCATGAACAGTAAGCAACAGAGCTGGTTCAAATACCGTGGGTGGTGCTAGTTCTGCTTCATTTACATGTAGTTTAAACAAAGGCAATGGATCATATCTTAATCTGGAAACTACAAACTACAGAAATCAGTAAAATGTTGTGGAGTGAAATGTGACAAATATTTGCATAGTAAATGTATAAATCCTTACAAAAATGGAAAAGTTCATTGCCAATCCCTCACAGTCACACAGTAGATACAGAGTTTATGTAAGCATACTGTTCACCTTTCACGCAGTACACAATAGGTGGTTGTTGTTTTCTTTACTCTGGTTTGAACACATTTCTAAAGAGCGATGAGCCGTAAAGGGTTTCGTGTTTAGTTCCAGCATTATGTGGTCAAACCAGTCGAGCTGCTGTGGAGTGGTGTGATCATTGTGTTGTGAATGGGATAGTCTTCTCTCAGTGAAGTTCAAAGGTATGTGCATTCTCATGAGCCAGGGTGATAAACTTGTTTATCAAGGCCCAGTGCGGAGAATCGCAAAAGGAAGGATATCTGCCAAATCCACATAACAAGACTCAGAACATGTAACAAACTGTTGCCAACAAACATGCTATGAAGCTTGAACTGTGTTTAAAATACAGCTCTGTGTGTAAAGCTACTTTAGCCTAGTGTTCAAGGTGGAGTCTTGCTTCGATAAAAAAAAATAGTTGTGGACTTTGACCCGTCCAGGTCGTGCTGGTTAAGCTGTAATGAGGAATTCAGAGCAGGAAGTTTCCAGACGATGTGCATTTTGTCATGGCTAGGGACTGAACTGTTGGCACCAAATCAGAGATAGACAAACAGAAAGAGAGAGAGAGACAGAGAGAGAGAGAGAGGGAATGAGGGAGGGACGTCTCTTGAGTCATTACAGTGACGTGCAGTATGGTTCAATTTTCACATGACTCAAACACTTCTAGGAAACTGTCACGGTGTAGCTGATCTGAAGAGAGGATCTTACTTACAGTGGATTACTAAACACAGTAAGTTACCTACATGATATTTCTATGAGATTAAGTATAATTTGATATAATTTCTGATGTTACATTAATATACTCCTGTCTTGTCTTAAGTCGTAGCACTGTTTGCTTGTTTAATGCTTGAATGTGTTTTAAAGGGGACATACCATTCTCATTTCCAGGGTCATACTTAGATTTTGAGCTTCTACTAGAACATTTTTACATTTTTTAATGTTCAAAAAAACATTATTTTTCCCATACTGTCTGTCTGAATATACCTGTATTCATCCTTAGTCTGAAATGCTCCGTTTTAGCGCTTGTCTGTTTAAGACCCCCTCCTGAAAAAGCCCAGTCTGCTCTGATTGGTTTGTGAGAAAAATGTGGTGCACCTTTGCAAAGGTTGTTCTCAAGATGTGTGCGATATATTCTAATGAGCCTACATGTGACATATAGGAAGGGGAGCCACATCTGAATGGCTTGTTGAATCAAATGTTTTCTGATCTAGCCCACAAAAAACTGGGTTGTGTTATTTCACATTTTGTAGGTTGATAGTAGGGGTAGGTGATATATCAAATATATTCGATGCATTGCGGCTTGTTCTACGTTGGTGTAGTAAATGACTATATTGCCAACATCAAGTATAAATATTGTAATTTTTTTTAAGCTGCCGGCATGAGACTTACTTTGGCATTTTTGCTTCTCCAGCGGCTCTCTCCCTCCCACAGACACACTGTGTGTGGTGTATGAGCATGGATGTGCGTATTGGGTGTGTGTTTTTGTATCTGGAGGGGAAGCAGGGAGCTTGGAGAGAGCGGAAGAAGTGAAGCGCCAAAGCGAATGTATACGTTTTGAGGTCGGAATAGGAGATGGAAGATACCAGACGTTACAGCTTTTAATAATCGCCACGTTCTCTGAACCTATGAGATATACTGGTATTGAACTGCCCGTGGGAAGAATGAACATGCAAGAGTCCATTCTGGATAAAAAAGCTCTGTTTTCGCTGTCTACTTTTCTCTTTTTAGAGCACGACACTTATTTCTCCGACTGTTGTCTCTTGTCTCTTGTTTCGTCTCTCCCGTGTGTGTCTCTCAGTGAAGCTAGTAGGGCTGCACGATTTTCAAAAAATATCTAATTGTGATTATTTTGACTGATATTGCAAATGTGATATGATTTACGATATTAGAGATATTTTTTTTTACATTTTTTTATTCTCATTTTGATTGAAAAACATATTACAATAATTATGGTCTGATTTTTGTGGGGATCTGTACCAAACAAAGATGTTTTCCTAAGTCTGTTGAATATAATGTGTAGGCCAGGACATCTCTGCAGCACCACAATATTTCATTTAAAATGGTATTTTGACACACATCACCTTTAACAAATATTAAAGTTGTACCGATTAAAATAGAAATGCTCTGTCAAAATGTAATTATTCTCAATAACTTATCAGTTATAGGTCAGATATATATCCTATATCGCAATATAGCCTAAAAATATTGAGATATTATTTATAAACCATATCGTCCAGCCCTAGTCGGTAGGCACTTGCCCAAATATATGTGAACAAGCACTGCAACAGTAAGTTTTGTATATGTCTCCTTTAAGAATGGACTATCTAGTTTCCAGTAATTATGTTTGCTAAGTAGGACTGTCAACACTAATGCGATGATAACGCGTTAACGATAATTTGTTTAAACGCCACTAATTTCTTTAACGCATTAACACAATCGATCTTTTGGAGGTTGTAGCGGGCTACGTTTTAGAGCTAGAGAAAAGATACTGCATGGAACTAGAAAAACTAAGGAATCGATTGGTACCAACCATGTCATGTTAGCTTGTCGGGAAGAAATACGAAATAACGCTCCAAAGTTACGCTAAATTTTGGCGAGGAAAAAATGGCATGGCCATTTTCAAAGGAGTGCCTTGACTTCTGACTACAAACTATGTGAATGAAAACTCTGAGATGAACGGAGTGAAAACTGTGTCTTATTAGATAAAACAGATGTTGACAAACTGCATAATTTGCAGTTGAAAAAGGTTATAAACAGCAATATATCAAATTGCGTTAAGATCGTATCGTGATAATATTGTATCATGGGGCCTCTGGTGATCCCCACCCCTCGGGTTTGGGTCTATTTGGACAGCATTGTGAATAAATTTGCATGCTTATGTGCATGTGGATGCACATCACTTGTGTATGTGTGTACCATACAGTCTGTGGTGTATGTGTGAACAGGCGGTGTTTGCTTTTGTGATTCGTGGTTTCTTCCCTTTGTTGTTGTGCCAGCTGGTAATGTGTGTGCAGAGGTTTAGTCATCACCACCAGTCTATAATTTGTGTAGGAGAGGTATCGTTACAATTAGTCGTTTTTGCACATATGATTCATATATACAGTGATGCAGCAGGTGTGCAGCCCACACAGTAGGTTGAGTTAATATTTAGTTGGTGGCAAACAATTTTGCAGCAGTCACATATACTGTATATGATGAGCAAAGGTATTGATGTATATGTCATACTAGCTTGTCGCAAAGGAGGCTCCAAACTTGTGCTAAATTTTGGCGAGGAAAAACTGTCATGGTCATATTAAAAGGGGTCCTTTGACCTCTGACCTCAAGATATGTGAATGTAAATGGGTTCTATGGGTACCCACGAGTCTCCCCTTTACAGACATGCCCACTTTATGATAATCACATGCAGTTTGGGGCAAGTCATAGTCAAGTCAGCACACTGACACACTGACAGCTGTTGTTGTCTGTTGGGCTGCAGTTTGCCATGTTATGATTTGAGAATATATTTTATACTAAATGCAGTACCTGTGAGGGTTTATGGACAATATTTGTCATTGTTTTGTGTTGTTAATTGATTTCCAATAATAAATATATACATATATTTGCATAAAGCAAGCATATTTGCCCACTCCCATGTTGATATAAGTGTTAAATACTTGACAAATTTCCCTTCAAGGTAAATTTTGAACAGATTAAAAATTTGCAATTAATTTGTAATTAATCACGGACAATCCTGATTAATCATGATTCAATATTTCAATCAATTGACAGCCCTACTATGAAAAGATTTGTGAAATTTATCAAATCAAGTTAATCATACACCAGAAACACTTGGAGCCAGTTTGTATCAAAAAGATAAATGTGTTGTTTGCAATAGTTGAGTTTCATTTACAGGAACAGAAAACAATGGCCTATACCTGCATTAATTTATGTCTGTTCTTCCCCAGGCCATAACCAATAGTGAAATCCATCAACCACAACTCCGTTTGTCTCGATTCACTGCATTTCCGTGCCAACGTGCAGTTTCAGCCAGGATGTCATCAAGTTCATCTAAAGTAAAGTCATGATGAGGAAGAAGACACTGGACTTGTTTAACAAGGTTGTCATGTTGCTCCTTTGGAGAAAAATGCTGTAGGACTCAAATCTTTCCGAGGCAAGATGTTTTTTCCTGGATGGTCCATTTGGTGCGTTTTACTGACTCTACGCATGTCAGTCTACAGTTTGGAGATTATTGGATATGACAGCCATGAAGTAATCTGCTCACAGGTACTCGAGGTTGCACTGCTAGGATACACTAATTAGACATTTCCTGTGCTGCAGTATAGTACATAGAGTTTTTGTTGACAGATTACACTTTTAATTTCCTTTTAGCTTTTGTACAGCATGCTCTGACATTTTAATTTCCTTTTTCACTGATAGTTTTATTCTCAAACATTTAATTAAGCAGACAGAAGGGATATAACCATCTGTCAGCTTGCCACAATATAGAGCTGCTATATGTACATTAATCACAATATAGTCCTCTGACAGCAAATATTTACCATCCAGATAACATTCAGTAAAAATGTGACGCCACATATTAAACATATGTCTTTCTCATTTTCCATTTGCCTCATTTTAGGGTCTCTCTGATTGCACCATGAAGGATGAAATGTTTATTGAAGCAGAGGATAATGCTGTGGGGGTCCAAAACCTGACTATACATTTCAAGCTGTGCTGCACGGACGGGGAGCCATGTACATTATGTCTGATGATAGACATGGAGATCAACCCATCACAGAAAGGTGCTAAATGCCAGATTGGGAGCATCGCTGCTAACAGTGAAAACAACAGCAACACTGCTGACAGAGCTAACAGCGTTAACCTCGGGGGGAACCAGAGGGTGGGTGCTATGCTTCCGCAACGGGGCCGTAGGTTGGGACGATGTTATAAGCTGTAACCGCCGTATGAGAGCAGTGCAGAGCGGCGGCCGTGAGCTCTATAGCCAGTGCGGCACACTCACATGCACTAAAAGCACACGTTGCTGGCCCAGTTATGTCAACAAAGCTCAGAGAAGCTCTGATTACAACACACACAAAGAGAGAGTCACCTCAATCTCTGCTCAGGAAGACATTACTCCTCTATATCTTTACATGGACAATAGTTGTTTGTTGATATATTAATGCTCTGAATATCATATAGAGCATCTTTACTTCTGTCAAAGTTACATCACACCATCACATGGTGACTGATAGTGGAAACTATCCAAGATTTGACAGTCAGCTGCTGAGGAGCATGTTTGGGGATGTCGGGAAATCATTACTGGAAGAGTGAATGAGCAAACATGGTAGTTGTGACAACAAGGTTATTGTGAAATCAACAGTAGTTTGAGGTATTTGTGTAAATGGTTGCTGTACTTTTCCAGTGTTCCTTGAAAGCACTAATGTGACTTAAAGACCACAGGGAAAACAAGATTTTTTACTTTATTTTCATCATTGATCAATCAACTTACAAACGTATAAAGTGGCTAAAATGTTTACTGTGATCCATTTGAATCTAGTGGAGTAAATGAGTCGCAGTAAAACCTAAGCTTTGAAAAAAAAAAAACGACTGCCATTACAGTACATGCACTTTATGTACAATATTTTAAGTATACTCAGCTCACAATTAATGGGTTAAAACATGAAAAAAAACACTGGTATGGTCATTAAGCGTGGGATTGGGAGTGCTGCTCTTACAGTTGAATTTCTCATGACTGTTTCAATGAAATCTGAGCCCCACCTTGTTTCTGTTGCAACAGCATCTGTGACCGTGTGTTACGTCATACCAGGTACCATGCCCTCGTGTAAGAAGGTGGAGTTTACAGTTAATCATACAGCGCTTACTCACAAAAACAAGGCAAAGGTAAAGTAGACTCCCTGGACTGGAATACAAAGTCTGTACTGTCAATAGAGATCCACTGTATTGCTCTTATAAACTCTGTTTGTTTTTCTTCTATAGTTTTCCATGGTGATTACTAAGCCAGCTGGGGTTTCCTTCAGCAGTCATTTGATTGTTTATTATTCTAAACTATCCCATCTACGTCGAGAAATTCATGCTCCTTCTCTTGATGAAGGTAAAGTTAAGTCTTTTAACTACAAAGCACCTGTTGAACTCATAACTGGCTACTACCAGTAGTGACACATACTTTATTATCTGTCTTCAGTGTGCTCCCCGGAGCTGCAGGCACGTGTAGAAGAGTGTCGCGGTAAATATCTCCCACACAATACATGTGGTTTTCCTTGTGCCATTTTGTTTCTATATTTGTCTTCGGGGAAATGAACCATTTTTTTCTTTCCCTCCTTTCAGTGGCCTACTTCAGCACTGTAATTAACCGAGAGATGAATCGGGTGGAGCTGCAGTTTGCTGACACTGATAAAAGCCCCCCCTCTGTGTGCGTCCAGTATGAGCAGAATGGAATATGTGAGGTCAGTGTTGTATAGCAGAGTTTGGTGGCAGTCGCTGCTTGTCTTTCGTGTTTTTTTGCTTTTGTTATTGTTTGTCTTTGCAGGGGTAAATAAAGTATTCAAATCCTTTGCCCTTAGCCCTAAAAGTAGCAACTAGGGCTGTCAAAGTTAACATGATAATAACTCGTTAACGCAAATGCGTTTTAACGCCACTAATTTCTATAACGCACGGGCGCAACTTGCAATTTGTAGGTGGTAGCGGACTCAGTTTTAAAGCTAGAGTGAAGATACTGGCATCATATGAAACTAGAACCCAAGGAATCCATTAGTACCAACCATGTCATACTAGCTTGTCACGAAGGAGGCTACATAATGCTCCAAACTTATGTTAAATTTTGGCAAAGAAAAACTGTCAGGGACATTTTCAAAGGGGTCCCTTGACCTCTGACCTCAAGATATGTGAATGAAAATGGGTTCTACGGGTACCCACGAGTCTCCCCTTTACAGACATGCCCACTTTATGATAATCACATGCAGTTTGGGGCAAGTCATAGTCAAGTCAGCACACTGACACACTGACAGCTGTTGTTGCCTGTTGGGCTTCAGTTTGCCATGTTATGATTTGAGCATATGTTTTATGCTAAATGCAGTACCTGTGAGGGTTTCTGGACAATATTTGTTATTGTTTTGTGTTGTTAGTTGATTTCTAATAATACAAATATACATACATTTGCATAAAGCAAGCATATTTACCCACTCCCATGTTGATAAGAGTATTAAATACTTGACAAATCTCCCTTTAAGGTACACTTTGAACAGATAAAAAATGCGTGATTAATCGTGAAACTATGGACAATCATGCGATTAATCAAGATTAAATATTTATATCGGTTGACAGCCCTAATAGCAATACAACAATGTAAAAGTCATGCATTCAAATTAAAGTTAAAAGGTACAAGTACAGAGGGTATTATCAGAAAAATTTACTTAAGTATAACAAGTAAAAATATTCAATATGCAGAATGGCCACTTGCTGCATTATTATTACTCATGCATGAATATATAAGCAGTTGGTGGAGGTGGAGCCAATTCTAACTGCTTTATCTACTGTTGGGTAGTTTGATATAGGAACGCATCTTATTTTATGAGATGATCATGTTTTGTATTTAAAATGGCTGCAGAGTAAGTAGTAGAACTGTAACTAATGTACTGATTCATTTCTCAATAAATCCTTTTGTTGATAAAATGTCAAACATTTGTAAAAAAATGTACATCACAATTTCCGAAAGCCCAAGTTGACATATTCTAATTGCTTGTTGTCCAATCAGCAGTCAAAAAATATATTCAGTTTACTAACAAAAAGGACATCAAATAGAACCAGTGAATGTTTAGCATTGTTGCTTGAAAATTGACTCAAAGATTAATCAAAAACATGAATTTTCTTTCTGAAATTCAGTATCAGTATGAAGTGGCATAATATGGAAGTCAAGTAAAGTACAAGTACAGTACTTGAGTAAATGTTCCTCGTCACTCACTACTGTTTTCTCACTCTCATTAAAGCCATGATGTGTTCAATGTTACTTTATAGAGTTGGAACAGGACACCCATCCCGCTGTATGCTGTGACCTCCTGCATGTGTCTCCAGGTACCATCACTTAAACATCATCATTACTTACGGCTACCACATCAACAGTATTGTGTCTATACAGATACAGATAAATATGACTGATGTGTTTTTAGGTATGGAATGAAGATGAGCACAGGCGCGTTCGAAAATGCCCCTTCAACAACACAGGTGAGAAGTCTCTTTTTTAGTTCACTTTCTTTCTGTCTCAGTTCACCGGGTGAAGAGTGGGCAGTTTACCTTTGGTATGCTGATGTTTCCTATGTGTCCCCTCCAGAGTCCCGATGGCAGATGGCCGTATGGCAGAACGTGTCCGTATCTGTAGACCAGGCTCAAATGAACAACCACCGCACCATGCTGTTGTGGAACGTGACTGCACCCTGCAGGCTGGAGGGTGAAGTGTGGCCCTGCCACAAAGACATCAGCTGCAGGGAGATGAAGGGCTTCAGACAACTTCTGACAAATGGCAGGTGGAAACAAAACCGCAAGGAACATTGGGTAAGAGACTTTAATACTGAACCATGTACCCTTCATTTTAAGCCTGTTTGTATTTGTTAACTTAAATTTCCCCTTTTATTTTAGGGATGGGTTGTGATTTTCAAATAGTCATTAACTTATAAAAAAAATCTAATATGTTATATAGCCATGTTGAGATCAGTTGAGGAAATAATAAGCACCGCCCACCAGCCGGAGCACAGCCAATAGGAACGCTCTCTCTCTGAAATTACCTGTGATTGGCCAAAGTCTCCCGTCACGGTCTACATTTTTTAAAGCCTGAAAACAGAGCTATGAGGAGGTGTAAAAGTCTAGTTTTCTCTCAGAACACTTGAATTACGATATGCTGAAAGGTTATAATGGAATTTTTGCCTAATATATGCCAAAAATATTCTGCCTACTGCAGGTTTAATTGAAGCGATATTTACACTGAGTGAAATATCTATGTTTTTATGGCTGTACCATTAAATCAAATAAAATATTCTAAATGCCTTGTGCAAAATGTTATACACATTTCCCCAAATTTAAAAACAATACCATATTTGGTATCATTGGAAACTTTGGGATCTCTACTAGAATTTCAAATAAAGTTCTGTGGGTTTGAATGAGGCCCGGCTACACAACATGAGTTTGTAATGACTGACCCAAGATATATAATTGTGTCCTCTTCAGGAGATAACGGGGGTGTTTGAAGAAATCAACCTTCAGCTCTCTCCATGTGTGATGGTAAAGTATTTGCAACTGTCCTCCTGTGAGTCATACATTTACATACATAGAATAACTCATTTATGTTTATCCATTTGTGCAGGTGAAAGTAAAGGGAATGGGACATGAGCTAGGTCCATTCTGTTTCAAAAACAGTAAGTCTGACACAGTTAATAATACAGAAACTGATGCTGGTTGGGACGTATTTTGCTTAAATACAGCACCTGCTTCTTGAGCT
Organism: Sebastes umbrosus; assembly: GCF_015220745.1. Classification (NCBI taxonomy): domain Eukaryota; kingdom Metazoa; phylum Chordata; class Actinopteri; order Perciformes; family Sebastidae; genus Sebastes; species Sebastes umbrosus. The sequence continues at coordinate 25,323,407 of NC_051269.1, read as the reverse complement.
TTTTATTAACAGAGTTTTGTTTTGTACTACTTGCAGCCGACAGGTGGCGCTGGAGTCTCCTGGTTGTTGCGGTCATGCTGCTGGTCTGCTTGACTGTGCTCCTATTTTATCTCCTTCATGACTTCATCAAGAGTGAGTTTTATTAATTTTTGTTATATGTATATACATTGTTAAATATGTACGAACACCAGGACAAAATGCAGGCGACACAAAGAAGACTCAGCAGTGTCTAATTTCTCTGCTCTGGAATTTTAACCAACCCGTGATAAAATATGCATTGTCCAACTTGAACTGAATTTCCTCAGGCACTTCCCACAAAAGGCTCCTTTCATTTGCCCCAAAGACCAAATCTTGTTTACTAGATCTGGGAATTGTTCATAAAGTCTGCACTGCTCATGCATATATTTGATCAATTATTTGTGGTACTGAAATGATAAATATCCCTGTTGTGTATTTCTGCTAAGCCCTCTGGTATATTTACTCTTAATTTTCTGACTTTTATAGAATGGGTGTGGAGCTGTTATCATGGCGGATTTGTAAAGAGTGAGTATTTTCTTGTAATACTTGTAATAAAAAAGTCATAATGGGACAACTATGTGACATTCATCCCCTTGTCTTCCTCTCTAAAGTTGTCAGAAAGGGTCATGTGGTGGTGCTGAGCCCCCCAGATGTGGATGACGGCTTTTCGGAGTCATGTCGGCTTGGCTCCCAGCTCCATGACCAGGGATTCAGTGTGTCTGTGGACCAGTGGAGCACGAAGAAGCAGTGCGATCTGGGGCCTCTGCCATGGCTGCACTCTCAGCTGCTGGAGCTGAAAAGCGTGGGCGGCCGAGTGGTGCTCGTCTTGACCCGCAAATCCTCGGAGAGAGTAGCAGAATGGGCCCGTCGGGACAAAGAGGTTATCAAGACGAAGGGGGAAGACGAGATATGTTCCCCTTACTCTGACGTGTTCATGGCCTCCCTGTGCCTCATCCAAGCGGACAAGCAGCAGGGCAGAGCTGGGGAACGTTTTCTTCTGGTGACATTTGACTCCCATCTAAGCGGTGACAAGAGTCTACCAGAGCTTTTTCAGGGGCTGCCCCTTTTCCAGCTTCCCTCTCAGACCCAGGCTCTCATATCTGAGCTCACTGTGGGAAGGACTGCGAGGGGATCGGGTAGAGGGACATGGACAGGGTGGAAATGGAGAGAAAAGACTAAAGAGGGACCAGACCAGCCGAAGGCACCCCACTGTAAATATGTTGGACTTGAGAAAAACTGGGAGATGAAGCCTTTGATGTACCCATAAATTATTGTTGCACATTATTGCTGCTCTGTGCATGAAGGACACGTTCATCTAAATTACGGATGAGATAAACATAGGACATTATTAAAAAGCTGGCTGGCAATAATCTAAATTGTTTTTATTGTCAAAAAATGCCATGAAATGACCAACAACAATACATTAGTCCATCTCTCATTACTCTCCGACTTCGTTCTCATTCCCAGGGCGTCATATACCGAGGCTTTGTCAGCCGTTCAATACCGCCGCACAAGGCATCCTTTAGCGCGGGTATGCGATGCACCAGGCTTTCCATTATCTACAAACCCATCGCTGCAACAATAAACGTGAAAGTGCTGTGGTGATGTAGTTTAAAGAGTGAAAGAGGCACACCGGGCGGGCGGGAGGAGTGGTGGATGGTGCCCAACAAACACACAGCTTTAATACAGGAGACCGCTGTTTGTGTCCTGTGGGTTACGTTTCACTTTCACTTTACAATCAGCTGTGTGTTCGTGTCCCGTGTTCACAACGTCAAGTCACATTTGCACTATACAAATGTAGTAATTTTAAGCCCAACCATGTTTTTTTCCTTAATCAAACTATAGTGGTTTCATTGCCTAATCCTAAGAAAGTGTTTTTGTTTCATTCACAATATCAAGCATGCATGTTTACTGAGACCGAAAAGTGACGCCAAAAGGGTCTGACAAAGCCCCGGTATGTGACGAGTTGGGATGAGAACGTGTTGGTAGTTTTTAGCAAACATCACACAAATAGGAGTAAATTGTGTATTTGTTGGGGACTATTTTCAGCTGCCAATTTGTAGGCAGCAGGATGGAGTTTGTGAGAGTGACTCAAATCCATCCATCCATCATCCATCATCTGCAACCGCTTATCCCGTTAGGGGTCGCGGAGGGGCTGGAGCCGATCCCAGCTGACATTGGGCGAAGGCGATGTAGACCCTGGACAGGTTGCCAGCCTATCGCAGGGCTGATACATAAAGACAGACAACCATTCACACCTACGGGCAATTTAGAGTCAACAGTTAACCTGCATGTCTTTGGACTGTGGGAGGAGCCCGGAGTACCCGGAGAGAACCCACGCTAACACGGGGAGAACATGCAAACTCCACACAAGGGACCCAAGCCAGATTTGAACCTGCGACCCTCTTGCTTGTGCAGCCCAAACTGACTCAAATGTTTATTGTCAAATGGCACAAAGTGCAACAAGTGGTTTTAATGGTGTTTGGACAATAACAATGGTCTATGGCACAGACGAATTAGTTATATCAGGCTTTGGCTACTTGTTTTTAGTATTGAATTATTGTTTATTATGTTTCATGGGATTTGTTGACCATAAGAAAAATTATAGAATAAGACCAGACTTATCCTTTAAGCTTCAAAATGTTTAACCTAAAACCTTACAGACTAATTATATCCATGTACAGTAAGTCTGTCAACACTTGTCTATAAATAAATGTGCTTATTTTTGTGCGAGGCGGATCTCGGGTTGTGATTGGACAGCTCTCAGTACAAGGATGGCTCTTATTGGTGCAATCTAGTGTCAGTTTAAGTGACACAAAGGAGCGCTTGTTAAAGAATGTCATTACACCCCGGTGGGGGCGGTGCTGTGAGATTATGCATGTACCGCCCGCTCGGGATGTTTGGTTTTTAGTAATCAAACACAGAGAAGTGTTGAAGTGCGACAGGCTCTCCTCGGCTGTCTGATACAGCCTGAACTCACTGCATTTAAACAACGCACACAGAGGAGGTAAAGAAACCCTGAAATCATGTCTAGTTTGTTTTGAGTCCCACTTAAATTATTGGTGTGTTTTACTTATGTAAATGTAGAAGTATTAGTAGCACTTCAAAATGGAAAAGGACCCATTCCAGAGTAATATATTAAGCATGTATAAGCAGCATTTTAATGGTTGAGGTGGAGCTTTAACTTTAATTATATTCTGTAAGAAGATGTTTGCATGTAAAATGTTTAAATGGAGACACTGTCAAGTAAATGTAGTGGAGAAAAAAAGTCCAATATTAGGCTCTATATATAGCCTAATATTGGACTTTTTTTCTTGCTTGACTACATGCAAGAGACACATGTCTCTTGCATGTAGTCAAGCAGAAGTATAAGGTTACATGAAATTAAAATACCTGAAAATGGTAGGTTAAGTAAATGATAACTTCTGTATTTTCTCCATGTTTATTTTAATGGAGTCACTGTCAGGTAAATGTAGTGGAGAAAAAAGTCCAATATTTGGCTATATGTCTCTTGCATGTAATGAATTAGAAGTATAATGTTACATGAAATTAAAAAACCTGAAAATGGTAGGTTAAGTTAAAAACATGGGAAACATACCGAAGTTACCATGGTAACTTCGTTATGTTTCCCAAGTGAAGCTTCACAGCGTCAATGTTACGTTATAGTCCACTAAAAGTGTTTGTTTTTACCATTGAAAGACTCAAGTTGTTATTATAAATGTCTGACAACATTATGGGAATGGAAATAAAACAGATTCCTCACCTTAGTTTGATTCCAGTCAGTCTGTTATTGTGAACAAGTCAAATCTCGTTGTGAAATAATCTGAATATCAGGCAGCAACAGGTCCCAGTCTGTACAGCAGTCTTCCTCCACAGATAGATAGATAGCTAGATAGAGTCACAGCACCCACAGGAACAGCTGGTTCATTGTCGAAGTCAACTAAATATTCAGCCATGACACTGATAATATTTTAGTTAGCACTAAGCTACACTTTCTGTACTTTAACTCAAACAACTCTGCCCGACTAGCACTCGCGTTTCCACCGTCGATGTAGGCTGCTGCACTGTTACCATGACTACTACTCCACTATTACCATGACTACTACTCCACCGCCACCGCACGCGCCATGCTGTTTAACCGTTGTCTTCCGACAACACGTGACCTCGCGATATTTCAGAACGAGATTTGTCATTGAGCGAGATTCTTTCCATAATTGTCTTAAAAACTTAAAAATCTATGCTTAGAATAACAATCAGAGCCTGTCAGTGGCATAAACAAGCACTTTTAGTGGACAGCTTGCCTTGATAGTATTACATTTGCAGCTTGTAAGCAGCTGCCGTCTATACAGCGCTCAATTTCAGACATTTTTACATTTTGGTGACTTTTAAAGAATGAAAATTGCAAAATAATTATAATTATAAAGTAGCCTACACTGCAACAGCCGTTTTATGTTAAAGGGACTGTTTGTAACTTCTTACACGTATAAATCAATCCGGGTCGGTGTCCCAAGCGCGCTCGCGTGTGGGTACGCTGTTCAGACTCAGACTCCAACACAAACTACACAGAAGCACCGAAACCGCAAAGTTATATCTAGTGAAGCCCGTCTTGCAAAACAGTGTTGGCCGCGGTCGGAGGACGCGGGGGAGACCATAACTTTGGTCTCCAGGGCCGGAGTCTCTGCTGTACTCTGCTCCTCTGCCTGCTTGCCTTCATTCCCACGCCGCGCTCGTGCATGCGCGCACACACACTGCAGAAGAGTTAGTTTAGCTCTGATAATATCTAGTAAATGTACAGTGGACGTTTGTGCAGAAATAATTGCTGCAGCTCCTCTAGACCAACATAGGTTTCCCGTGTCTTGTGAAGTGACGGGGCTCCGCAGAGAGAAACATTCTCGTCTCCGACCGGGTGCCGGTGTCGCCCCTGTTCCCTCCGGCCGCGGTCAGGAGGCTTAAGCAGAAAAAAGCCAACACTAGGATCAGCATTGATTCATGGAGAGACCTTCGTCTGGTCATCTAACATTACTGCCAAGCAGGTGAAATATAGAATGATATTGTGGTTTTAGCTGACGTGTGTCGCCTCACTGTTTTGATGGATGCTCGTTCACATTCAGGTAGCGCGTGCACACGGGCGAGGGCGAGCAACAGGACACTGACTTTCGTTGACTTAACGGACACAGGTGTCGCTGCTACAACCAATTTCTGATTCTTACAAACAGTCCCTTTAAATACTTTGACTTTTAGTTTTCAGGAACAAATACAGAGTAGCTAACTCGCACCTCTGGTGTGAACTTTTTCCTTTCAAAGTGTTGTATTATTATAGAATATATAGAAAACATTTTAATGTTGCAGTTCTTCGTCAATTTAGATACTTTACTGGGTAGATTAGCAGTACAATACAGCAACATATCATAAAGCATATCATTTTTTAAATGTAAAAAGTACTAGAAGCTAAAGTTATGAAATAAATGGTGCAGTAAAAAAGTACAATATTTCCCTCTGAGATGTAGTGGAGTAGTAGAAATATTAAGTAGTAGAAGTACTTCATAATTGTACTTGGTGCAGTACTTGAGTAAATGTACTTCGTTAGGCTTCTTTCCACCTCTAGTGCCACAAACAGTCCTCCTAAACTCTTCTTTGTGCCTCCTTGATCACCAAAATAATCAGCAACTTCTTATTCAGGGATGATGGGATGTAAACTAAACTATATTTTGGGATTGTCCCAAAGATGGGGCTTTTTTTTTTTACCCTCATATACTTTATTTTGATCTGATGGGACAGATGGGAGAAAGGATGCTTCCCAGGAACCTGCTGCCGGCTGCCTGGCTGTGTGGTCTGTTGGCTGTTCATGTGCACAGCTGTCCAGATGCATGCAGCAAGTGTTCAGGCCCAGAAACTGACCAGTGTGAGGAATGCAGAGCGGGATGGACACTCCATAATTACACCTGTGTAGGTACTGTATACAGAGTTGATCATCACATACATGTATAGCATAACACCAACAGACTAATGTTGTAAATGTAAATATGTTTTGATCTGTTTTAGACATTGATGAGTGTGGCACAGAGCTGGGTATCTGTCCGACAAACAGCTACTGCTTCAATACAGATGGCTCCTTTGAGTGCAAAGGTCAGTGGTTTAGAATCGGTGTAAAAGACACAACAAGTAGGCTTTTTCTATTGAAGTAAATAAAAATGAAATAAATAACTAAATAAACAAAAATCCTAATTTCACAGAGGGTGAGGGTGACATCCTCAAATTGTTTGTTTTGCCCAAAACCAAAAGATATTCAATTTACAGTGATATTAAAGAGAGATACACACTAAAAGAAAGGGAAAAAGCATAATAGGTCCTCTTTAAATACTTCCTGTTTATCTAATCTGATGTCTTTTGTGGCATTTTTCACTCATATACATTGTTTTTTAACTAAATAAATTAAATGGTGACTCTTTCCTCAGACTGTGACCGGGCCTGTGTGGGCTGTATGGGTAGCGGACCAGCACGCTGCAGGAAATGTGCCTCTGGGTACACACTGACAGGGTCCAAGTGTTTGGGTAACTGCTTAAAAGAGTATTATTTCATCAGCATGTATTAATTATTTGCTCCTGAGATGCTGCATCATGCATGTGCATCTCTTTGTATTTCTCAGATATAGATGAATGTAGTGACCGGGTACTTGCCTGTCATGGTCTGGATGAGATTTGTACCAACACAGAAGGCTCTTTCCGCTGTGACTGTGCTGAAGGATTCCTCCGTAAGAACGGTGTCTGTGTGAAGAAGCGGCAGCCTCGTGAGTCTCATCATACACACAATCACGTGAACATCCGACCACACTGCGACCTCTCACATGTTCACCTCTTGTACTGTGCTATGCAGGCGTTCAGGAGAAAGGTCTGTTTGAGGATATCCAGGACGACGAGGTTGAGGTGCTGCAGCAGATGCTCTTCGGGGTGGTGCTTTGTGCTCTGGCCACGTTGGCTGCTAAGGGAGATTTGGTCTACACCTCTATATTCATGGGAGCAGTGGCGGCCATGGCGGGGTACTGGCTCTCTGACAGGGGAGACCGTTTGTTACACAGCCTCCTGAAGGGACGTTAGGAAAGGACTTCATGTGCCGCTGCTCGGCAAGGCCTTAAACAATCACTGTTGTTTAAACAATCAGGTCCACACACACAGAAAGCAGGTGAATCTTGTGCCTTTTTCATATATCATGGACGATATAAGTTATTGATATGAATTTAAGCTCTGCATTAATGAATGTCACACTTCTCTATCTGTAAGCGAAATGATTGTTATTACTTTTTAGGACAGACTTCATTAAATAGTGCTAAATGTCATTGTACAGAGAGTAAATCTAACCACAATAGAGAAGAACACCCCTTCTTTCATATTTGAAGCCTTTTTAAGGAATTTCAGGTTTTATATGCAGACACCCAGAAGAAGTGACAAATCAAATGACAGTTTTCCTGGCAGCTTCTTTCTGTGCTGACTAACTAACTATAGGCATTTTTTATTATTATTATTTTCACCGGTTTTTGCAACTTAGGGGTTACCTTTTGAACACAACCTTCTTCGGCCCTTGCAGTTTTCAGACATCAGTCTGTATTATAACAGAGTTGGGCAAAAGGAGTGTGGAAGTTTGTTCTTGACCTTGTAAATATTAGTTTGACAAAGCTTAATTCAATTCACTTACCAGCTTCGTCTGGAGCTTTTCAACTGTATTTCACTGTCGTCATCAGTGGATGGATTTTGCTTTGTTGTCGTCATCAACTACAGTCACTGATGAAGACGGCGAGATGCAGTTGAAAGTGGTTACGGCGTATCGGTTAAAGAGAAAGGAAAAATACTTTTATGCGTCTTTCCAGCCACCACTTTACTGTACTGAGCTGAAAAGTGCTTTTTATTGTTTTTCAAGCAGCTACCTTGTTCTGGCATTCAGAGCCACCAACATACGATGTTGTAGCGTGATTAAAGAAGAATTTACAGATTGCTTGAATTTGTGTGCAGAAACCCTGTATTAGATTTGCTTGTTATACTGTATCAATGACACTGTATTTGCACTCTCTAAATATTAAGTTGTAACATGCAGGGTTCAACATTATTGTGTTTTTCACTTGTCCAAAGTCCTTTTTTGCTTGCCCCTATACAAATTGTTGTATTTATTAGTTGTTATCAAATAAGAACAAAGACTTAAGTTAATTGTCATGTTTAATCTTAATGTTTATTTATTGAGAAGGAAGCAAGATAGCTCACTCCTCAGCTACTGCCATCATCAACTCCGACAAAAACAATGTGTTTAATTATTTTTTTACCACTTGCCCGATCTGCAAGCAACTTGCTAGATTTACTAGCCCGACGTGGCCTTTTACTTGCCCCGGGCAAGCGGGCAATCCTGTCGACTCCTGAATATGTACAAGGTAGTATATAGTAACATTTTTAATGCCCCTTTTTTCTATATGTGCAAATTTATTTCTTAAGAATATAAAACACTAAAATAAATATGACCTATGTTAACGTACATAGCCAGGTTTCCTCTTTCATCATTTTAGACAGTGCTGCTGTTGATCATTTTTTTTTTTTTCTTTATATCTGTTAAATTGCTGAATGATAAAACCCAGGACTTTCAATAGTGTAACTTAAATGATTAAGGTAAAACAAATTATTAGAATAATTTACCAAGTTAACTAAATTGTTGCTATTCTAACTACATATAGTATTATTCTTGACATTGTTTTTGCAGATAAGTACAGGACTACATTATTGTAATAAATTATATGTATATGAAATTGAAACAGATGTGAAATCAATGCAAACCTTTAATTACTAGTGTGCTTGTTTGCACTTTGCAATAGTATCATACCTGCATTTAAGTTGTCCGACATGATTGTAGCACTAGAATTAACTAATAAGATTCAACTGCTTTTAACTTTGAGTAGAAAATTACAAACAGAGACAGAAAGAAATTCACCTTTATTTGATGGATATAAACAAGCTGGCCAACACTCAATAGTAATATTCTGATACAGCACATACAATAGCAAACTGGGGCACTGAGGACAGCCTCCTAGGTTTAAAAAACAGAAAACATCACAGAGTATCCATGCGTCATTCAAAACTCAGTCTCGCTTATTTTTTCTCTAGGGACTTCCTCTGATAAAGACTTTTTTTAAATAGATTTTTCTCTTATGCATTCATAGCACACACTCATACACACACATACATACTGACGCATACCCACACCCATAAAAGCAGCACGTACACGCACGCACGCACACACACCTCTCTTTTCTGAATACATTAACACAAGCAACCCCAAAAAACATGCTGCACTCTCACAGAACTGCACAGGCTGTCTACTAAGGGGACACAGTAAGTGAGACACACATCACTCATCAAACACAACATCACACCGCCACAAAGCACGATGCAGATGCAAGTAATGAATGAGGAATGATGCATCATGGGAGATTAGCTCACGTTCACACGAGTAATCATTCAGCATGCTTGGACACTCACATTGAACTTGTTCCTAGGTCTTTACTGTACAGCTCAAAACATTTACTTATACAAATAGTACAGTCTCAAACTGGCATTTTTCAATAAGCGGAAACAATAGAAAAAATAAAGCTAACTTAAATACAAAAATGAATAATAAAAAAGTAAAAACAATATTTTTGTTCTGTCAAAACAAAAAAAAAATGTTTCTGGCATTGGTCACAGTGATTTGTTTAATCCAAAGTTTTCAGCAACATACAGTAAAAAGAAAAATGTACAACAGTAAAGTGAAAATGTATGCTAGGCTTTTCATACTTTTTTCTTGAAGGCTTTTGAGAATTACTGGTGAACCTACAGGCCTTTCAACTCACGGCTGCCTCTAGGCACAGACTTGACTTCTTAACTCCACCTCACACTGAGTGCGATGTCAGTCATTCACAACAAGGATTAGTCTCTCGTCTGAGCCCAGGAAACCAGCCCCAGTCTAAAGCCTCTGTGTCTCCTAAACCTCTTTCTTTTTTGACACAACGGTTGAGAAATCGCTCTGCATAGAGAACAGGAGATTATCCTTACATCGTCGCTTTCAGTTGGCACATTATGTAAAATTCAGCATGCATGGGCACAAATGAAAGGTGTCATGTTTTCTACCATGTAAATCATATATGGTATTTCATGGTAGGAGAACCCCCTACTTCAAGTATTCAGTAGATAAGGACCTGAAAATGGAGGATTCGTACTCCGCCCCCCTGATGGTGAAGTGAAAGGATTTTTGCTCCTCTGTCTGTTTGCATTGTCTTCCCTTTTTAAAAAAAAAAAAAAAAATCCAAATCAGGACCTTTCTCGTAACATTTGTAAACACAAACACGAAAGTTTCACACAATCTGTTGATTCTTGGTCAGTGACAGGAGCTGTAAAGGTTCATAGTGGAGCGGACAAGTACAAGGTGACGCACGCATCGCCTCGGTAAGTTTGTGGAAGATGGGTGGATGGAAAGACATTTATATACAACAATCAACACTTGGCCATATAAGGGAGACAGACACACAGGCACCATGAGGGGAGGGAGAGGAAGTAGATGGGATTGTAACAGTCTAATTCAATTTTCCACTATACTGCAACAATGTGTGTTGTGTTATTCTACTTAAATCAGCTGTCACGGTCACGTATGTCACCACTTCTGTTCACAAGACGACGACGACGACGACGACGACGACGACGACAAACACGCGAAAGAAATGCATCTCGACAGAGTCACTCAAAACCTCCACTTGGGTGTTAAACGTGATAGTCCTCACTCACAAGTGCAAATTCATAATCTCATTGCTACTTATGTGAGCTGCAAAATTCAGTCTTTTTTTTTTTTTTGTTCGAAGTTGTCACCACAACTAAATGTTTTCACACAGAACAAAGGAATGTAATAATGTTTTCTAGACTTCTAGATAGATTTGGATATACTTCTCTATTTCCCATAAACTGCTCTAAAGCTCTTTTTTTTTTGGGCTGTCCTGTGTTTTCAGACAGGGAATGTTACTTGCTGCTGAGGGGGTTTTCTCATGTACAAATCGGAGGAAAATCGCACCACTCAACGCTCTAAATAAGACATCTCTCTGACCTCCAGCCAGTTAGAAAAATAACCATGAAGAAAAAAAACATATATTATTATCTTGTCAGTTTGAAACGATTTTCTGACCACGTATAGACACACTATAGGTTTCTCTCTATATGTATAATATATGCATATCTATCATATATGTGTACAGTTTTTTACGAGGCACAGGCCACCTTGTTGAGAAGGAGAAAACAAGTCACTATGTTTTGGGGGAGGTCACACAGACTACTGCTGGAAGAGGAGAATTACAAGGAAGAGGGGAGCAGGAGCATACTGTGGGTCAGAGTCTGGGCTGGCAATGGTACAAATAGACCTGCAGGGAAAACACCTATTGAACATCCTCCACTTCATAGTCTATAATGTATTTATAGTAGCAGTATTCATAGAGGGAGATCACCTCTGTGTGGGTCTTGAAGTGTTCGTTGCTCACAAAGCCCCCCAAGGTCAAATCGTATGTACAAAGCAGTCTTTTACAGTTGTTTGTGAAGCCCGTTGTGGGATCGAGTCCCTCTACTGTAAAAGGACTAAAAGATGCTCTTGACCAGGTCTTCTGACACCATTTAGTTTGAGCACCAGCAGAAGCACCATTAGTAAAAATTCCTGCAACACGGAGGAGGTGCATAGGTGCATAGTCTCAGAAACTGAAAATAATCTGATGGATCGTTTCTGACCGCTCTCTTGGCCGCTCTGATTGGATGGTTAATTACACTTTGATTGATTAATTTGAGTTAGAATGGGGAAAATAAAAAAATGCATTCACTCTACATTGACATCTGCATAGATTTTTTTTGACTACTTCTGATTAAAATGAGGTAACATGAAGAGAAACATGGATGGCACCCACAGAACTGGAGGCTAAAAACAAGCCCAAGAACTGGAGGGCCCTGCTCGTGCAGCCGAGGAAACCCCCGATGCTGCGGGCAAGGCTAAAGGCGTACTACCAGTCAGCTCTAAGCTCTCCAACAAGAAATGACAACAAAAAATCACTCAAATCTGGTGTGTGGGACACTACATCACTTTTAGAAGCGCTGAACATGAGCCTCTCTAGAAATGGATGGTGTGTGGGGGCATGTATAAAGGTAAAAAAGAGGTCACTGTGTGCCACAAAGGGTAAAATAGCTCATCGACACGATCAGATGATTAAAAACTACAGAAGAGTCATGAGGGTCATGATAGCCAGGTAGAGGGGTCAGATGTCACCAGGTGGGTCAGCAGGGCAGTGAGGATCTCTAAGAAACCATGACAGAGTCAGGTGGGGGAGCCAACCGGAGCCAGAGGAGTCACTCAGGCAGTTGAAACAGACAGCAAGCATGATCTTGAATCAACCACAGGGAGAAAGACGAGGAACAAATACTGGGCTGGCAGACAGCCATGAGATCTCTGCTGGGAGGATCAAGAGGGCGCCGTTGGCCTGAAGAGGTGCAATGTTCAGCAGGTGACAGACAGGTGAGGTGACCTCTGTGAGAGCTCTGATGCAGGGCTGCCATGTTGATCACATGCCCTGTCCAAAGCAAGAATCTGGCACAGAGCACATCTGTCTCTCCATCGGCATCAACATCTGTCTCTTTTCTTTCCAATTCAGTCCCGTATCTGTGATCCTGTACGGAGGAAGTAGATGACGTCTGCTGTTGTTCACACAAAGAAGAAGATCCAGGTCACCTTGAGCAGTAAATGAAGATGAACATAATGTAAGTTGCCATTTTTTATATATTTTTGCATACATTATTTTTTTGTGTTATTATACATTACGTGTGTTCTACTGTAATATGAAATGTTTGTTTTATAGCCTAAACCAAACCTTAGTTGTCACAGATTATTTACTATTGTTATTAATTCAATAGGATAAGTCATCATTGTTTATGAATGGGATGTTATGTATCCCCTTATATATGTATATATTTTTTTAATCAATTGATAATCTGAATGTAGCCCACTCTCCCTCTTTAGGCTGGAACTTCTCGTTAGTGGAGTGGTATGAAAGGTGTTTAAGATATTTGGATGTTGGATTAATCTACCTATATGGTTGTGATGCATGGTATTTATTATTCTTACTTAATATTTTGATACATACATATGGGTGTTGTCACTGATGCATAGTCACAAATAGCTATTTATATATTTTAGGGCTGTCAATCGATTAAAATATTTAAATGCGATTCATTTTTTATCTGTTCAAATTGCACCTTAAAGAGAGATTTGTCAAGTATTTAATACTCTTATCAACATGGGAGTGGGTAAATATGCTACTTTATACAAATGTATGTATATATTTATTATTGGAAATCAATTAAAAACACAAAACAATGACACATATTGTCCAGAAACCCTCACAGGTACTGCATTTAGCATAAAATATATGCTCAAATCATAACATGGCAAACTCAAGCTCAACAGGCAACAACAGCTGTCAGTGTGTCAGTGTGCTGACTTGACTATGACTTGCCCAAAACTGCATGTGATTATCATAAAGTGGGCATTTCTATAAAGGGAAGACTCGTGGGTACCCATAGAACCCATTTTCATTCACATATCTTGAGGTCAGAGGTCAAGGGACCCCTTTGAAAATGGCCAAGCCAGTTTTTCTTGCCCAAAATTTAGCGTAAGTTTGGAGCGTTATTTAGCCTCCTTCGTGACAAACTCGTATGAAATGACTCTTTAGGTTTTCTAGTTTCATATGATGCCAGTATCTTCACTCTAGCTTTAAAACTGAGCCCGCTACAACCTAAAAATCACAAGTTGCGTTAATGCGTTAAAGAAATTAGTGATGTTAAAACTATTTACTAACACGTTATTATGGCGTTAACTTTGACAGCCCTAGTGCTATAATACATTGTGTGTCCCACTGTAATATTAGATGTTTGAAATTACCTGCTCAGCTGTCAATCTCCCTGCATGACCTGCACACCTGAGTGCCCCCTCCTCTTCCCCGGAAAATAGACAAAGGTCCCATTGCTGAGTGTTGATTGAGTGGAGGTAATGAATGTTTGGTCGGGTAGTGTCTCAACATCGTGGCATGGCTGTGCTCCTCCAGTAGTGACCGAATCATCTAAATGTGAGAGATGACAAAACACAAATATCCAGACGTCAAGCAGCTGTTTTCTCTCGTTATGAAATATAGCAGAGAGGACACTGACAATCATAATGTGGGAAAGTCTTAAACATATCTCACCCCTCAAAACAATATTAGAGCTTTGGTTGTCACAGCAAGGATTACGCCCAAATGCCCTCGTCGTCATCCTAGTTAGTGGCAGTGTTACAGGCCAAGAGCAGCGATATGCATGATGGGAAAGAAAGTAGACAGAAACTGAAGTAACTGCTGATCAAAAGACATCACTGGAGCAGCAGGCAGTGAGATAAAAATAGGCGTTTTAATCATTTAAAAGTAAAAGTAAGCATCAGAGAATTTATTAATGTGCCAAGTAGTTGCAGTACTGCTTTTGGCAACAATTTTCCAGGCCTATACTTTGGTGGGAATTTAAAACAAAATTACATCTAACCTGGTCCGGCGCGGGGCGGTGACCAGCATGCGGGGGTCCTCGGGCCGGCCCTCCGCGATGATGGGGCGATGGGTGACGTGGATGTTGCGCGTGGTGTGGGTGCTGTGGGTGCTGTGGGTGCTGAGGGTGTTGAGGGTGTTGCGGGTGCTGGGGATGTGGATGTTGGGGTCCTTGTTGTTGGGGAGGGCCGTGTGGATGCTGAGGGTGAGGGTGCTGCGGAGGGGGATGTCCGTGCGGGTGCTGCGGAGGATGCTGTGGGTGCTGTTGGTGAGGGTGTTGGGGCTGCGGTGGGCGCGGGTGCTGTTGGTGTTGGGGAGGCGGTTGCGGGTGCTGAGCGTGCTGCTGGGGGTGCTGTGGGTGCTGTGGGTGAGGGTACTGGGGTTGTGCCTGCTGTGGGTGTTGCTGCTGTTGGGGGGCCTGCGGGTGCTGCGGGTGTTGCGGATGCATGGCGTGTGGATATGGAGTCTGCTGGGTGTGGGGAGCGTGGGGAGCATGGGGAGCGTGGGGGGCGTGGGGAGCGTGAGGAGCGTGGGGAGCGTGGGGAGCGTGGGGGTACTGCGGCTGGGGCTGAGGCTGAGCGTGCGGGGGCTGTGTCTGAGGGTGGTGAGGGCCATGTGGATGATATTGCTCGTCTTCGTAGTTGTCGGCTATCAGCTTCATTCTGCTTTGTGTCTGTGGAAAGAGGAAAGTGGTTAGTGTATAATGATCTGCTGTTAAAAAGAACATTATTCCCTCACAATGAACATCAAATGAGTTTATGACTGGACAAAGCACATATTTTCAGTATATGTGGGTTGACATAAAAAACAGGAACACCTTACAATGTAATACAATCCAGTGCAATAACCATGCAACCAACACTGAGACTTATACGTTTCTTTGTTTTCCTCAGACAGCTATTGATTCATCACTGTAGTCACTTTTAAGGTCATTGTGATTTCCTTTAGAAAATACACAATTTAAGGAAAATTTTGGAAATACACTCATTCGCTGTCTTGACGAGTTAAATAATAAGATATATACCACTCTCACATCTGTACACTAAATACAAAGCTACAGTCGGCAGCCGATTAGCTTAGCTTAGCATAATGACTGGAAACAGCCAGCCTGACTCTGTTCAAAGGTAACAAAATCCACTTGCAGCACCTCTGAAGCTCACTGACTAACACGTTATATCGGTACAAAAATGACATTGTAAAGATGACAAGTTGTGGTTTAATGGGAGCTGGAACTTTTTCTGGGTTGGGTGCAGTGACGTCCTGACTCTCCGCTGTTTGCCTGGAGACTCCACTCATTTCAGTCTTTATGCTGAAGCTAAGATAACTGTCTCCCGGCTGTAGCTTCAATCTTCTTATCCAACTCTTGACAACAATGCAAAAAAAGAGTATTTCCCAAAATGTTGAACTGTTCCTTTAAGTGTCTATCAGTCCGTGTTGATGTGGGTCTATGTCTAACCTCTATTTATCTTTATTAATGCACTTTCCTTGCATTGTGTATACATCCTTATGATTTATGAGAATCATTTGTGTAAAAAATATTTCCTTTTATGTTTAAGTGTAAATAAATTACAAAAGCAGCTACACACGTGAGTCATGTTAAGTTGAATGACAATTAGCAGCATCTGTCACGTTTCATAGAATTCTAACAATCATAATTTTTGAAGTAATTTATCAAGGCAACATACTGTAGGTCCCCTTAAGCCGTCTACACATGATCAGCGGTAAAATCGCTCTGTGCCATTGTTTTCCAATGGGAGAGTGGTGCCGCCCGCCACGGAGCCTTGCGCTCAAAGTTCAAATTATTTAAACTTTGACCTCGGTTGCCGCTGACCTTTCAAAGCGCAACCAATGACAACAGCTGCAGCTGTTGTTGCCTAGAAACAGGGAATGGCGCTCTTTTTGGGGAGATATTTTACCGCTGTCTCTGCAAGGCTCTGCGCCCTACCACGCGGTGAGTGAAGAGCACATTTCATGTGAAGGCCGCTTTACAGAGACACAAGGAGGCCATATTGTCGCTGCCTGAATTCCTGGTGTATAACTCATACTGGAGCTATAGACCTGAGACTTTGATTTCGAGTGAGACTCGAGTCAAAGACTTGATTTGGACTTGACCGCTGCGAGACTTTACTTACTTGAGACTTGACTCCTTGAAGACCTGACATGACTTGAGGCTTGAAAGCAAAAACATTTAAGACTCAAGTTTGGACCTGGTAAACACACCTTTGAATATTACATTATCAGGCCTATGCACTGAATGAATTTGACCTCAGCTATGCCAATGAACACAGCTTTGATAGGAGACTATCAGAGCTCAAATGAAATGTCATGTAAATGGCCAGAGAAGAGTGGCAAATGACTTGCAATGTGCAAATGAGAACTTGACTTGGACCTGCTGAGTGGAATGACTTGAGACTTGACTTTCTCATGAAAACAGCTCTGACAGCAAAATGAGAGACATTTGGGGGGAAAAACTGAACTAGCAAAGAGGATCAGTGGCCATGCATGTGCACCACCCCCTGCAGATGAAATGGAAAAAAAATGGCTAGTTGCAGCTACATTTTTCGTTTTGATTAATGTTGCCTTGGCAACCAGCTACAGTGCAGACAGAATTTTCCTTGACATTGTGCTGCGGTACTAACATGTTGTTTGAGCTGGTGCATCAGTTTGTCCCGCTCCCTCTTGAGGGACAGCACCTCCTCCTGGGTCTTCTTTTTGTTGGAGGCAGACAGTTCCAGCAGTGCAATATTAGCATCTTTCTCACTGATGGCTGCCAGCAGAGCTTGTTGCCTGAAGAAGAAAAACAACATGATGGCATCAGTACTTTATTTTCTATACAATAGAAAGAACATTAAAGAAATGGTATATTGGTATAAGACATCCCATTACAATCTTTTAACTAAAAAACTGCAGATCAAACTACAACAATTCAATTTAACTGCCTCCGTGCCAAATGCTGTTTAAGTGCGAGTAAATCTATGGCCGGGATTCAGCTTCAGGAGCCAGATGATGATCAATGAATGACACAAGAAGTTGCAGCCGGCAGCCAGTTAGCTTAGTTTAGCATAGAGACTTGATACAGGGGGAAACAGCTGGCTTGTTTAAACCATATAAAGACTGAAGGTTTTATGGGGGGTTATGTTTATGTGCAACACGATTTCTTGCCTGGCAACCTCACAGTGACAACAACATTCAAGGAAGTTTATGCAAAAAAGCGTATTTCTATTTAGTCAATTTAAAGGTACTAAATCCCTGATTGGGAGCATTTCTATTGTCTTTGCACAGCCTCCAGCATGGCGACACCAGCTCGTAGCTAACGGTGCTAACAGCACTTACAGTGAAAACCAAGGCAATACTGTTGACAGAGCTAACAGTGTTAACCTGAAGGGGAGCCGGAGGGCGGGTGCTACAATTCAGTGATAGCGCCGTCCATCAGCTGTAACCGCCGTATGAGAGCAGTGCAGAGCAGCAGCCGTGAGCTAGCCAGCGGGGCACGCTCACATGCACTAACATACACTAAAAGCATGCGCGGCCAGCCCGGCTATGTCAACAAAGCGAGGAGAAGCTCGTATTACAACACACACAGAGGGAGAGCGACTTCATTCTCTGCTCAGGTAGACATTACTCCTTTATATCTTTACAAAGCAAATAGTTGTTTGCTGCTATATTAATGCTCTGGATATCATATAGAAAACATTTAAGTATTTAACAATATCCTCTGAGAATCGATAAGCCTGTTCAGATACATAATAGACCAACAAGCAAACTATGGGAGTGTAAACACTGATGTGACTTTAAACTTTCACCTCAAATGTATTTAGAAGTTATTTTGGTGAATAGTTTATCGAGAATATCTGTTTCTAGACAAGAAATGAATCCATTGCCTTAGCTAGAAACACACCACGAGAAGAGAAATTATGGGCTGCCTGTGTGAGGCTGACATCAAAAGTCATGATAACACTAACTTCATCTCCAGTATCTCCTCCAGCTGTTTCCTGCGCTCCTGTCTCATGTTGGTGAGGTGGCCGTCCCTCTCCTGCAGCGACTGCTGTGTGGAAGACAGACGCTGCTTTGTGGAATCCAGCTCCTGCCTCGTCCTCTCCAGCGTGTTCATCAGCTCCTCCAACTGCATTATATGGGAACACACATCAAATGTATAAATTAGACACATAGATATAGAAATGTAGGTTTCATTAATAAAGTATTAAACCATATATCACTGGTAATTACACTCAGCAAAACCTAATGCAGTCTAAAGGCCTTTACACATCGGGGGCGTGATGAATAAATGACACAAAAATTAAAAATACTCGCCTGCGAATATTGTATGTCTAGGGCTTTTATTGTGAAAGGTAAGAACGGAAGGAGTGGATCTGTTCAGCGCTGCCTTTGTCAAGTTGAGTCATAAAGTTTGCCCTCCTGGTTCGGACTATGGAGCCTCCGTGTTGTTGTTTCATAAATATAGGTGCAACTTAACTGGTTCCGCACAACGTGATTGGTTGATGCCTTTACTCACGGTGCGAAAGCTCAGAAATCATTCTCATTCCGATTCACCACGTAATACTTGTGTACTGTGTGAAAGTACTCATGACAAAAACAAAAGTTTGAAACAAATGAATCGCACTGGAAAAAGAAAACGTGGCCAGTGTGTAACGGCCTTAACACAGTGTTTTCCCCTAGGGGTACTTTGGAGTACTGCAAGGGGTATGTGAGATTTTATTCATACTATAATAAGTTCAATAAAAATGTAAAAGTAAGTTAGATAAACCACATTTTATATTCAATATTACTATTTTCAATGCAATCATTAACTGCAGTAAACTGTCAACTGACGCAACAAACGCAATCGTCCAAGATTACGTTTGTTCAGTTACGTTTTGCGCTGGTCAGAGGGTACTTAGCTGATAAAATATTTCAAAGGGAGAACATTGTTGAAAAAAGTTTGAGAACCACTGGTCTTACATAACAGTCCTAAAATAAATCCTACATTGATGAAGGTTTTTAATAAACTGGCAACTGGAGTGTATTTCTCAAGAGTAAATCCGCACCTTTACATGGTGGCCGCCGTCCATGGAGCCGTCTTTACGGAGGTCTTGTCCTAAGCCCTTCTTGTCCCCTTGTGGTCCCAGTTTGATATTTGGTCCCTTCTTAGTCAGGTCTTTGCCTCCTTGTCTGTAAAAACATAAAAATGTTAGGGCATTTCCATGCCAATCATTTTTCTGAATTCCATTCTGTAGTTGCTGTACCATTCATCGATTAAGAAATACATTCTTGAGGCAATAGTGTTAGGTAAGAAGTTCGTAGATGTATGAGTAGGGGTACAATATATTCCCATATATCAACACAAAAAACATGAAACACAAACAAAAAGAACAAATACAGCGTAATGGACAATCATGTCAGGTGTGCATGAGATCACCAGGACAGCAACACGACATGAGCATCACAGATGAATTGATAGCTTCATGTTAATATGAAATTGCTGAGATGACTCACAGGTTTAGAGTTAGGATGGATATAGGTAGAGATGGGTGCGCAATGGGTGGGGAGGGGAGGGCATTACTTACCTGGGAGCTAGACTGCAGACGGGGAGAGATAGAGATAGAAGAGAAGGAGATGATGGGAGTGGTGGAGGAGACATTGGAAGCAGCAGACGAGAGCACACAAAGGAAAAAGTAAAAAAAAAAGAGACATTAGAACCAGAACATAAAGAAACAACCACAGAAAAAACCAATAGAGAGGACCCAGAGGAGATCACAGTGTGTTCATTGTCAAACAACATGGGAGATCACAGGGGCGCCTGTGACGGCTGCTGCTCTGCAGCCTGACGCAGCTAATGCAGGATGCTTCTCTGAAAACATCGAACCATGTGCATCTGCTGCCAAGCCTGGGAGTGGCAGACATGCAGTCAGACAGGCACAAGTCAGCAGGGCAAAAGAAGAAAGGGAGGAGGACAGGTCTGAGTGCCGAGCAAAAGGAGGGGAAGCCGACAGTGGTTTGACCGAGAGAAGGAGTGAGCTAGTTATGAATTAGTTATGGATGCAGGGTTGTTCAGACACAAGAGACCCGACTGGACTGACACACTCCAGACCCTACCTACTACAGCACCTCACTCACAGAGCGCGTGTAGACCTGGAGCACAGCAGCTCTATGCATGCAGGCCACTTGGCTGATCATTTCCTGTTTTTAGTATCTGGTAGAGCAAGCTAGGCAGGGCGGGGTGGGGCAGGTTGAGAGGGAGGGAGAGCAGGAAGGTGGGCACCGGGACAGACCACTAGAAGAAAGAGGGGCTGTCACAGGTGATGTTACTGGGAGGATTAGAAGGTGAGAATTACAGAGGGTGACGTATAGGGAGAGATGGGCAGATGGGTGGATGGAATAAGCAGGGGAAGTGTGCTCATGGCAGGAAGAGGCATCAGCTTTAGGGACAAGGACTACCTACATCAGCTGCAACAAACAGCCAACACCACACAAACACAAAAAAAGAAGTGTACAGTATGTGTGTCTGCAAGTGAGTTAATGTGCATTATGTGTTCTAACAAAGGACACAGAGGGACAAAAAGTAGAGTCAAATTAAATGGGTGAAACAAAGCGAGAGCAGTTGGGAAAATCACACCAAGAAAACGGCTTCTAATGCAGTTTATAGTGTAGTATTCACAGTATTAAATATATACTGTATATACAAGTGCACTTTTTGATTAGGGGTGTAATGATATATCAATCTGGATTGATTCATCAATTCAATGATCAACGCTTCAATGACATGCAAAGTGAAAACATCAATATCTATCCTCATCTTTAAGATACGCCTTTATTTTGAAATTGAATAGTTTGCTGAATCCTTGGTGTGATTGGTCTTATTGTGTGACTTTACCATGCATCATTACAGAAACAGACCACAATGGGAAGCCCAGCGTAAAGTAACGTCTACTGTTCAGGGAATCAAAAGGAAAAGAGTAATATTTTGAATCACAGAATAACAGAATATATGAACACCTGGACAAAATATTGCAAAATTATGACTTTAAGTTTTGTACTCGTGAGCTGGTTCAAATCTCAAACTTTAAGGTTTGAACTTCATATTAACTTTCATTATTAAGACATACATTATATGAGCCACCTGCAATTAATCATACTCTACGACTTGGTGTTTTAATTTGTTTGATTTGTAATTTGATTCATCATACAACAAAATCTTTGTTGACTTAATTCCCCAATCTGTCATCAGTGTGGACATAATACTGGCTTTTAATACTGGTCGCAACACGCAGTTAGAAAAAATAAACATGCAGCATAAACTCTCTCAACTCTCTCACACATACTGATCAAAAAACATTCATGGCACATACGCAAAACCACTGAGCAAACACATGCTGAAGAAATAAAAGCAAAGATGAATCCAGGGATCTTTGTATCATGTGTACGGGTCATACCGGTACAGCAACATCACCACGCACTAAAAACCAGAGCCCGTCACTCTGATACAAAGATGTGTGAATCCTTGAGACAGCAGGCAGACCCAGGCACACGGGTTGAAACCAGATGCAGTTGCAGCAGTCGCAGTCTGGAGACTTTAACCACGCAGCCGAGCTGAAGTGCCAGGGCAGAGCACTCACTTTCCCAGGAAATCCCACACCATGCCCCCTATCTGCTGGGGGGCAGCGGACACAGAAGGGAGCGGGTCAGGGGGAGCTCTGCCACCGGGACGAGGGATGGGGCGGGGGGCAGAGGGAGGGGGGCTGGTGTTGGGGGGGGGGGAGGTTGCGTGGGAGATAGAGAAGAAAACAGAATCGGATTTGAGAAAGGAATCGAAAAAAAAGGAGGTTTGAGATCGAAGTTGAAAATGATCAATGGCGGAGGGTGAAGAGAGGGACAGGTGGGCATGAAACGGAAGATAGAAAGGGGAAAGGGACAGAAAAAAAGAGGGTAAAGATGGCAAAAAAAAAGACAAGAACACTCAATTAATCAAACACCACCAACAAATTAGCATGACAGAAACGAAAAATGGCCCCTATCACTAGCTGGGAAGGAACAATAGAACTGGTGGGACTGGGACTGACATCGCTCATGTGTCGTTTTCATGCAGTCCATCAGCCTCATCAGTTTAAATTCGAGTCCAGGTGAATGACGATGGTCTCCTCCATCAGCCGAACCAAAGCCAAAAGCTGCTTCCAGTGCGGAGACTCTGGACCACGTACCGCACTGAGAGTTGAGCCAAGAGCTGATGAGACCACCAGCTTTATTTATGTGGTCCATTAACTGGACTCAGTTTGACCGCTTCCACTAAGGGGGATGACTGAGTGGCACTTTGTGTTCTAATATCACATCTAACATTAGCGTCACAACCTTTACAGAGATTCCTTCTGTGCGTATCTCAACATGCAGCTGCAACTATTGTCCATGGAAAAGGTGGATTCTGAGTGTATTATACAAGACCAGGACTGGATCCAGAGCAAGACACTGTGCTGAGACAAACTCATGACGTCACACTTGTACATAACAACGGGAAGATGACAGTACATGTATACAAAGATACATGGAAGCTCACTCAGAACATGGAGAACATTTAACAGGGCATTTTAAAGATGATAAACAACTTTTTACTATTTTAACTTTTCCAAGAGGAGCATAAACAGCAACATAATGTATTGTTAAGAATAATAACATTAAAAGACACAACACAGCACTAGTGAGAAGTATTTTTATGTAATTTTGGTGAACCAGCCCTTTAAAATCTTCCCATTGTTGACGATATCATGTCTGGATATGTAACAATAGGAAAAAGAGGATATATACAGCAGGCCTATATATACATTTGATTTCTTTTGGTTTGTTTTCGTTGTTTCTTTTCGTCTGAGGGTCTCTCTCCTTGCTGTAGGACTTTCCTCGGCCAAAGAAATTCTAACACTAACACAGCAAGGTAGGGCTGCCCCCTCTTAGTTGATTTAATCGACAGATCAGATCTTGAGTTCCTCCACAAAGAATCACATAAAAGCACCACTTTAAATCTTGTATTTACCAGAGATCATACGTTTCTTGGAAAAGAGTCATTCAGCATGAAAAAAGCATAAAAAACGAACAATTGACTAAAGTAATCTTAGTCGACTAAAACCAAAACTACCGATTAGTCGACTAATTGACTAAAAGGGGGCAGCCCTACCTTGCTGTATCTTGTTTTGTTATACAGTATATTGTATGTTTGTATTCTTGTATCTCTTGGTCCGGAGCTGAGAGCATATTTAATTGCCGACTTCAATCCGGCCCTTTGATCATTTATAAATATGAAAAAAGTATTATCCCTCTGAGACCCGCAGGATCGCCGGAAATGTATTTCACAGTCTGTAGCAGGAAGTGAAGATATTGGTATCATATGAAACTACAAAACGTATCCATGGGTACCAACCATCGGGATGGGGGCTACATAACTAATAACTAAATGACGCTCCAAACTTAGGCAAAAAGGGTTCCCTTGACCTCTGACCTCAAGATATGTGAATGAAAATATGAAATGGAAATGTCCGGCCCTTTGGCACTTCGCTGTTTTTCAAATCTGGCCCTTCTAAAAAATGTATTGAATAGGCCTGGTTTAGGGATATTATGTATACAATAAACAGACTGAGAACAACAGCTCTTATTCCTATCAAGTTTGAATGCACATATTGTAAGTAGCTTTGGACAAAAGGGTCTGCAAAATTGTCATTAAATGTAATTAAATATAACAATGCAACAATTTTGTCGAAATAGCATACAGATGTAAGAGCTCCTTTTGCTAATTGTCTCTGTACAGTGTACATAATATCCACTCTTCACCGGTCCTAACATTGTGTCGTCATATTGTCTGTTGATTCTGTGTGTATAAGAACTGTCTCTCTTGTCTTATATAGATATACTCATTATTTCTATAAATATAACAATAGTAAACACTGTACGACAAAAAGGGAGTAATCACATCAGGGTAAACAGAAGTTTACGATACGAGTTACTTTAACCAACGTATCTAGACAGTCACAGTTAATTACCTTTCCAACTCAGCGATCTTCTTGTCCTTGTCATTCTTTTCGGTCTCCACCTCTCGCAGGATGTCCAGGAGTCTCTCCACCTCCGTCTGAGCCTTGTTGGCTTCGTCCTTGAAGTAGCTCACCTCCTTCTCCAGCAGCTTCACCCGGTCCACGTACTCGGGGTTCCCCCTGGGACCGGACTGCAGCTCCACCTCGTGGGCCTTCTGCATCCGCGTGCCACAGGGAGACACACAAACATGCACACATACACACAACCGAAGGTACACTCAGTTAACATTATAACATCAACACAACCATGCAGTACAGCACAGAACAGAGAGTTTTACTGCCCATGGAAGAGAGATACATACAGTACACTGCAGTCCATCACTGTCTTATATTAACCACTCCCCCTGCTCTCTCTCTCTCTCTCTCTCTCTCTCTCTCTCTCTCTCTCTCTTTCTGAATGAATAAAGCAGACTAAAATGTTGTGGATGAGGGCATCATTACTGGTGCTTGCTCATTAGCTTTAACAGAGCTATTATTTAGCTCCATTTAACAGCCCTCTGAGACTCCCAGTCACTTTGCACACTTGGTGAGTGTGCAGAATACAGGACTGTGTATGTGTGTGTGTTTGTTCAGCCCTTTAACACTCAAAAATAGTAACAAATCAGTGGCAGTGAAATGCTAAATCGTGATCCTGTCTCTTCGGTTATCTGTCACAAACTAATCAGGTATTATTGCAACAGTTTGTAACTCTCCATGAAGTACATTACAGTCTTTACACATCACCCTCGAGACAATATGCAGCCACACAAGTCAACACAGGTCGCAGAGGTGCAAAGAGTTGTACAGAGCCAAGAGAGCATCCACCAAAAACACTGCAGTGACCTCCAACCACGGCTGACACCTCAGCTAACCGCACCACACTGAGACGAAAGAGAAGCGTGGCAACACTGACAGTGACAACATGCAACAAGGTCGACCATGTCATGCAAACCCAACGAAGCTGCACAGTCTTTTGTGATTGTCAGTCAAAAGGATGGAGAAACAGAAGCAACAGGGACCGAGTAGATCTGTCGGCTAACAGGAAGTGTCATATTTTAAGCATGAGGAGCGACGTTTGGGTTTAACTTGTGGGAGATTTTTCTCAATGATTCAAATTGTAAAGTATACATCAAGTTATTTTAGATCCACTAATCAATGTGGAAGTATTTAAAAAATACTTTATGAAAAATAACTGTATTGGACAGAAATCAGGCTCCATTCAGCCTATGGGTATAAGTGTGTGGGCATATAGTGCTGCAGGGATGATGTATTTTTGTAGGCCAACCCGGAAGTTAGCATCGCCCTGGTTCCCTCGACAAAAAGCCAATGGGATTTTTCCATTGGGTTTTGGATTATTGTAGAAAATAAGCTCAGTGGCAATCACAAGTTTATGATACTTACACGTTTTGTTCAGCAACATAATCTCCACAATTAAAGGGACTATTTGTAAGATTCAGAAATGCTGCTTAACAGCGACACCTGTGGCCTTGAAATCAACGAAAGTCAGCGTCGAGCTCGCGCTTGCTCGCTCTACATAGACATGAACGAGCATCGCTCAAAACCGTGAGGCGACAGACGTCAGCTAAAACCACAATATCACTCTATATTTCAGCTGCTTGGCAGTAATGTTAGCTGACCAGACGAAGGTCTCTCCATGAATCAATGCTGATCCTAGTGTTGGCTTTTCCTGCTCAGCGCAGGCTTCAGCAGCGGGGCTCCTCAACGAGTTACATTATCGCCTCCCGACCGCAACCGGCAACCGAAGACACCGGCACCCGGTCGGTAACGAGACGATAACGTAACTCGTTGAGGAGCCCAGTCACTTCACAAGACACGGAAAACCTCTGTTGGTCTGGAGGAGCTGCAGCATTTATTTCTGCACAAACGTCCACTCTACATTCACTAGATATTCTCAGAGCTAAACTAACTCTTCTGCAGTGTGTAGTGAGCGCGCGTTCACGTCTAGAGGTGGAGTGAGACAGCGAGGACGAGTGCGCTGTCTGAGTGAAGGAGAGCAGGCAGCGGAGACGAGGCTCCGGCCACACGCGAGCGCGCATATGCGAGCATGTATAAGCATGTGTTCCGACCCGCTACATTTATACGCTTAAAAAGTTACAAACAGTCCCTTTAAACATCACTTTTGTGATGTTTGAAGCATAAATGCAATCCCCAGAAATAAAAAGCTAACGTTAGGCTTAAAACAAACTACACCACAGTCGCATGAGCGCGAGTATACACAACGAGGCTGTAAAGGCGGATGAGTCGGCGTGGTGATGTTTAGCAGTCTCATTTAGCCACTTGTAACATATTTTATATCATAGAACAAAACGTTAAAATCTCTTCAGCTTGTGTTCACCACAGACCTCATTTTAGGCATCTAACTAAAAACCCATTGACTTCCAGACGAGGGAACCGGAAGTGCTAAAATGCTAACTTGTTCTTTTATGGTAAAGATGAGGTTTTAATGATGCCTTTGAGGGTTGTAGGAACTTATCCTCTGTTTCTGTGATCTCTTGTACTTGCTAATGAAAGTATCAAGGAAAAAAAACTACCTTAGGATAATTCAAGTGTAACCTTGTTTTGCATCTACGACTTTACTGAGCTCCACAAAAATGCATCAGTGATACACATGAGGAAATATCAAATCTCTGTATCAGCTTTCAAAATCGATATCAGTTGATGTATCATCCCTCTAAACTATTTAAAGCTGGACATGGGATCCTAAAATACACAGGAAAAAAAAAAATCTTACTAATCCAAAAAATGTCTCTGTCATTTTCAAACATAATTAAGTAACAAATAGAAAAAGATGGTTCGGTTTCACAGTTCATTCCAGGGTTGCAGGTGTCAAAAGATATGAGGAAACCGAAAGTTAACCCCAGGCCGTGTCCTTTGACTTCCATTACATACGTAATCTGAGTATGAAGAAGAGATTGATGCTTTTTCTCAAGCATGTGATGAAGGTCTACTGTCTGAAAACGTAGCCTTATCTTTAAATTCTTGCATTCGACCTAAGTGTGCAGAGCCTTTCTTTCTCTAATGTGCAAGAATAAGTCAATAAAAAGATTATAAATAGAAAAAAAAAATCACAGATAAACCAACTATAGAGCCACAATAATATAATAAAAAGATATACTGTATAATTCCAACTGACCAAATAAAGTGAACTATTAAATACTGTATATGTAGCACCAGTTTCACCACACGTGTCACAAACACAAACAGTTGCAGAATGAGTACGTTGCACAGGACTCTGAGTGCAGTATAAAGCTCATCAGATCAGTACAGTGCGATGGTCAACATGCATCTGGGTGGCTCGGTGGGTGAAAGCAGAACCTGTGCTGGGGGGGCTGGCATGATAACCATATAGCATGTTTCAAAGAAGTGGTCCTCATGCTTTCAATATGTGCCTCAGAGAGCTCGAGAGAGGGACTTACAGGATTGTTCATGTGACTGAATAGCTGCTCAGCTTGCTACATTGCAAACGGAGGGGTCGAGGAAGGGAGCGGGGGCGGGAGAGTCAGTGTTAGGATTTAGTTTGAGAGCCAGAGGAGACAACAGCAGGATCAGACATGTTACAATACGTGTTTGACAGAGCAGTAACATAGTCTCAGTACAGCACAAGTTGTTACAGGTTAAGGGCGACACATCACGGACAAATGTAGAGGAACAGACACGGGGAGAGTCTGTGGATTATGGAGGAGGAGGAGGTGGGTGGGGGGTATTTAATGGACTGTATGTGTCCTGCAGCGGTCTAACAAAGCAGTGCAGCCCGGTACAGGAGAGAAAGCATGATGGTAGCCATTATCCTAATTAACTGGGTTTTATAAAAGGCAGGTTCACGTTTCTGGTTCAGTCCGGATTACAGTGATATTTAGAGAACAGGAATTATCTTAATGAAGGATTACAGGTTTTCAGTTTTCACCTTGTTATATATATAATTGCAAAAAGTGTGTTCTGTTGAGGAATTACTCATTCAGAGTTATCCTCCATGAAAATAACACACAATGCAAGGCCTTGGAAAGAAAAAACACCAAACTCTTTTAATTCTAAGACTAAAAGTAATAATTCACAATTTGTCAAGTCTTTACCTACATAATAGTCTCCATCCAAATGGTCCCTGGACTCACAGTGAGCTAATTATTTTCTTCACAGTGGATACGCAAGCTTTGTTTTTTTTATCTGCAGTTCAGTACAATTAATGAGGGACATCTCTCAGTGTTCATTCAGGGCTTCAGAGAAAAGCTCTTCACAGTTCAGCCAAAGTTGAAGCGTTTATCATAGAAAATGGGAGTGTTTTGGGGACTAAAAAAGGCAATTTAAACCCTAGACCTCTTCCTTATCTGTAAATATTCTTTTCATAACAACAATAAAAAAAGGTCACTTTTGAAACACATGATAATAATTGGATAATGCTTTCAATCTAGTTTGCTTCTTATCTATTTTATTTGTTTATTCTTTCTTTCTGCAGCCAGTGGGTATATAGTTATAGAGCATAAGAGGTAGGTGGAGACAAGGTTTTTAAATTTTGATATTGTAAAGACCCAAGCCAGAGATTGTGATACTTGTTCTCTGCATTTTTTATTAAATGATTTTAATTATGTCTATGTTCCTTGTATGAGTGCATTCAGTCTTTTTGTGTTATGTTCCTCTACCCTCACCAAACTAAATGAGAAATGAAATTTAAAAAAAATAAAGTTGGTCACAAAAAACAACAACTGTAAATTTGAGACTGAAAGTTCATTCTTGACGTTGGAAACCGTATTTTTTGCAAAACAAACTTACCACAACGGCCATATAGTTTCTACTCAGGAGCTATCGATCATATCACATGATATTGCTCAGCAGGTGGAGTTGCAGTAGTCTTTAAATTGTACTTTAGCTGTCAGTTTCAGATGTAGATCATGGGACGCAATGAAACACTCCAGAACAGCTACGACATGGACATTGTAGTAGGATTTCATTGCCAACAGTTGTACACTTGTATGAACATGTATTTGCTGCGACAGACTTCTGTGGAATCATGTTAGCTTTACTGAACTGTGGAGGATTTTTCTTTTGTGTGCCCTGAATTAAGACTGTGGATTTCCCCCTCTTCAACTGAATGATAGAGCTCTGAGTCCAGTATAACAAAAAGTTAAGTGACAATGAAAATGAAACATACGTGTTTAGTTGTGTAAAAACTAGGGACAGGACTAATAACTGATGTGAAATCTGTGAATTATTTACATCTAAATACAAAATATAGATATATGTTAAAGATTAGTAATTATCTGTTTCATATAATCCAAATCAAATCTACACATTAGCCTGATGAGTGATTGTGCTTTGTGAAACGCGCACGTACCTTCTGCAACTGCGTCTCCAACTTACTACACTCCTCTTTTTTCTGCTCAATAGCGATCTCCAGCGACTTGAGCTTTGAATCCCTCTTGAGGCCAGAGGACGCCAGGGATGAAGCATGTTCCTTTAAATCGATGAGACTGGACTGCAGGTGGACAGATAGCACAGATAGTTAGACCTCCTGTCTAACTAGGCTAAAGTGCCGCAGCTTAGATGTCATATAAAGGCCCGAAAGAAAGAGGTACAATATATGCTGTACAGTACGGCAGACTAGAGAAACATAAAGGCACAGCATGTGTACAATATGCAGCCATGTGTACACACTTCACATTCTCTTTACATCCATGCATACTCACTGACCTCTTTCTCTGTTAACTCTATCTGCAGGCTGTTGACCTTCTCCTTCAGATCCTTGTTCTCCTTCTTATAGGACTCGACTTCTTCCAGACGTTCTCTGTCTTCCCTCTCCCTTTGGTCCTTTAAACGCTCTATAATCCTCTCCTAACACACACACACACACACACACACATACAAAAAATAGTCATAAGAGCTACACTTAAGAATCCCAATTTAGGAGTTTAAAACTTCTTAGCTGAGTGTGAGCAATAAGACACATTTATCAAGCGACTTAAGACTTAAGTGTAAGAGTAGAGCAGCTCTCAAGTGACACCTTTAAGTTGTGAGAAATTTCACACACAAAAAGTTTGCAAGTAGGAGTAAACGTGAAGGATTATTATTTTTATCTTTGACAAAAAACATTAAATTAGTCAAATAAATATTGCCCAAAAAGACCAACCGGAGATGTACTCTCGCCCAACCCTAATCTTTACAAAAACTGACTCTGCCGGACTATTTCTTGGCCGGCAGCGGTAACCTCCTGGTTGCCTGGCTGCTGGTGGTCGCTTCATATTTACCATACAGTTGTATCTCATTTAACTCTCGGCAAGAACGCGGAAAAGTGTATTTCTCAAAATGTCGAACTTTTCCTTTAAAGCTGCAGTCGGTATTTTAAACAAATATGATAAAAAGTTGTATTTATAAAATGGTCACTATATGCTGACAGTAGTGCATGAGACAGATAATCTACGAAAAAATCATGTTCCTCTGCCTCCTCCTGTGCTCATAATGGCATTTTTAAGATTTCAACGTGCCCGAACCCAAACAACCAATCAGAGCGAGCTGTCTCTACAGCAGCTGTCAATAACTGCTCGCTACACTCGTGAACTTCGATCAAACGGTCAAACAAATAGGCAGCGCTGATCAAATATGAATCAATATTCTGTTACTGTAATGCATATTTCTCGCCTCAAAGTTGTCAGAAACATCTTGTAGTGCACTGTTTAGCTGTAAAATGAGAAAGTTTGTGACCAATCAACAATCAAGCCAAAACAAAGCACCACCCACAGGCTGGAGCAAACTCTCTTACTTTCCAGCTTAACAGAACACTAACATATGTTTCTGAAAACATTTGAGGAGAGAAATAGACATTACAGTAACAACATTTTTTATCGGAATTCACAAGCTTTGCTAGCATTGATTGACAGCTGCTGTAGAGACAGCTCGGCTCTGATTGGTTGTTTTCTTTCGGTCTGTGAAATCTTGCAAATACCATTAAAAGCACAGGAGGAGACAGAGGAACATGATTTTTTTCAAAAATGATCTGTCTCGTGCACTAATGTGAGGATATAATGACCGTTTTATAAAAATAACTTTTTATCATATTTGCTCTAAGTTACCGACTTCAGCTTTTAAATCCAACATTTTAAATCGTATTAGTTTGATAGATACAGAATCTGAAAAGAAACCTATTTTGTGTCAGTGGGACAGAAAACCTACTACACTCTCATTAAAATGACCTCCCAAAGAGGAACAAATGATTTAGTCATGCAGCAGCTGCTCACATCCCAACTGTGAACTCTCATTGCATCCATCCAAGTGCTACAGTGCTGTACCATACCTTCTCTGACAGCGCCTCCTCCAGGGTGGCCAGGGCAGTGTCTGTGTTACTGGAGTCGGTCTGCAGAGACTTGACCCTGTCCTTTAGATTCCCCAGCTGCTTGTCTTTGTCCCGCAGCTGCTCCTGAAGGTTCTCAATCTGACACACAGAGAAGAAGGAGGAGGAGGAGGAGGAGGAGGAGGAGGAGGAGGAAAAAAGCAGAAAAGCAGGTGTAAATAGCATGTTCTCAAAACCCGAGACGTATTTAAAGTTGGTGTTATAGCTGGACTCGGAGATTACTAAAGTCTTTGATGATTAATACCCTCTACAGACAACGTCATGTTCGTAGTTTGAAATGTTCCGGGGCTTTACAACGAAGCATTTTATATTTCAAGACATACATCAGAAACTGCCAGACTTTTAAGAAGAAGAGTCTGAGAAGTAGAATAAAGAGAAGAGCGGCATATAAATCAAGCTGCCGTCTGTGAGGAAGACAGAATTAAGACTAAATGTAAAAACACAACTATTTAAAGACAAAATGTGCACTGATCTAATGTACTATATTACATGATTGACACAACAGAGAAACAAAACCAGACCAAATCAGGAGAAAACAAAGATTCACGAGAGATGACGAGAGATAAAAGTGGATGGATGAGGAAGAGGAAGTGTGATAGAACAAGAGAGGAGAGGAAGAAAAAGCAAAGGGAATGGGTGAGCAGGTCAGGGTGAGAGAGGGAGTAACAACTCTGTGAGTATTTATAGCACAAACACACACACACACACACACACACACACTAGAGCCAGTGAGGCAGAAATATCTTCTTGCTTGTCTTTCTATGGACACTTTCCCCCTGAGAGCAACAGAGACTCTCTCACTCGTAATGGAGAGAGTAACCACTCTGCCTTGTTATTTTCACAGAGTGACTGGTTTAGTCCAGGATACAAGAGTCTGATGAAACAACGCTCATTTAAAATTACATGTGAAGTACACCAACATAGCCTACTCACAATAGTCAGATGTAACGGATAGATAGTGTAAGAATAACTCAGAGAGTGGTTAGTAAATAGTTTGGACAATTTTTCCAAGATTTTGGTCAGATCTTAGTCTCACTTTACAACTTTAAAAACACCGATCATCCCTTCAAACATCCTCAATGGCAACTCTGATTCTCACCTTCTTCTGCAGGACATTGATCTTCCTTTCTTTGACCTCCAGCATGTCTTTCATGTCCCTGATTTCTCCGGCGAGAGTGCCCTTCTCCTCCGTCAAGTCCTGCAGCTGCTTGGTTTTCTTGTTCAGGAAGGACTCTTTCTCTTCCAGACGCAGACGTAGAGCATCCACCTGAAGCGCGACACAGCCAAAAACACACACTTACAATAAAAGAATCTTACAGAATGTGGACTGTAAATTAGTTAAAATTAGTTATTAGACACCTAAAACGGTTATGGTTTTGGCTTTTAAGTATTTATCCGTCTTAACTTAATCTCCATGCAGTTGCAAAGGAACAGAGCGAGTATTTATTAGCGTGGAGATGATCTTCAGTTTGTGCATTACAGTAACTGTAATGCTTCCACAGTTACTGATCTATCAGTGCAGCTGTTTGATGTTTATTAGATGTGCTGTGACAGTACACTGCGCATTACCATTTCTTTGGCGGTGCCCTGAGTCACAGCTAGTTTGAAGTCCCAAAGTAAATAAAGAGCTGATATGATTTTAAGCCTCGGGCTCAGGGCAAGCCTATTATCTGCTCAGTTTGGCTCGGAGTATGAAAATGTTCACGAGGCAGTGTATTGTTGGGTTGATTTACTGTATGTGTACAAACAAAAGTTGACGGATTTTTATTCTGTTACCTCTGTTTGCAGGATGGCAGCACGTTGCTCCTTGGCAGTGAGAGACTCTTTGAGCACCTCGATATGCTGTTTGCAGTCTGAGTTCTGGTTGTTGAGGGTCTCTAGTTTCGTCTGCAAAGCCAGCAGCTCCGACTCCTTCTTTGACAACTCCTGCTTCAGCTGGTCAATCTACAGACATGTGAAACAACCAGTTAACATGAGCAACGTAATGTTGTACCATCACAGCATGCGTGTATGTATTTGTGTGTGTGTGTGTGTGTGTGAGAGAGAGAGACAAAGAAGAAGGGAACCTCTTTTTACCAAACAATGAGCTACTCAGCACGGCTTTTGCACTATTTTCATCAATGCGTTCTCTCATTAAAAATGCATTTGGGACTGACTCCCCTGCATTCATCATATATTATACATCATCTCTATTCATGATTGATGAAAAGAGGTCTAAAAATAGAACAACAAAACTGATGCTGGTCTACGCCTGGTCGACTAATGCGAGGAGCGGTATGTAAACACTTGATACGATCACAGATTCCAGGTAGCTCTAACTACTAAAACACAAGTCATCGTGTCGTCATGGAGCGTGGGCTGATAGAAACACTGACTGGTCTGACAACTAAAGCAGACATAATGTAATTCACAATTGTCTGTTGGCAGCAGAATAATAAAGTAACCAGCTTTTATACGTAATTAAGGAAGAAAAGTATTTTATTATGCCACAGCATAATTAGCCGATTTTGCCTTTTTTGGTATTCCTGACACAGCTCCCTCAGAAAAAACAGCAGAGAAGCATCTCTCAGAGAGTTGCCAACAGGACACTTTGCTGATGACACTAAATTCTAAAGCAGACACACATCAGTTTAATTTAGTATTCTCCTCCCTGCACAGCTCTATCTGTACCGCGAACGACTCAATCGTGTTTGTTTTTCATGTTTTCGCAGGATCTGCATTTCATGCACAAAGCAGGACGGTATCTACCTTGGACTTCATAAACTTAGAGTGGTTCTTGTAGACCTCCATCTGTTTGATCTCCTCCTCTCTGTCTTCTGTGTTCAGTAAGCCGTTCGCCTTCAGCATTTGGATCTCATCCTCCAGATCCCGAATGTTGCGCTCCAGAGAGGCAATTTTGGTGTCCTGCACACAAACATGCAGAGGAGACACACCTCAAAACCCAGACTGGCATGTCCACAAGTTGCATGCTGCAAATCAAGTCCAGAACAGACAGAAAGACTGACAAAAACAAAAAGATTTAGAGAGACTAAAAGACAGAGCGAGTGAGAAAGAAAGAGATGTAACGAGATAAAGAGAGACTGGAAGAAGCTCTTTGGTGTGGCCGAGAGCAACTGCAGTAGATCTGTCGGTGAAATCAGAAGCTTTCCACCCAGCTCCTTGCAGCCGCTCAGAGGATTAATCACCATTTGGAAATATTGAGCACACATCCTGCACGGCGAGATCATCCAGGACCGGAGAGGAACGTGCAGCGGGAGAGGAAGAAAAGTAACAAGCCGTGGCTTTTTGCCGTAGTTGCTTGCAGATCGATGCAGAATCCAGTCTCTTGACTGCGACTGTGAGTGCAGCTTTAGCTTCACGGCTTTTTAAATAAATAATACAACGTCTTTAAGATTAGCCATGGTCCATCTCCCTCTCCAGCAGAGCATGGAGTAACCTTGTTCCTTCCTGTCTCTCTCTCTTTTTGTGTCTCTCCTTCGTTCCTCCTAGTGGCTCTGAACTTATGAACTTGTGGCCATCAGCAGGGTCAGTCACAGCCTGCTGCAGAGGACCATGGGAAATGTATCGTAATGAGGAACGATAGGCTATCCGCGAACGATCTGAGGGGTTAATGCATGAGAACTGCACATGTACATGCACTTCGCCCCACCGCTGCATCTCACCTCAGTCTCTACGTACGAGACGAACATCAACGAACTAACATCGCTGCGATAGATACAAGACACCGTACCTTCAAAGGAGGGGGATTTTATTCCATCCACATGTAATCACTGGTACATCGACCTGGTCAGTAAATCTGTGCTCTTTATCTCTCTTCCCCTGCCTCTGCGTGTCTCTCTTTCTATCTATCTCCCTGCACACTGGCCTCTCGCTGTCATAAACAACCACACCTGTTTCCATGGTAGCAGCAGGCAGGCTATATACTGTGCACCGTCTCTGGTGAGTGAGGAGGAGAGGGCGGGAGGGATGTAAGGGAGACGGGGAGGGAGGATTATTCGTGCTTCAGCATCAGCATCGACACAGCAGAGGGAGAGAGGAGAGGGGAGAGATGCAGGGTCTTCCTGCACAGCGCAGGAGGAGGAGGAGGAGGAGGAGGAGGAGGAGGAGGAGGAGGAGGTGGAGGAGGAGGAGGAGGAGGAGGAGGTGGAGGCGGGTCTTCCCCTCGCTGTGTACGCAAATCAACAGGATCCCAGAGCACAGATGTCACATGACCGCGCCGGGGAAAGGCTGGGGCCTGCACAGCGCCGATCCAGCCGAGTGAGAGGGGCTGTGTCAGCTCAGCGATGATGTCATGATTTATTTTGAGGAAGTGATGTCAGGCCTCTGCAGTGAGGCTGGTGGAGTCTTCAGCGGCACAACAAGTGTTGATCTGAATAGACGTTTTTATATAAGCATATTTGCATATTACAGCTGCATCGGTTTTAAAGAATGCAATGTGTATGTAAAATGTAATTTGCTTGAGCTGAAAGCTAAACGCAATCACACTTGATGGTGATGGGTGGGGTCTCTAAAACTGCAGACTATCTTTTTTTAAATATTTTTGAATGTAATATGAATGTTTGGCACAATATTTAAATGTGCTTAAAGCTTCCCCTGAAGCTTTAAAGTTGCATAAAACATGACATACATATTCGTTGTCTGCTTATTCCACTGTTATATCTTAAGTGAATTATTCAAATCTAAAAATGCCATTTTAAGACCTGCACAAGCAACTTACAGCAGATAGAAAACTCTTAATATGTCGTGCATCATTTTATACACATTTTGCTATAGTTCAGCTTTGCATATTTGGTGTCTTCAAAAACTTTGAGTGAAAATGTGAAACAATGCTCATCTGCACAAAATTAAGCAGTCTGCGATGTTATAATTATTGAAATTAAATATGTGATTGCTTGTGGTGAAACCAGTGTGATGCAGCTTGGCATGACTGGCTGCTGCACCTCTCCTCTCCAGCCACCACAGCTGTAATGTTGAACAGAAATATTGATTCTTGTTGATGTTTATACAACTGCTTTGTGAGCGGATACACAGTGTGTCTGTGTGCGAGACAGAGATAGAGAGATGTGTCAGTGTGTGTTTACTATTGACTCAGCTGCTCATGATCACAATAACAACAGTAGATTCAGTAGAACACACACCAGCTCTGTTTGGACATGCAGCGGTTTACATAATAGAAGGCGTGTAAATGTCAGTGACACAATAAAACATCTGTCTTTTCACTCTTTTAACATCTGGTTTTAGACAGACTGTCCATGATTAGCTCGTTTGTTTTGCATACAGTCGTAGTTGCAGGAACCTTCCTATCAAAAAATGGAAGTTAACTACATATGAATTACTCCATGAAGCGTTGTGTTGAAGAATAATCATTTCAGGTCGAGTCAGGTTCTTACTTTCATCTCTATGATGGTCTGCAAGGCCTTGGTTTTGCTCGGATCCTGATGCAGTTGATTTCTTCTGTGCAGTTCCTTTTAGAAAAGATACAACATTAAAAAAAAGCAGGATTATATGCCTAAAAAAGACAGAAAAAAATGCATATAATGTTTGTCTATACACATGTAAAATGTTTAATGCAACTGTGGGCTCTGCAGTTTTCAGTTTATACATTACATAATCAATAGGCTACAATATGAGCCGCAGAGTGGAGCATATTGATTATGAGAGACTCTGCACTGCCCTCTAGTGACGACAAATTAAAAAAACAGTCTTCTACAGTGAATCTCATATATTAATATCAACACAACCCTGGCCATAGAGTACCTCTCTCAGATGGATGTTCTCCTTGTCCTTTTGATCCAGAATGACCTCCAGGTGTCCGAGCTGGGCCTCTGCCTCAGCGATGCGCCTCGCTCTCTCCTGCTCCTCCTCCTCAGACACCCTGCCCGACCCAGGAGGCAGCCCTTTGCTCTGCAGCATCTCCAGAAGCTTCTTAATGGACTCGTCCCTGGCGCCCAGCGTCTGTTTCTGGGTCTCGATCCTCAGCTCCATCTCCTCCAGGGTCTTTCTCAGCAAGAAGAGCTCCTTGGCCTGCCGGTCGTGTTCGGCCTGCAGCCGACGGAAGTTCTCCTCCGTCAGCTCGATGGTGGTGAAGTGGTCGTTCATGGAGCGGTTGCCGCCCTCCTGCTGCAACAGGTGATTCAGGTCTCGCTGTGTGCGCAGCTCGTCCTGCAGAGCCTGGATGGTCATCTGGAGATGCTGAAAGAGAGACTCGACATTTATTGACATTAATATCAGGAATAAAGGCAAAGTTTTTCATGACAACACTACACAGCAGGGTGACCACATATAAAACACACTTCTGTTGCACACGGTTCTGTGGAAAAATGCTACAGCGGGTCAAACGGGGGGAACATATCACTTACCAATCTTTAGAAGCAAATACACTGTAAACAAATGATGCTGTCAAAAGACGGTAAAGCTTATTTGAGGAAATATATGAGAGAGGAAGAAGACTGTTTTTCTTTATTCTGGAACAAGAATCAAATTTGAGTCCACTGGATTGGAATCACAGTAACACTTTTTAAAAAAATATATATATTAAGGTTTGAAATAAATCACAGCTGTCAAACTTATTAATTTATTAGGGTAGGTTGCTCTGTTTTTAGACATGTGAGCAGAGTTAATGAGGGTCGTTAATATGCTAATCAAAGCAGAAGACCAGCTCGGTGCTTCCCTGTAGCGCAGCAGAGGTCTTTGCTCTGTGACAGTCAGAGAGCTAACGGAGCACAATGTAGGAAAAGGCTTTATATGATTATTTGAATGAGCTGTTATTGGTGGGGTCAACAATTGAGGAATATACAGACACGGCAACAGAACCTACAGTATCCCAGCCCGTTCGCACAAAAAGGCGTATGAATGCTTCAATAATACGCAAGGCATTTAGCATGTAATAAGAACGCCTTTCTTGCTTTCAGCGTGTCATTTGCACGCCATGTAGTCTGTACTGACTGTGAAGTAAACGCATCCGTGTACATAAGCCACACTCAGAGCTAGTGACGTAGAATACAAAGTAAGAAAAAACGCTTATGGCAAGCGGGTGGGGAGGTGGATAGGTCCAACAAACACAGGGCTGTTAGTGACATGTGTGACGTGTTTTCCGTACTTATGTTTTGTGTTATATATTTTACTTACAGTAGTTTACGTACTTATTTTAAGCCCAACTATGACATTTTTCCCTAAACCTGACTAAGTGGTTTTGTTGCCTAAACCTAACTGTGGACGTTACCGTAGTTTTGCTGCGTGGCGTAGAAATGCCCCGCTATAATGCGTCCTAATGACACGCGGAATATCCGTGTAATGTGCTCTTTATACGCCTTCCTGTGAGACGGGGGAGTATCCTTACACCGTAGAGACGGCACAATAACGTGCTGAATGAACACGTGCTTGTTTGTGAATTTGTGTGTCCAGAATAAAATCAAATCTCTATTAAGCCTACTATATTTCTTTGTGTGCCGGGGTGTCGGTTCTGGGTTTAGGGCTGAGTTTCTGTCACAGATTGACTCAGGCCTGGCGTTGCCTGTTGACATTTTCTTCCAGCAGATATCTCTAGAGAGAGATCAATCTATGTCCAGAAAATGGCCCAATCAGGATTTATAGGAGAGGAAGCAGATTGTTACACTGAAATCAAACCCACTTTACAGGCAGTCTGGGGGTCGTAGGGTTTGTGGTACTACAGGGGGATGGAGCACCAGACACATTTAGATTGACACAATTGAACAAAGCTATTACTCTTTACAGTAGAGTGTCACAGTGTTTATAGGGGAATATATGAGGGTTCACGGGAAAAGGAGACAGGGTAAACTGCTGGTTCACTTCCTTGCGGAGGCTCATAGGAGAGGAAGTTGTAATGGTGCAAAAGGGATTGCCAGGTGTCTGAAAATACACGCCACACTGAAGGTGACTCTATGTTGTGCACACAACACGTGGTGCAAACATAGGGACAAACCTTGTTTCTCCTGGCATCCAGCAGCTGCAGAGCATGGGCAGAATGAACAGAAAAACACATGTATGGTAAAAAAAACAGAGCGTCAGAGCATGATGCAACAGAGACGGATGATCAACATAAACCAGCCAGAGATTTCAAATGAGAGTCTGTCCAGCTG
Source organism: Sebastes umbrosus (assembly GCF_015220745.1). Classification (NCBI taxonomy): domain Eukaryota; kingdom Metazoa; phylum Chordata; class Actinopteri; order Perciformes; family Sebastidae; genus Sebastes; species Sebastes umbrosus. The sequence goes on along the minus strand of NC_051269.1, from coordinate 25,283,294 downwards.
TCTGTTTACCAGCCTTCAGCCTTCAGCCCTCAGCCCTCAGTCACAACATAATATTCACAATATACCTACAGAAACTAAATAGTACTTGTTGAGATTACCTTTCTGGAAAGAGATGAAGATGAGGTTTAAAATGACTGAAAAGATGGTTCCAATCGACGAGCATGATCTCGCATTTACTTATTTTAGATGTATTAGATGGGTCTATGAATGTTATTATTAGTAGTAGTAGCATTGATATTAATAGTGTACTTTGGTATGGTTTTATTCTGTCAAAAACAACATGTAGATAACATTTTGTTTTTCTCTGGGCTTTATGACTCTATTATTATGACTTGCTGATATTCTTATATTTTGTAAGAATGCATATACTGTATTGTTATGATGTCTCTTTTTTTTTGCTACTTCAATCTTTGTATCATATCTCACTGCCCAACGTTATGTTGTGTATAAGAAAATTCAAATAAATAGAAAAAAATGTATTAATTTAATGAACGGCTGATACATTAATGAATCTATTATAGTCGATTAATCAGTTAGTAAATTAATCGGCTATTCCTTTTACAACTGATTAATAATGATGTCATTTTTTAAGCAAAAATGCCTGATTATAACTTCCCAACCATGAACATTTGCGGCTTTTTCTGTTTAATGTGATTTTAAATTTAATATATTTTGGTTTTCTGGCATTTACATACCAAACAATTAATTGAGAAAACAATTGGCAGATGAATCACTAATTAAACTAGTCATTAGTTGCAGTTCTGATTTATTGATGCTATTAAAAAAGCAGGATAAAACAGAAGTGCATTAATCTGAAACATAACTAAAAGACAAATACCAAAGTAAAAAACTAAAATCTGTTTTTCATCGCTCTAACATATTTTGTTGGCTCACTTCCTCAGTACAGACCAGACCGGGTGGAGGGCGGCCACCAGACCCCTGAGGGAGTACAGGATACTGCCAGCATGTGAAGCGTGTGCTCTTCCAGCCGTCGGGGGGCAGTGTTTGTGTTTAGCAGAGCAAAAGGAGCTGATGAATTTTTCTGCTGACAGCAGGACTGCTGCCATCTTCAACAGTTTTGGTCACACTCCCTCCTTATGTGAGTCAGTACTATTAGGTCCGGCAACACAAACCACCTAATACTTCTCAAATTCTCAATTTCACACTGATTTCCATGCTGTCACATGCTGACATCCCTACTGTCACCACTTGGAAATATCATTTACAATCAAGAAAGGATCTTTTCACAAGTTTCAATTCAACAGTTATCTTCCTCGTACATGTGGAATGGTCCTTAGTAAAATAAAAATGTGCTACTATGTTTAAAATGTCTCTTCTTAACCATCAATAAATACATGTTACTGTAATCAGATTAAATTAATCAAAATGAGAAATGACTGGTTTCCTTCATGAGTTTTGATCATGCAGAGAATAAGTCCCTGAATATTGGCCTGCTTGTACTGAGGTATAATGTACAGCTAGCGGGTCAGCTGGTGTCGGGGGTGCTGCATCGCCCTGCCGGGGTTTATTTCACAACAATGACCCGCTTTCTGTACATTATCCCGCTTATTACATGGCTACTTACTTAAGAAATCAATAATTTGACACAAAAATGGTCCTCCAGAGTTCAACATCAGAACTGCGTCCATAGCAACATCCACGGAGCGCCACGATTGACCAATCAGAATCAAGTACAAAGCAGTGTATTAACACCATTTAATATGGCCCAGAGCAATATTCAAACTGTTAAAACCTTTTTCTCTCTCCTCATATCTTCTCTCTCTAGTCTCACCCGACACCGCCTCCTCTCCAGTACTTACTCCCTCTCTCTCTGCCCTGATCAATAACCTGCCGTCTTGTAACTAAACTGCAGGAGGCAGCCCACTGATCACATTTGCATAATTGCACCGTGGGTTAAAATGAATGTATGGCCGTTCCTCCTGACATCTACGGCAGAAAACTGTACCAGTTCCTGTGAGTTAGACGTGACTCAGCAGATATTGGCGTCGTGGTCATCCCGCCTCAAGAGGAGGCTTCTCTTTCGCTGCACATCCTGAAATAGAGCTTCCAGAGGTTTCACAGAGTCAAGGAGGGATGTTGAGCTACAGCGCTCTCCTCTCTATCTGACACCTGGGGCAGGCAGGGGTAACTGGCTGTCAGAAATCCTTTTGTGCAGAAACATAAAATCCTTCTGGGAGCTACAATAGACAAGAAATTGGATTCATTTCCCCTTAAAACCTCTCTTGAAATATCAAAAGCTATTTGTGCGTACATGCTGGTTACTTACACATACAGAAGTTTACTGCAGGTTTGGTTTTTCACAATGTTTGTTTTAGCACGTGGCTAAATTAACAAGACTCTACAGGTATGTTAGCGCCTCAGTGCTGCTTTCGGCATGCTAAAATGCTGATTAGCAGATATAATGTTTACCATGCATGTTCACAATCTTAGTTTAGCAGGTTAGGACGTGGCGTAACATTTTATAATTCAAACTAAATATAACGTAGAGTTGAGGCTGATAGAAATGGTATTCATTTTGCAGGTATTTCGTCTAGGACTGCAACTAACGATTATTTTCATTGTCGATTAATCTGTTGATTATTTTCTCGATTAATTGATTAGTTGTTTGGTCTATAAAGTGTCAGAAAATAGTGAGAAATGTTGATTAGTGTTTCCCAAAGTCCAAGATGTCTTTTTTTTTGTCCACAACTCAAAGATATTCAGCTTACTGACATAGAGGAGTAAAGAAACCAGAAAATATTCACATTTAAGAAGCTGGAATCAGAGAATTTAGACTATTTTTTTCTTAAAAATGACTCAAACTGATTTAGTTTATGTTTAATTTAATAGTTGACAGCTAATCAATTAATCATTGCAGCTCTAATTTTGTCATGAACCAAATAATTGGACACATTAGAAACCTGACCTGATGATGACGCTAGATAAAAAGTCAGAGGATCATCAAAGTTACTACAACTGATCCTGAGGGGAACATGAATGTCTGTACCAAATTTCGTGAGAATCCATCCAATAGTTGTTGAGACATTTCTCTTAAAACCACAAATGTCAACCTCATGGTGGAGCTAGAGGAGAAGTCTCTTTGACCTCCTAGTTGCACCAGATCAAAAGTCATCATCAAAGTCATTGTGAGTCCTCTGAGTACTATGAATGTCCCAGGGGATAGCAATCCATCCACTAGTTGTTAAGATATCGAGGGAAAGTCAGGGGATCCCTAAAGTCAGCAGGTTTCATCCTCTAAGGACAATTAATATCTAGACTAAATTTCCTGGCAATTCATCCAGTAGATGTTGAGATATTTCAGCCTGGACCGAAGTGGTGGACATATAAACTGTTAACTCAAAGCTACGCTGTACATAGATACTCAACGCTGGTGACATTGAAGTTGGCAAAGGAAGGAGCAGCTATATGAGTTGCATGTATACTGCATGTGTGTGTGTGTGTTAAGAGAGAGTGGGTGTTTGCATCTGACAGATGGGACAGCTCCAAAGCGCTGAGTCAGAGCAGCCTACTGTTCACTACAATCCTAATCTCTGTGTTGTATGTCGTGATGGCTGACAATATACAGTTACACCCACAGCTGTGCCAGCAGAAGCGAGATTTATTCATCTGCACTCAGCTAAAAGAAAGAGGAGAGCTCCGCGGATGCAGAAATCTGAGTTGGGACAGAAAACGGGAGTTAAGTAACACTGAATTCTGAAATACATTTTATTTACAGTATTTATAAGTGTTCACCCAGCGTGCAGAAGGCCTTTTAATATATTTTATTCATATTCCTGTTTATTATCTGATTATAGGATGCGCCTGCGAAGATATAAGGATCTTCTCATTTAACAGAACAGCCCACTGTAATGCTGGATCTTTGTTCAGTTTGATAAACCCAAAGACCGGTTCCTATCCTTAGGCTTCCTTTTAATTTAGTTTCTCTGTGATGGGTAATATTAAATGCACACAATTTTTTTTTTTAATTCAAGTATTTACAGCATAAATGGCACTCTCTTAGTCCCACCAACAACACTGAGGATAATGAATTTTTCTATAGTATAGGAGTGTAAGAAAATACAGATACACATGAGTATCGAGATTTTATGTTTTGTGATACAAATTGTTGATTAATTAAATCAAATTATTAATAAACTGATCCTCCAAAACACTGTATTGATTTTTAATTAACCTCTTAAAGATCCAAAGGCCCGCCGTCAGGCCCGGTTTTAAAGATAGAGTGAAGCTACCGGCATTATAACTAGAAACTAGAAAACCTAAGGAATCCATTGGTTCTAACAATGTCATACTGGTAAGTCGTGAAGGAGGCTAAATAAATGCTAGATAGAGGAAAAAGTGTCATGGCCATTTTCAAATGGGTCCCTTGACTTCTGACCTCAAGATATGTGAATGTAAATGGGTTCTCTGGGTACCCACGAGTCTCCCCTTTACAGACATGCCCACTTTATGATAATCACATGCAGTTTTTTGCATGCAGTACAAATGTGCTATTTTTGCCTATTCTAAAAATGATGCATTTCTGGTGTGTTCTTTATATTATGACAGTTTTCATAAAATTAGATTTTAAAAAATCACAATATAATCGCCTTGCTTACAGTATCGCAATATATCACAATATATTGTATAGCTACACCTGTATCATGATACCTATCGTATTGCCAGATTGCAAATACAGTCCTACTATAGTAATAATATTATGGAAATGAAAAAAAGACCACAATGCACTTTGAGTATACATATCTAGGTAAGGTATACTATTCCTTCAAAGGGGAACTCCACTGACTTTCCAAATAAAGTCAGTTTCCAATAGGCGCAACTAGCAAAACACACCTGTATCTCCAAACCAAACTGATGGCAGCCGAGCTGCATTGTGGGTAATATAGGCGGCAGGTTTTGAAAAGGAAGAAGAATATGTGGAATAAAAAAAGATAATATCTACGGTTCCGCAGCATTCATTTTTATATATATTTTTTAAAATGTCCATTGAGTATCTGACAGTGTTATAGAAGTGGGATATCAACCCATATATCATCAGCTGTAAGAGGACAATACAGGCTGTACACGCTCCGCTACATCTGTTAGGCTCTGGGAATATGTTGTATGAATCACAGATATGTGATTTAATACTATGTATTAAATCTTCCACTTCACACTGATGCAAAAAACACTCAGTGATACACAGCCTCTGGGTAATGATTAAGTGAAGCTGTATAATTTCACAGTGATTTTGCATGAGAACCAGCCCAGGAGACAGCCAGCCTACCAGCGCAGGCGATCAATAAACCATTCAAATAGATATAAAAGGCTGACTTTCATCTACAGCACTGTCTGTAAATCAACGCCTTTCAAATTACAAAACCGTTCTCACGCAAGTGTGGATTCAAAATAATGTTCCGTGGGAAAAAAAATTGGTTCAAGCATGAAAGCGCGTCGCAGTGGGCATCCCAATGCGGGACAGTGGAGTCACTCAAAGCTCCAAACCAGGAACCAGGAACAACAGGGACAATGATCCTTAATGAGTTGCTACATACATTTATGTGGAGTTTGATACTATACTACACTTTTCATTATCATGTCTTTCACTCCATCATTCCTACATATCTTGTCTATTTGTTACAAACACAAATCTCACAGTTTGCTTGGCTAATCATTAATTTTTCTGCATATAAAATGTCAGAGAGCAGTGAAAACTAGCTTCCAAGTAACATTGACATGTGGACACGAGGAGCAGGGGATCAAACCGCCAACCCTGCAACTAGTGGCTGGATCTCCTGAGCCACAGCCGCCCGCAAAACGCAGTAATATTTCAGTGGGAAAGAGTGGAATTCATTGTGTTGTCCAATTCTTTTTTCCTTATTCAAAGAAGAATACATCCTTATTGTTGGATTCTCACTTTACTTGTTAAGATGGACATTTTTTGCACCGTTGTCACTGCTCTGATCTAATCTAAAACTATGCTGCTCTGGAGAAAAAGACACCAGCAGACTGTAACGCGTCTTATCCCTTCTGCTTTGTTCCTCCATCCTCCACTCCCATCTTAATCTCACCAGCTTTACACTCTGTAAATGCGTCCCTGCTGTACATGTTGAGAGACATTTCATCACCTTCCTGTCCTCCGGATGATGCAGCAGCCATCTTATGTGCTCGCACGGCGGGGGTGGTGGTTACCACAGGAAGTATCCATGAGCTCACATGATACTTCCTGTGTCCGCTTGAGCTCACCATGTCACGACATCGACAAAAAACATCAATACCTTTTGCTCATCATATATATGTGAGAGCTACATAATTGTTTGGCACCAACTAAATATGAACTCAACCCACTGTGTGGGCTGCACACCTGCTGCTTCACCCTATATATGAATCATACGTGCAAACGACCGATTGTGACGATACCTCTCCCACACAAAATACAGACTGGTGGTGATGACTAAACCTCTGCACACACATTACCAGCTGGCACAAGCACAAAAGGAAGAAACCCGCTAATCACAAAAGCAAACACCCTCTGTTCACACACACACCACAGACTGTATGGTACACACATACACAAGTGATGTGCATCCACATGCACATAAGCATGCAAATTTATTCACAATGCGCTCCAAATAGACCCAAACCCGAGGGGTGGGAATCACCAGAGGCCCCACGATACGATATTATCACGCTACGATCTTAATGTGATTTGATATATTGCGATATATTGCGGTTTATTACCTTTTTCAACTGCAAATTATGCAGTTTGTCAACATTTGTTTTATCTAATAAGATACAGTTTTCACTCTGTTCATCTCAGAGTTTTCATTCACATATCTTGAGGTCAGAGGTCAATGGACTCCTTTGAAAATGGCCATGCCAGTTTTTCCTCGCCAAAATTTAGCGTAACTTTGCAGCGTAATTTACTATCTCTTCCCGACAAGCTAACATGACATGGTTGGTACCAATCGATTCCTTAGTTTTCTAGTTACATATGATACCAGTATCTTCACTCTAGCTTGACTGAGCCTGCTATAACCTCTGAAAGACAGAATAGTGGCATGACCTGCCGGCGGGCCGTCGGATTGTCAAGAGGTTATTAGTTTAAATAAGAGAAGATCGATACTTGACATCCGTGTATTGATACAATATTACTATGCAGAATATCTTGATACTATGCAGTATTGATTTCCCCCCCACCTCCTACAGCCCCCTGACACTGAGACACAACAGTCCCACCCTGATCACATGTTTATTGCTCAGTGACATGTAAAAAATCGGCAGCTCACATTAAAGAATAATTAAAAAAAACATGTCATGTCTGAGGCGAGGTATCCATGCACAGACAGAGCAGTGTGATGCGGGAAGCTCAGCCTCCATTTTGGGGATTGCGTTGATGAAGGCTGACTGGGTGGCTGAGCAGCAGTGGTCATGACTCAGTCAGATATGGTCTGCTCTAGCTCACACACACTTGCCTCCAGCAGCTCTCGTCCAGCTTCGGCACGACAGAACATTCTGCTGAATTCAAGTCGGATGGATCAACGTTATAACAGCCTGAGCCAGTTGCACAGTACATTAACAAAAAAAAAAAAACGTCCTGGGCTAATCATTACCTCTGGTCATGACCATCGACTGTCTTGATTAAAGCTCTGCAGGCTACAGTTGGTATTTCACTCACAGTGGAGAGTCTGTGCTTTACAGAACAGATGAAAGACAAACTAATGCCCGAATGGGTTTCCTCTTTTCCTAAGATGAGGTCAAAAGAAAGCACACAATCCCAGATCTTATTTTTCACAAAATAAATAATGCATGGCATTTGCTCAAGCTAATCGAGGCCTGAGGCTCCTGATGCAATAGTAAAGGGTGCTACAAGACAGATGTAATGATTGGCTTGAAATTACTCCATTATTAATGAGGCAATTTGCTCCTCAGTCAGCCTCTCAAGCCATCCCACCGTAAGTACACTTACGTAAGGACGCCTTACAGCCCAAAAATCAAGATAGAAAAGACCAATTATAGTACCAAGGCAACATCTGCCTTTTATTAGCCAGCATACTTCATTAATGAAGCCAACTAGGAGGGATATAAATACCATTCAGTGCAGAGTCAGAGCAAACACTGGTGGACAAGGCTGAAGGTAGAAAAAAAAAAAAGAGAGCCCTCTCTTTGTATCGAGCACAAAGGCATGAAAGCCCACACTGTACAGCTTTCATATTCTGCCGGACACATTCAGCTCCTACAGTGTGAGACGCCAAGCTAAAAATATACACAAGGATTCACGCTGAGTATTTAATCGCATTGAACGTAAGGAATAAGTGAAATGATGAATGGTTTTGTGCCATGTCAGTGGCTGCGAACAGGTACATTCTCCTCCCCAAACACGATCCCCCTATACGTTGTCATGAATCATAAAGATATAAAAGAATCAAAGCACTGCTGGATCCCCCCCTCTAGGGATCACCGGCAGGTAAAACTGTGAGGCAGAGAGCTCCGACATCCTTCCCCTTTAGCAGCGTGCTTCAGGGATGAGTTGGCAAACTGCAGCCTCTTTAACCTCGGGAATCTTTAAAAAGGGAAATGTTCGTGCACACAAATGCACAAAAGACAGACGGGTCTCATTTAAGGGTTGCACTAATGGTATCCTGCTGTGACCTTGAAGGCTGGAGTGACAGCGTTGAGTAATGAGTGGCCTACTCAGCTGGCTGCTCAGAGTCTGACAGCATCACTCAATGAAGACAGACTGGCACAAAGACCACAACCGGCTGGCAAAAACTCAGCCTTTACGTTTGCTCGAGGGCGTCGTGCAAATCAGCCGCATCATGCCACAGAACTGCCTCAAAATACAAAACGCTGTGGAGCTCGATCTATAAGCAATACGCTGACCTATTCCACAATCTATCTCAGTGTGTCGTGCACTTTTCCTTCAGCTGAAATATCAGACTAAACCGAGGTTCAGTCTGTGAACAGAGAACACATTCCTCTTGAATGCAAGTGCAGTAAGTGATGATTTGCTGTTTTTATATCTACATTATTTCCAGTGTTAGGATCTAATTTTGCATGGGGACACTATAAAAAATAAGAGTTTAGCTGCAAATCAGTATTCTATAAAACAGACTGTAGTGTATGTGAAGATAGCGAAGGCCAGATGAACAGAGGTGGACAGTGAGAGATGATCAAAGTCAGAGTAAGTAAAGGAAAGATAGTGGAAATGGGAAGAGAGAGAAAGAGTAAGACAGAGAGTGTTTAAGCATCCTTGACATGTGTCTCTGGGCCTTGTGCCTACTCTTGTCAGTTCCTGATTTAACTGGGCCATGGCTACACCCCCACATTGAAACCAGCAAAAAAAAAAAACTCTGACATCTCACACTCTCGTGCCAATCTGATAATAACCTTTGAAAGCAAAAACGTTGTGGCCAGATTGCATACAGAAGTTACAATGCATCTACTGGCAGTGTCTTTCACTTAATCATCTAACAACTGCATGTTTTCATTGTCAAGATTATCGATTATAAAATGGTTTCATATAAAGGCAAACAAAAGCTCAATATATTAGCTCATGTTTCAAAAACTAGATTATAGAAAACTAGATTAAAGGGTTTTGGCTCAAGTGGTCTCATTGATTCTGTACTGGAGTACTGTGTGAGGAGAGTGCGTGTTAAATATTTATGTGCGCAAAGAACTCTTTCCAGAAAGGTTTCCACAAGAACTGAAAAACATGACTGATTGCAATAATTCTCTTGAAGTGGTGGACTGAGGATGACAGTGTGGCCTATTGCAGAGAAGAGAATGATGAAAGCGGAGACGCACAGATAAAAAGAAGACAATAGAAAGACTAGCAGTCACTGCAGTGGTGAGTGGATTAAGACAGCTGAGTCTCACCTGGCACTCCTCATGAGTGACTCTCATCTGCTCTTTAAGGATTGATGTGCGAGCCGCCTCTTCTTTCCTCATTATCCTCTCCTTCTTCAGCTCGGGACTCCAGAAGCTCTTGATGCTGTTGGTGGAAGATCCCAACTTACTGTCCTTCAGGTCGAGCTCCCGGCGCAGCAGCTCATTCTCCCTCTGCATATCCCTGAGCTGGACCTGCATCTCCAGCAGCTCCCCACCACTGCTCCGCACCGCCTGCCTCAGCAGAGCGGAGGGCACCCCCTGGTGGTGGTGGTGGTGGTGCTGCAGCATGGAGAGGGAGCCCAGGTCACTGTAAGACAGAAGGTCGCCATGGGGCAGCCCCACTGAAGCGATGTTGGGGCTGCTGCCCATGGCTGTGACGCGGCCCCCGTACATGGCCCGGCTGGTGGCGCGACCCAGAGTCATGGTGCCTTTCGGGTAGGTGGCAGTGGAGCCCACGCCCTCGTGGTCGCTCAGGTACATGGGCCCCGAAGTGGCGTAGGCAGCGTTGAGTGACTGGATGTTCTCCATGGAGAGCGTCTTTCCCCCCGCACCACCCCCGCCCCCGCTGTTGGCCCTCCGATGGCCCAGTCTGGGGGACCTTGGCAGGCGCGGGGACCGTGCGGGGCTGCTCTCTATATGCCCTACAGCTCTGGCACTGCCGTACATGTCCTGCGAATCGGCGGTGCAGCCACCAGAGGGGTCCTTAACAGGGGCGCGCTGAAATGAGACTGCTCTGGCCCTCGGAACCGCACATGGGTGACTTATTTCATGTCTTAATGGGTGGAACACATCAACGTCAGATCTGAGGAAACAGGAGAGAAGCACCTGTTAGATGACTTAACAACTGTTTGTGTGTGTCAGATGAAAGGCACGGAAATAAAAGCGCACACTTTAGATAAGTTCACAGAAGCACATTCCCTTCAGAAACGGTGCATTTGGCCTGCAAGATGCTACAGTTGAATAAATGAATAGCTCTGTTAGTTTTAAGACTGTATTAGTCAACATCAGCAGCAAACTGTCACGTCTTATGTGGCTCCTATTTCAAATGGCCCACAGGAATTTCCCAGCATCAGCCTGGATTTCCCACTGGCCAACGTTTATCTACAACCCATTAATGGTACTCAGGAAAGACAGATTTACAACCACACAAAACATCAGCTAAATAATCACCTAATTAAAACACAGGATACAATATTATATTATATTATATTATATTATATAATATTATATTATATTATATTATATTATATTATATTATATTATATTATATTATATTTTATTATATAATATAATATTATATAATATTATATTATATTATATTATATTATATTATATATACACACACATATAAAAATACAAATATAAGTTTCTGATACATGATGTCAACTATTTTATAACAAGGAAAATAATGATACCCATGAAGTAATAACAAAATGTATGAATGTATGAGATGTTAGCTGCTCTTTTAACAGTTAATCCCCTACAAAAGTATCATGTTTAATATTTCAAATGTCACAATTTGTTTTAGATTAGTGGTTATTAGTTTCTAGAAAACCAAGCACAGATGTATCCATGTATCCAGTAACACTGTAGAGACTGAATAAGAGGTTTATGTGAGTATGACGTTTGACTCTTTGGCTCCTTACTTGATCAGCTCTAGGTTTATTAGTTATTACTGTTATAACTGTTAGGAACTGAACCAAAGTGAAAGACTATATCATATCACAAATATGCAGAAACACAACCCGCTGTTACACTATAAAGAGCACCACGGTACTCCAACGTGCACCATTGTGTTGCGCCAAACAATACAATCATTACAATGTCCCCAACTCAAAGCACTAAAAATCAATTATAAGAGACAGCTAACATAATGAGGCCCATGGCACATGACATAAAGCAATCCTCTCCTGTATTGTATTGCCTCATAAACACATAAAACTTACTAATTAAAATAGACAAGGGACTTTCAAATGATTTTATAACCACTGGTGTTATGCGATTCACAATATGCTATACAGATTTACTAGCCACAATTTTAATTAAAAGAGCGCAAATCAAAAGATTGGAGAGCCTGCTGGGTAATGAGGAGAAAGGGATATGGGAGGCTGAATTTTTAATGTCGTAATAATGGTTCTGCCATTTCATGCCACCTCAAGCTCCAATATAGCACAAGATATATCACAGTCTATAATATATTTAAAGCTTGAGATGACATTATTAAATTATGGTAGATATTATTTGGGGGTAAAATAAAGGCGTTTCACAACAAACGCTGAAGACAAAGACGCTGACAGGTTGTTAATGTCGCAGGCTGCTTGGTGATGAATAATATCTGACGCAAAAAATTAGACTCTTCCATCAAAGTGAAGCACAATACTTTCTCTCCTCAGGTGACACTTGCTGCTCAGGCCCAGTTGCCATGGTGACTATGCCTCGGCTAACGGAGATAAAGCACCTCAGTCGTCTGACATAACGGTAGCATACGTTTCCCCCCCCCCCCCAAAAGAAATGTGGCCAAATGTAGAGGGTGTTTGTCATAGCAGTACCGATGTGACATGACAGCCTGTAGGCTTTAATCTCTCTATAACAATCCCAAGTTTTTAACTTCATGTATATTCTCTTATTTTCCTTCTGAAGGACGGATGAAATGACACAGAGAACTATGTGTCAACAGGTCTCCTCGCTGTATGAAATCCAGTGAGATTTTGGATGACAGGCACCCTCAGTTGCACTCACTGAAGCATCATCTGTGTGGAAACACTTGGCCAGAGGGCACATCACTACAGCCTGGCAGAGGAGGTCAGACAGGACGCCGTCATCTCTGTTAGTAATATTAAGTCAAAGGTGTCTGGGCGGATGGAAACACACTAATATAAACTGGCAGAACAAATCAACCAGAATTTGTTTAAAGGCTCGGACACAGCATGTGTTAAGATTTGGCATTCATAGCCTAAAAACAGTGTAAAACAATTTTTCTCTTCAGTCCCTCTGAGAGATACTGGCAAATTATATTATTTTTTTTAAATATGCAGACATATGCAACAACAAACACCGCAGCTCTTATCTACAGTGGTCAGCTTGCTACAGCAGGTCTGTGAAGTGTGGTTGGTTAATGTTTTATGAGCAAAAAACAACATTCAGCAATCAGCAGAACAGAGAAAACCACAAAAACGTCTTATAGTAAATTATAATTGACCTGCTGTATATCTAGTCTGTTGAGGCTCATAATGTTGTTGTTTTGGTGAAACTGTGGATAATTTAAGTCATTTTTTAGGCCTTTGTGAAGCATCTTTCAGTCAGTGTTTGTTAGGATCTATGACTCTTTAATACAACTTCATATGTCGTCATCATTTTTTTAGACTTTCTCTATATCGCCCATGTTGTTGTTTGTACATCTTCAATGAGAGGGCTGACAAATGCGATTTGTATATATAAGTTTCCAAGATAAGATAAGGCAACTTGAAGCTGACACTTTCTAGTAAGTGGTATTCAACTTCAGCTGTGATTCACTTATGTTGCTGCCTTTGTAATTGTGAATTACAGGAAAAACTATGTAATGTGATGTGGGGGAAAAGTTTCAAAAACGATGCCAACTGGTGGGCCAGTGATCTGGGATGTGTGCCATGTGACCGCAACTTCCACGCTTTGATTCCAGCTCCATCTTTGTTGCATTTCCTCCCCCTTGCTCATTTTCCTGCCAATCTTCACTGTCAGTTATTTAATAAAGGCACATACTGTATGCCAGAAATATTTACTTCAAGAAAAAACATTATGTCAAACGGAGGAAAACTGCGTTGTGATGAGGACCGATGTTCACGCAAACACTGCTTGAAAGCTTAACACTACAGACAGATAAACACACTGAACCTGACAGTCTCAACAAATATCTTCACTTGTATGTATCGTATAATAAGGTGTTTCTGTTTTTCTGTCCACCCAGCGACATATGCTCTAATCACATGGGTGTGCCACAGTCACAGATTTGACAGATTGATTGCCCGGAGCTTGATTGCAGTGGTATGGGCATACTGAACTGGTTTGATCAAGGACGTTAAAGTATCCAGTGTAGGGCTGTCTGTTGATTATTTAATCAATTAATCACATAGTCCATAAAATTGTATGATGGGACATTTTATGACTCTAGTAGTTCAACTAGATATTCAATTTACAATTATATATTTTTTTAAAAAACAGCAATTCCTCTCATTTTAGAAGCTGAAATGAATTTGTTGTGTTTCTGATTGACAAATAACTTCAGCGATTGCACCATTTTTTTGTCAATTAACTAATGAATTAACTGACTTACCACATCAGCACTAGTACAGTGGACACACCCACAGACAGATCCACACAGCACCAAAGCACATTTCTCAGTATATGCGGGTCAGAGGAAAATGACCAGAGTGCAATAAGTGAGTATCACATTAATGCAGAAACAGTGATAATACTGGAGTACCAGAGGGATGCCAGCTGAGAAGGCCAATCGTAATCCTCCACCCCACCCCCCCACTCTACAGTTAACTTTAAAGGACAGATAAGGTGCATCAAATACTATTTCCTATTATTATTGAGATATTTTTGCATGCAGCTTTTTTGAAATGCCATGAAGAAATGATCACTGGCAATTCAGAGAGCAGTAGTGCGTTAACAGCGGGGAGGATACAGATGTTCTGACACAAAGATTTCACCACAGGCGATGCTGAGTGTATCTCAGGGGGGTCAGGGAGACCCTGTTCTATGTATGAGGCCATCGTGACATTTTAGAAAGCCCAGCATGCAGGCGTTTTGTCCCTATACTCTTAACAATAAGAAGAGAACATGCATTTGAGGTCAGAGCACATGACTAGGGTGGACAAAAGGCTATTTTTCTATAAATAGCCTTTAATATAATAAAAATGATAAAGAAATTTGAAAAGAAGTAGCAGCCCCTTCAGTGCAGTGCAGTGCAACACATGTAAGCCTCCTCATCGTCATTTATTCTACTACACTGTATTAACACCACCCATGCTCCACAGCCCTCTGACTTCAATAGGTTGACTTCAAACACCATTTTTCTATAAATAGCCTTTACAATAGTAAAAATGATTATAAAGAAATTTGAAAAGAAGTAGCAGCCCCTTCAGTGCAGTGCAGTGCAACACATGTAAGCCTCCTCATCATCACCTATTCTTCTACACAGTATTAACACCACCCATGCTCCACAGCCCACTGACTTCAGTAGGTTGACTTCAAAGGCCATTTTTCTATAAATAGCCTTTACAATAGTAAAAATGATTATAAAGAAATTTGAAAAGAAGTATAGCAGCCCCTTCACTTCAGTGCAGTGCAGTGCAACACATGTATCCTCCTCATCATCACCTGTTCTACTACACAGTATTAACACCACCCATGCTCCACAGCACACTGACTTCAATGCATGGTT
This sequence comes from Sebastes umbrosus, assembly GCF_015220745.1. Lineage (NCBI taxonomy): Eukaryota > Metazoa > Chordata > Actinopteri > Perciformes > Sebastidae > Sebastes > Sebastes umbrosus. The sequence continues at coordinate 25,267,981 of NC_051269.1, read as the reverse complement.
GATTGGATGAGAAGATGTAGCCTAAATGTGGCCTGTTCACCCTGTCCACCAAAAACCTAATGGCTTATAGAAAAAGGCTTGTGCATGATAAAAAAAAATCTGGGAAAACAGATGTTTATTGTAATTACACACACAGGTTTCCCTTTTCAAATCAAATATTGATTCTAATGTGTGCTGACTGGCTGAATGAGGCTCCATTTGATGCAGCATAGAGGAAGCACGACCGAGAGCCATTGACAGCTCACCGGGCCTACATCTTTTCGACGTGGTGCGCGTCGAGCACCTTCAACTACATACACCCAATGAAATAATGATAGCCTTTATTTTGAAATACAGGCGCTCCTCTTTATCGTTTCAAACACGGCTTTTTTAAAATGCAAATTCTCAGGTATTCAGTGAGCTCTGACTGGCTGCAATCAACGACCACCGGAATATGGGGTTTTGTTAAATGCACATATAGAGCCTGTGCGCTTTTTTCCCCCCTCGTCAAATCGCTCACAAAACGAAAAGGACACACGTGCCATTTACTTCTACGACAGGATGCGAAATGAAAGAGTGCAAATGTACCTTGATCGATGTTAATTCCTCTCCTTCGCCGCTTTTAGACGGCATCTTGTCGCCTCCATTCAACCCGAGCAGAGCAGCGTCTCCCAGCATCCTGCGCTGTCATTGGGCAGCGGACACGCGCTCTCTCCTCCTCCTCCTCCTCCTCTACACACACCAGGGAGCAGCATCACCACTACTGCAAGTGGCAGCTGGCAGGAGGCAGGAGGCAGGAGGGGATGGGCGGATGGATGGGATGGGATGCTGTGAGCAGGCCTACCTGCAATGAATTCACATCATCATCTCGGTGTTGAATGGTATAATCATTTTTATTTTAATTTATTTTTTATTTAAAGGGACTATTTGTAACTTTCAGATTTTTTTCTAATTAGCACTAAATATAAGGTAGAGCTGAGGCTGATGGAAATGGTATTAATTTTGCAGGTATTTTGTCTAGGACTGCAACTAACGAATATTTTCATTGTCGATTAATCGGTTGATTATTTTCTTGATTAATCGATTTGTTTTTTGGTCCATAAAGTGTCCGAAAATAGTGAAAAATGTTGATTAGTGTTTCCCAAAGCCCAAGATGTCTTTTTTTTGTCCACAACTCAAAGATATTCAGTTTACTGACATAGAGGAGTAAAGAAACCAGAAAAATATTCACATTTAAAGGGACTGTTTGTAACTTTCAGAAATGCTTGTGAACAGTGACACCTGTGGCCGTTAAGTCAACGAAAAGTCAGCGTCGGGCTCGCGCTTGTGCTCGCTCTTCATAGACGTGAACGAACATCGCTCAAAACAGTGATGGTACGTGTCCACAGGCTCTGTGCTTTCCACGCTCCCCATTCATTGTCTGTGTAAGCAGCCGCGCAATGCATTCTGGTAGCGTGGCATCGTGATTCGAGAAACGGAGCGTCACGACGCCCGCTCCTTATTTGCATAAAGTTGAGGTCTAGTCTACCTTATGTAAATCACACTCGTCCGCCGCGACTTCGCCGCCTCTCGAAACTCCCGAGAATCTTTTGAAATAAACGTTGTCGATCCAAAATAAAGACAGATTCAGCAACTGCATGGCTTATTTCTCGCCTCAAATGTTTTCAGAAACACATTTCGGTGAACTATTTTCGTGAAATAAGAGAAGAAAGTTTCCAAACGAGCTTCCTTACTGGTTCCGGTTTGAAAACTGGGAGCATCAGCCAACGGCGGGAAAGCGTGCGTCCAATCAGGTGGGGACAGCTTGTTTCTAGTGACACGCCCACCAAGCGTCCAATGTTGGGAAGCGTTTCGTCCCCTCGCGATAAAAAACACGAACCATTAGGCGACACACGTCAGCTAAAACCACAATATCACTCTATATTTCACCTGCTTGGCAGTAATGTTAGCTGACCAGACGAAGGTCTCTCCATGAATCACTGCTGATACTAGTGTTGGCTTTTTCTGCTTCAGCCTCCGGGGCTGCCTTTCCTCTCACACTTATCAAGCCATTCAGATTTAACCCTAGACAGTATGTTTTTGGCATCATTGGGCAAAAATGCCATAATAACCTTTCAGCATATTGTAATTCAAGTGTTCTCGGAGATAATTAGACTTCTGCACCTCCTCATGGCGCCGTTTTCAGGGTTTAATTAATCTAGCCCGTGACGGGAGACTTTGGCCAATCACAGGTCTTTTCAGAGCGAGAGCGAGCGTTCCTATTGGCTGTGCTCCAGCTGGTGGGCGGTGCTTGGTATTTCCTCAACTGTTCTCAACATGGCTACTGGGTCACAAACTTTCTCATTTTACAGCTAAACAGTACAATACAAGATGTTTTTGAAAACATTTGAGGAGAGAAATAGGCATTAGAGTAACAGAATATTGGTTCATATTTGATCAGCGCTGCCTAGTTTGACCGTTTGATCGGAGTTTGTGAGTGATTGACAGCTGCTCAGAGACGGCAGACTCCAGCTCGGCTCTGATTGGTTGTTTTCCTCTGGTCTGTGAAATCATGCAGATGCCATTAGGAGCACCTGAGGACACCAGAGGCACATACCGGTCTCATGCACTACTGTCAGGATATAGTGACCGTTTTATAAAAATATTAAATATTAAATTAAAAATGTTTAATCATATTTGCTCCAATTCTACCCACTGCAGCTGGGATATTACAACAAAGGACGGGACTGCAGTCTGACAATCCTAGCGAAGGCGGAGGGATTTGCCCGCCTGACTGAGGCTTAATTCTGTGAAACAAAGTGATTTCATCTTCATCTGCTGTCTATCCTGTAATTTCTTCCTCCTTCTCTACTCCTCCTGCACATCTGATCCACTTAATTCTTATTGGCTGAGCAGAAGAAACAGAATTACCCCAACACCTCTTGCATGAAAGTGGATCAAGTGTGCAGGGGCAGACGAAATAAAAGCTTGCACCACATGGAGAGACTTGTTTTAGATCGCAAAATCGATACCACTCTCATGTTAAATACGGAGCTATAGCCAGACATAGCTTAGCATAAAGACTAGATACAGGGGGAAACAGCTAGCCCACACTATCCACCTACCAGCACCTCTAAAGCATTTACATGTTATCACATGTTATCCGTACAAGACTCACTGTGATTTTAAGCTTTATGTGCTGGACTATTTCTTGGCCCTGCGCCGTAACTTCCTGGAGTCTCAGCTGGTTGCCTGGCAACCTCACTGTGTCCACAAGACTCCAGCTGGTAGTTTCATATTTACAGTACAGACACGAGAGTGGTATTAACCTTCTCATCTAACTCTCAGCAAGAAAGCGCATAAGCGTATTTCCCAAAAATGTCAAACTATTCTGGTTTGAAGAGGAAGCAATAGAGAACTGGCAGGTAGTCTGTGGTTTTAAATCCAACAGTTGGACGAATGACACAACCAGTAAGTAGCCGTGACGTACTCTGGTATCTATTATAAAACAATGAACCGGCTCCTCTCCAGTTTTCAGACTGCCAACATTATAAATCAGATTTGCCTGAGGGAAACTACAGATCAGTGAGCAGCTCTGACAGAGGAGCTGAATCTATTTGAACTCGTGACATCATACGCTGACTTCACCATGAGGTAAGAACGTCCTTCAGAATCGTTCGAATAGACAGCCCCGCAGGCTTTTCCAAAACTAAAACAATGCCTCCCCCTGGCTCCTGCCCTCCTTCTGCTCTCGCCTGCCTTCAGGCCTCCAGGAATTACAGGGACTTTCTCCCATTTTGCATTGTAAACCCTGACGCTAAGTGTGCTTGACAGGGCCCAAAGGAGAGGCATCAGCATTTCTGTGTCCCGAACACAAACACACAGACATACAGAATCTCTCAGTCTGCTTCTTTCTTTCCCTCTCATGCACACATACAAGGTTATATGAACAGGAAAGTGGGGGCGGGGAGTGAAGAAGCCCTTTTCTGCTCCAGTTTATTGAATACTACTACTGACATTTCCATTATGAGATCCCAGTAACAGGCAGAATGTGAGTGGTGGTTGGTAAGGTTTGCTTGTCCCTTGCAGGGCGTTGGAGGCCATGTCGAGGCTTGGCATCTTTTTCCTCTCACAATTTGACCTGCAATATGTTCCTGCGTGCCTGAGCAGCCATGTGGTCAACACTGAGGTGCTGCCAGAAAATGTCCATTTTCTGTTTCTGCCAATTTGTTTCCATTTTTAAAAACATCAACGTCTCAATAAATACAAATTACAGTTTAGGTGAGTGGAAGGCCCATGCTCCCCAAGAAACAATCAATTATCCATTAAAGCAGCAGTGGGCAGAATTGGAGCAAATGTAATTTAAAAAAATTATTTTTATAAAACAGTCACTATATCCTGACAGTAGTGCATGAGACAGGTAATCTGAAAAAAAATCATGCTCCTCTGTGTCCGGTGTTCTCCTAACGGCATCTGCAAGATTTCACAGACCGGAGGAAAACAACCAATCAGAGCTGATCTGGAGTCTGCCGTCTCTGAGCAGCTGTCAATCACTCGCGAAATCCAGTCGAAGGGTCAAACTAAGTAGCGCTGATCAAATATGAATCAATATTCTGTTACTGTAATGACTATTACTCGCCTCAAATGTTTTCAGAATCATCTTGTAGTGTACTGTTTAGCTGTAAAATGAGAAAGTTTGTGAACCAGCAGCCATGTGGAGATTTGCTGAGGAAATACCAAGCACCGCCCACCAGCCGGACCACAGCCAATAGGAACGCTCTCTCGATGAAATGACCTGTGATTGGTCAAAGTCTCTCATCACAGGCTACATTTTTTAAAGCCTGAAAACAGAGCCATGAGGAGGAGCAGCAGTCTAGTTATCTCTCAGAACACTTGAATTACAATATGCTGAAAGGTTATTATGGAACTTTGGCCCAATGATGCAAAAAAAAAATTGTTGCCTACTGAAGCTTTAAGGTTTAAAGTTCTGCATAATTGAGGGCATGGCTTTGAGTGACAGGTGGGTGCTGTCTCAGTTTGCTAGCTGCTAGCTGTCCGCTCTGCTGAGGCCCGCCTCATCTCCACCGACAATCCACCTCTTTGCCAATTTTTGGATTAGCATCTTGGCAATGATGATGGCGACGGCCGGAGCCACTCACTTTGAGCCTCAACGGCTCTTCAGAAACCTATGGGTGACGTCACGGAGATTACATCCATATTTTATACAGTCTATGCATTTCACTCAAAACTACAAATGTCAACCTCATTGTGGCGCAAGAGGGAAAGTCTGTCCCTCGACTGGGGACCATGAATGTTTCTGCAAAATCTTGTGCCAGTCCATCAAGTAGATGCTGAGATATGTAACAGGATAAGTGAAACATTTATCCTAACTTGGTGTCATCCTCTGGGTTCCATGAATGTACAAAACTTCTCAACATTAAAGTACCAGGAAGTTTGAGTGTTAGATCGCCTTGATATACCCCTATCCAGACCTCTAAATATCAAAACAAATCAATCAATCAAATTTTCAAGTTTGGGGGTATTCGAGTGTTCAGTGTTGGACACATTTCATGCCACAAGAGTGTATAGGCAATGCTAGCAGGATGTTGACTGGAAGTAAGGCAAAATATTCTTCATTATCCTCCCAAAATATTAAGTTGTAGGCTAAACTGATAACTTATGAAATCAGGAAGTGTTTACTTTACTTACTGTGATAATTATGTTGATACTACATGCATTAAAACCTGTATTTACAGAAAGGCCTTTTTATAGCAATCCCTTGTTTTAAATTTAATTATTGTTGACTTTTTGTACAAAAGTCTTATGTTCAACATTTTATTTTGGCCTATGTTTTTATGTTTTTATTCTGTATTGTTTTTATCTTGATGTTTGCACTATTTTAACTTATGTAAAGCACTTTGTAACTATGTTTGGAAAGGTGCTATACAAATAAAGTTTATTATCATTATGTTTTTACAGTAAATAAAAAAAGATCTTTCAACTCTCTTTTCTTTAAAAGAAACTCAAATTTAGCTATCTTTGATTAGTTATTTCTAAGGTTTTTATTCTTGTGTTTGTATGGACCCCAGGAATATTAGTTGGTTGCTATGGTTACCAACTAATGGAGATCCTTAATAAAATCATAAAAATCAATCTCTGTGGCAATAACAATAATTCACCTTTAGACAATAAAGTATTAAAATCAATATTCAAAACGATTAGTAGCACCAACAGGCACTAAAAGAAGTCTAACTATCAACCAAACTACAGCAGTGAATCTCACCAAAGTGATTATCTGTCTGAGTTGACCTGTTCTTCTCGTCTGTATGCCATGTCAATCTGGCTGGTTAGGTGTTTGCTCCCAATTTCACCGTGTTGTCCTGCTGCTTTCATGTTTGGTAATCCCTGACGTTGCGAGCCACCTCTCTTAAAGCTGAAGTATAGGCCAGATTGGAGCAAATATTAAAAAAAGTTATTTTTATAAAACGGTCGCTATATCGTTACAGTAGTACATGAAACAGGTAGCCTGAAAAAAATCATGTGCTGCTGTGTCCTCCGGTGCTCCTAAAGGCATCTGCAAGATTTCACTTACCGGAGGAAAACAAGCAGTAAGAGCTGATCTGAGGTCTGCTGTCCAGCTGCCTTCTATGAGAGCCGGCTGTGAATCACTCGCGAACTCCGACCAAACGGTCAAACTAGGCAGCGCTAATCAAATATGAATCAATATTATGTTACATTAATGTCTATTTCTCGCCTCAAATGTTTTCAGAATCATCTTGTAGTGCACGGTTGCGCTGTAAAATGAGAAAGTTTGTGATGTTGCCGCAATTGTGAAATCTGGTGAAGGAACGCCAAGTTCCGGTCACATGACCAGAGCACGGCCGACTATCTTTTTTTGAGGTGAGACAGCAAAGCAAACCCTTTAAAAAGCATTAAGAACTGGAAAAGGATTGTTTCATTATTAAAGTGTTGTGTATTGATTAGGCAGTCTGTAGGACTGGCAAGCAAGCAGATTAAGAGAGTGACAGGCGGACGGGGAAAACCTTAGCAGCCAGTTCTCCCATCAGATTAATTCTAAGAAATAGACTCAATTACGTTAATGTGTGAGCACACTTTGGCTGCAGCAATGACAAATAATTAATAATTTATCTGCAGAGTGAGTCACTCTCTGCTTCCACAGTTCACACTTCCCATCACTTGAGGTTGAGTCACAAATTGTTCCTCTGAGGTCACTGCTGATGGGAATAACAGGTTAATCCTCAGAGGCTCTGGCTCCCATCATGGCTTTTGGGAAATGGATGAATGCAAGCATCCCTAATAATTATAGTTTAATGACTTACATGCATGCCCTTACTAGGTCATGTGACCTAACGGAGGACAATAATGACAAACCAATCAATTAATCAACCTGCTGTATACAAGCATCCACCTGCTCTGTGTTGGGAGATGAGACAGAGCTGGCTCAGACCACTGCTGCGAAAGACAAAACAGAAACAGAAAAATGTCTATCAGGCTAATATAGAGTCACTGACCTCCAACAGTGTATGAGGAGGGTCGCTCAGCAGTTTTATATATATATCATTGTGATGTTAAATACGCTCCATTAGAGCGACCTGAAGGGAAAAAGGTTGGACACCGGCGATGTAGAGTTGGCTGCTGGGCCCAGCCATAAATCCTTGTTAGAGCGAAGATTGAGCACTTATGGCTTCACAACACTCTCATTGATGGGTCCTATCAGGTAATAGAGAAATTTTAGTGGTGTTTTAACCTTTGCGGACCTATGTCATATGATCATCTTTATAAAAAAATATATCTTGTATGACGTCCACACTCGCTTCCTTTGAAAACTGCTAACAGAAGCCTTTTGGTGACGCTTTCCATTTTGTTTCTCACAGTTCAACCTCACATAAAAAAAAAAAAAAAGAATCTTGATTTTTTGAATACCAACAAATATGTCTTCCTCTCCAAGATTCTGCTCATATCTCAGGCTTTGGAGATTTGTCAAGCTTGCATGACTCAAATCAGATCATAGTGCTGCGACTGACCTCATTAAAGAAACTGTTGACAGGTTACAAAAACTTTACCAGATGGAGACTTTCTCTTCTTTTCTTTGTATAGGCTCCCATGTTTGTTTTACAGCCTATGTTAAAAACTAGGAGTATTTTTCGCTGATGACTGTATGTTGTTTCTGTGTTATTTTTTCATGATATTTCATAATATTTTGTAGTATTATGGTGATCATGTGATTGCCTCCCATTGGTTGATGTTACCATATACAGTAGGTGAGGCCACATCCGCTTTGTCTGTTTGTTTTAAGCCCTGACGAAGACCTAGTGGTTGAAACATGTTGGCTTTTTTAATCATTTAGTCACTACAATAAAGGCTATTGTAATATATTCCCTTCCTCATTGTCACTTGTTGTAGTATTTTGGATTTCCCTCCTGTCTATTCTGATTTTTTCCCCTGTTTTCCAAGAGCACCTGACATGTTTCGCCTTATGGTTGAATACACAGAGCAACCAGTAATCTCTCTTTCCAAATAGAGACATTTTAGTGGTACCTACAGTATGTCGTGATCATCAAAAAATATATCTTGTATGAAGTCCATATACTTGCTTCCTTTGAAAATTGCTAGCAGAAGCCTTTGGTGCAATTGGTTACGGTATGGTAGAGCGGGGGTCAATCTCTCTCTCAAAACTGACACTTTCCATTTTGTTTCTCGCAGTTCAACCTCACAAGTTGAAAACGAAGAATCTAGGTCTATTAAATCCCAACAAATACGTCTTCCTCTCTGAGATTCTGCTCATATTTTAGACTTTGGAGATCTGTCTAGCTTTCATGAATCAAATCAGATCATAGTGCAGCGACTGACCTCATTAAAAAAAACAGTGACCTTCTTTTAGCTGCAGAATTGGGTGAAAGTTCAGTTTTAATCTTTTCACATGTGTTTAGTCTTTGAATATGTAGACCATGCAGTTATAATTGACCACTTCAAATTCAGGATTAGCATCAAGGACGTTGCACTTGAATTCAGTGCTTGAATACTTGGTTAGGTCACATTATTGAGAGGTATTTTCTCACTTTGCTATTGACTAGAAACCAAATGACTTAAACAGCCTGAGTGCATAATCATAATAATATTTGCCAGAGCCCAACTCAACACTTTAACTTGTTTCATAAGGAATTTAAGAGTCTGCCAACCAACGTGACTCCTTTTTGTCAACTGTAACTACACAGTAACACTCAGAAATGTGGCAGTATACATTCAAGAGTTACTTTTTTTTCAGAAAGTAAATCTTTAATTTCTAGAAGGCATGTTTTTTTTCATAAGTGGGTTAAATGTAAAACTTATTTGGTCTGCCCTGCCTCCAGTTCTGTAGCTAACCAGATGAGGGCAGCCAAGACCTGCAGATGTGACTATTATGTAATGCTTTACTCTCTGAGGGAAAGGGGAGCTGCAGAATGGGTTTGTGGTTTCATAGTAACCTGATGGCCCATTCAACTTTGTTACAGCAGAGTAGCGCCCCGCTCTGAGCCACACGTTCAAACACAATACAGGAACATGACAACCTGCGGGCTGCTGGTAAGTTGATACCAGAGAGAGCTGCACTGCAGCGTCAAGCGTGAATGTAAGTTCTCTTCATATTAGAAGTGGTAAATGAATGTGTCCTTATTCAAAGAAACAATATATGGACCACGTTGACATGCGGGATATACAGATCTATGATGAAGCAACTACTAACAAAAAACACATGGCACATAGTAGATTAGACAATTCCTCAGGTCCAGACTTAATAAATTGCCTAAAAGACATGCGGCACACATCTTAGATGGGTCAAAAGAGGAGTGATTACTGCAATCAAGCAACTCTGAATACAGCGATATCGCCTTGAAATTTAATTTAATCACCTCAATTTATGTGACATATGATCGGCCCTCATGTGACCTCAACAATCCTCATGTCAAGGTGTGAACGTCCCACAAGTAAACGTCTCAGTACGCTTCAGTATGCTTTATGGGACATAAAATGTGTCATCTGCCCACATCTGACGGCAAAAGTGTGTACTGTATACCAATGTTCTCAACCAGGGGTCCGGGGACCCCCAGAAAAATAGGGAATAGTTTATTTTCACTATTGAAGTGAGTAAAGATTTATACAAGTGACTATTCTGATCATAGGTTTCATTTTTGCCACAGTTAATTACCTATAACTACAGAATTCTGGTCTTAATCATATCTATCAACCAAAATCTTTTTAGAAGGACGTCCCTGACGCCAAATCTTATGAAATGAGGTTTCTGTGACCTAATGTCTACCAATTTAGGGGTCCTTGACATGAAAAAGGTTGAAAACCACTGCGGCACCTGTTCTCAAATGGCTACACTTGAATGTGTGTTGCCTTAAAGAGGGGTGAGCCATGATGAATTGTACAAATGGGGATAGTGACAGTGACGCACGCTTTCAAACAGTCTCCCCTTAAAGGGGAACTCCACTGATTTAACTCATCAAAGTCTGTTTTTCAGGTCTTGGAGAGTACTACTGCATGTGGAAAAAAAAAAGTTGTGTAAATTAGCCTTCTGTGGCTCCAGAGGGAGCTGCATGAAATCTAATAAATTACCTCAAGTGATGTCACTTGAGTCGGCGTCAGTTGGTTCTGAAGAGTTTGAAAAGGAAATAAGTCTGGAGGTGTGGAGTTAGAAAGAAGTCAGGTACCAGACCTCTAGTTCTGCTTGACGGTAGTGGCTCGATACTCATACTACCATACAAGTAGGAGTATGCCAGAAAAAAAGATTTAGTATGTCATATGCAGTATACCAGGATGTCCTACTGCATCCAGTCACATTTTGAAGTACGCAAGCCAGCATGCATTTCTGGCTATTCTGACCCACAATCCCCTGCACTGCAGATATATGAGCCAGAGGGTCAAAGTTCAAGGCACAATGTTATGATGAAGTAGTACTGTATGTCCCAATTGTCTGCATATTGCTTGCAACAGTACGTACTTTGTAAGGGCAGCTGCAGTATGTACTAAAAGTAAAAAGTACGTGAGTTGGAACCTCCATCTCTGGTTCTGCTGCATCAATTTTTAATATATTTTTTTAAACTGTGGAGTCAGTGAAGTGGTTGTGAAGAATGAAAAAAGAGAGTTCAAACCCTCTGTACTTTCACGACTCCACACACCCGGCCAATTGCTTCTCAATTGAGTGATTTTTTCGAAAGTTACAAAAACTGTGTGACACAGCCCCCCCGCCCTGAATCAGTCGTTAGAAAAGGGGGTTTCAGATGCTGTTAGAAGAGTCCAGTTGTCACTGACGTACTACTTCATGATATAAGTACCTGCATAAAAACCTAAACAGACTGTCCTCCTCAGCAGTTCCAGCTGTATTTGTAAGTGGCATTAAAGCTGAATCAACAAAGATTGAATCGACAAAATAATCGGCAGCCTAATCAATAATGAAAATCTGATCTCACTGTGCTGTATCTATAACGGTAACAAGATGCAGACTCAGTCACACATGCTCACACCTCCTTCTTTCTCTTATACATTGGCAACCACTTCTCCTCTCGCTGCTTTCTGCCTCCCTCCCACCCACACTGGGATAAGTTATCACTTCTCCAGCGAGCAAAGCCCGGTCTTATCTCAACAGTCTCGTTGCCTTCGAGGTCTTACTCTTGAGCTCTCCTCTGTCTGCAGCAGAGCTACTACACAACTTACCAAGTGTCTCTATCAGCACTGCAGGGAAATAGGTCACACACACACACACACACACAGACTGAAGACAATAAACACAATATATTCCTTTTCTTTTTATTCTTCTCTCTGTTTGGAAATTGCAGGGTCAATATTTTCATTAATCACATTACTTGACATGATGCACCAAAATTTACTCTATCTGTTTACAGGAATACACTGAATAGAACACAAGGTTTCACAATGGATACACGACTGACGTTTTGCCCATTGCACTTACAACAGTGAATGACATTTTCCAGATTTTTTGTTTCATTTTTTTTTTGCTTTCCCTTTACCCTCATCACCTTGCAAGATCATATCCATCAAATCAGAGACCTCCTGATAGTCTGACAAAGGCATTCTTCTCTGAGAGGAGGTTCTTTCTTCTTGTTTTACAAACACGATATGTATAGAAACTATACACAGACTGGATATGTTTCTGAATACGAGTTTTGTTCCACTGTTGTAAACAGTCAATACAAGTCAGCCACATACACTATGCTTATGCAATAATAATAATAATAATCATCATCATTAGTTTTCACCATCATCCTCATTACTGTGGTAACAAATATTCTTTTTATACACAAAAGTTGGCAGCAAATACGGCATGGGGATGCACATGACAGCCGTACTCAAAACTCAAAAGCTGTACAGAAGAACAAATTCGTATTTACAGTAAGAATGTGTGTCTGTCTGCCTTTTCTGTCAAACGGACAGCTGCACTGAAGGCTGTTTTTGTTTCGTGCATCTCGACCATCTCCACCTCGCTTTGATATAGATCTTACACTGTTCAGTTGGAGGCACTGTTACGCAACCTCCACATTTCTGCGTTTCACCGAGCAGCAAGTGCTGCCAGTCAGGCTTGTGCTTTCAAAATGACATGCCCTGATTTGTGAATGACTGGCTGAACATTTTCACTCATCAATATTCTTTACGTTGGCCTGTGTAAGTCAAGGTTCGTTAGGCAAACCTTGGTGAAATCATGCCTTACCCTTTTTTTTTTTTAAAGTCAGGTACAGCTCCCAAGAGTATAATTTCTAATCATGCACCTTTCCAAATGTCTTGGCTGCTGAGTGAACAATGAAATATCAGATAGAAGCATTCCATTCACCCCACAGGTTATACTGACACCCAATATGTACATCGACAAGTATTAATGAGAAGTGCTGACCATCTGTATCACAGGTTTATAGCAGCACGGACAGTCACTGCAAGCCAAACACTGAGGAGCCCAGGTCAGCCAAAAACGCACAAAAACTGAATGAAGGGCTTACAAACAGCCAGACAAAGCCAAGCAAACCCATGCTTCAAAAGCAACATGATGGTGGGACATTCAAAACCGACAGTCTACACAGTTTACCCTTTGGCAACGAGTCCCCCGTGTGGGGAGTGAGGGGTCAAAACATGCCACGAAAATAAAAACAATTCTAGTTTCAATATTCAATATTCAAAGTCATACAGACAAGTTGCTAAGTAAAAACATTTTCATGACCTTTTTTTCCTTTTTTTTTTTTTACTATCTTAGTTCATAATGTTGTTGTTTTTCTTGTGAATACAGTGATGATAATAAACTGTTTTAGGCAGAATCACTTCCAGGTTCAAAATGAGTCATTGCATAGAACATTTGAATTGATAATTGCTTTCGTCCTCTCCTGTATCTGTATGCATGTGTGTGTGTGTATGTGTGTGTGTGTTTGCACAAATAGAGGCAGCGGGCCCAGCTTGTTAGTGAGATCATCTTATTGGTGAATTGGTAACCTCATTAATCAGCCGGAGGTCAACATGTCTATTCGGTGGAGAACACAATTAACCTCGGCTCTGAAGTGTAGCTGGGGTGCAAAGTGCGTGTAAAGTATGTGTGTGCATATATGTTTTGCAAGAGATAGAGAGAGAGAGAGTGTCTGTGTGAGTGTGTTTCGTACCCGTCTGCATGCTCTTATGCATCTGCACATAACATGCACGTCTGGACACGGTACTGTGGTTGTAAACCCTCTGACAAATTGTATTACGGCTATTTATCGACAGAAGTGTTTTGATATTTCCCATCACTAATTGAAACAACATTAATACGATTGTGCTATATACCATTTTCTGCATGCTATTGCTTTTAAAAAATCAACAAGCAAATTATTCGATGCAAGAAAACAGATTCAAACAAATAAAAAGTGAAAAATATAAAGTTTTTTTTACCAAAGAAAAAAAAACACAGAACAACAACAAAAACAGTGATTCCATAAATACACAAATGACAAAAATTTACATAATTAGATCTCTGATTTGTTTTATGTACATACAATAGTATACAGTCGTGTAAAAAGAAAACGCATGATGACATGGACATTTTTAAAACATAATGAGGTATACAAGTAAAAACATGTACTGAATAAGGCTCTTCCATTCAGTGAGGCAAAAATGAAAAGAAACTAAAAGATGAGACAAATCAATAAAAAGGATAGAGTCCCCTCTGGGGCTTTATCCTCTTTATAGTCGGCCCTAGAGCGTTACAGTCGGCTCTGGGGCCGACTATAACGATGGCTTTGCGATGGCTAATTAAGAGCCGTGGCCACTCTTTCATTTGGTCCTCTCATCTGTGTGAATCTCACACTTGTGGGCACACCGGTAGTACTTCCCTTCCCTAAAAACCTACAGCTGATGACTAGTGGCATCTCATAGGTGGTGAAAAAGTTTCGATATGGGCTTCTTCTTTTTTTTTTTTTTCAGTTTTTAAAATATTTGTGCGTGCATTCTCATGTCCACATTTACACAATGCATTCTGTAGACATCAAAAGAAAAAGAGGAGAAATAAAAACACATTCAAATAAAGGGTCAAATCCCCTATACTGGAATGTACTGTAGAGATCAGAGAAACCAAGCAGTCAAAGGTTGTAGTGGAGACATCAGGTTGGTTGTCATTGCCGTGATACACGTCGTCTACTCCAGGTATGTGGTGTCATTGTGTTTTGCTAAGATCGGTATCTTTGATACGAGGAAAACCTATGAAAATCTTCTTCTTTTTTCACTGTGTTTTGCATGAAAAGGCTGTGAAGACATCAATGTAGAATCAAATATCCTTGCCAGATGTGCACTCCTCAGACATGAGTGGTGTTCCATTACAATTCCTATAGAGGGCGTTGTGAGGCTTCCTTTATTGAGCTGTTTGAAAGACGAGACATGCACGGCCAATTTCTCCCATGATACCCAGGTGCTTCAGTTAGCGAGCCTTTACTGTCACACAAACCTCAGGAGACTTCCTCTAGGAGGAAGAGGAGGAGGAGGAGGAGGAGGGGAAGCTTGGCCTCCAGTCCCCCTTCCCCCTCTCTCCTCCGCTTCTCCACATCCTCATTATTGACCGTTGTTGTCCTCCTGAAATAGAGACAGCAAAGATGTGATAAATAATTATGCAATATGAAATTCTCCAGATCAGATGCCCGCACAAAATAAAAGGAAAGGATGAAAAGCAATACAAAGCAATATAAATACAAGAAATAAAAATAAACAAACAATTTAATTTACAAAAATATATATATATATATATATATTTGAAATATTATATATATATTTATAAAATATTATATAATAAAGTATTTAATCGTGATTAACCGCATGATTGTCCATGATTAATCGCGACTAATCGCAAATTAATCACGCATATTTTATCTGTTCAAAATTTACCTTAAAGGGAGATTTGTCAAGTATTTAATATATTTATTATTGGAAATCAATTAACAACACAAAACAATGACAAATATTGTCCAGAAACCCTCACAGGTTCTGCATTTAGCATAAAAAATATGCTCAAATCATAACACGGCAAACTGAAGCCCAACAGGCAACAACAGCTGTCAGTGTGTCAGTGTGCTGACTTGACTATGACTTGCCCCAAACTGCATGTGATTATCATAAAGTGGGCATGTTTGTAAAGGGGAGACTCGTGGGTATCCATAGAACCCATTTTCATTCACATATCTTGAAGTCAGAGGTCAAGGGACCCCTTTGAAAATGGCCATGACAGTTTTTCCACGCCAAAGTTTTGCGTATGTTTGGAGCGTTATTTAGCCTCCTTCCTGACAACCTAGTATGTCATGGTTGGTACCATAGATTCCTTAGGTGTTATAGTTTCATATGATACCAGTATATTCACTCTAGCTTTAAAACTGAGCCCTCTGAAACCTCTGAAAGATCAATTGCGTTAAAGAAATAAGTGGCCTTAAAACGAATTTGCGTCAACACATTATTGCGTTAACTTTGACAATCCTAATTTTAAAATGATCTGGGCCTCTAAAAATTGCATGTTTTGCAACGGCCATTACACAGCACACTTACATAGACCGAAACCTTCTGAAATGTTTATGTTACAGCTCTGCCAGCCTACTCTCCTTTACTTCCTGTGTGACACTCCAGCCAATCACAGCCCTGCTGATATCGGCAGTAATCCACAGGGCTGAGCAGGCTGGCCTGCTGCTCAGAGAAGTACTGAGTCGGGTTTATCTCCACATTCCCCCCCTGAATCCTGAGACACAGAGATGACTTGATACGGCTGCTGATATTAATCCAAGTGTCAAACACAGACAGCGTAACAGCTGAATGATGGACCTTCACCTTCATCCTGTGCAAGTCCCAGCGAGTGTTTTGACAGACGCTAAATAAAGTGCATTGAAAATTGCTTTATTTGTGCTCCTCTGTAGTTGTGCTCCATTGAGCAGAACTAGTTTGTTAGCTCGTTCTACCATGTAATGAGTGATGCTCACCATGAGTCATGCTTCTGTGTCTGCATGTGCTCCTGTCCCTGTGTGTCTTTGCGTGTGTGACATTAAAGCAAAGCCACAGTTAGCCTTCTCAGGCTAATTATAGCTCAGTGTGCTTGGCCCAGATTATTGGGCGTGTGTGGAGTCAGAAGGTAAACCGTACTAGTGCTGACCTCCCTTGGTCTTGGCCTCTCACCTCTGCACATCAAGCGGACTGTGACTTTAACAACCTGATCTGACACGGCAGTGAAAAACGCTGACGCCAACAAAAGCAAAACCGACAAAAAAAGCTAACTCCAGCAACACAAACGCACGTACATGAGCACACACAGATTTATGTAAATGGCTTTTAGTTACTTACCATTGGTCCAATGAGGCATCAGACGTCTCCACAATCATCATTCTGGGACTGTAGTTTGTTGTGACAAGGCATCCACTTACTTTCAGGCCTCTTCAGCCTCCTGCTCATGTCTTGTAACACCGTGCTGACGAAGCGATCGCCCTTATTTAATTCACCTCAGTCGTGTGCCCATATCTGGGGAATTCAGTGCTGACAAGGCATCCTTTGATTCCAGCTCTGTTCAGTAATTTGGGGGAAGGGGAAAGGTACAGCGGATCAGTCAGAATATACAATCGCAGAATTTAATCAGTCATCACTTCGCTTGAGTCTTCTCATCATGCAGATACGAACTATGATAATGTATGTAAATATCCAGCTGATAAAACACTTAATCGATTAATCAAAGTGTGACAGCATTCACAGTTTGGTGTCTCTAAATGAAACTAAAACCAATGATATCACCAGCGATCATCAGTTTACAGTTCCCGCATTACTGCTTTTGTTTTACACAAAGGAAGTGTCACAAAACACATTATTATACCTTTAAAAAATGTTACGACAACATTGTTTTCACTTGCTTAGTGGAGCAGGTGACACAATATTTATCATTAAGACATGTCCATAAAGTAGTATCCATTTCTCAAATGGATAAAGACGAGTTAATGAGACACTCACTGATGCATTCAGGATCTCTCTTCCTCTGTTTCCTCTGTAATGTGAAATTTATTTAATGCAGTTTCATAGGTTTTTCAAGCACAAAGCTACCAATCCATCTTGTCTCATCTCTGCATACCCTGAAAGAAAAAGCACAGTTGATTCAAAATAAACAAGTGAAACAACAAACATATACTCTATCATTTACCAAACATCTATAATGTACTACGAGGAAGCAATTCATCATCTCTGTTGATAAGTAGGCTGCCAACCGTTGCCTCCCATCATATAATCAACCCATGCTTCTAAATTTAAAGGAACAGTGTGTAACATTTTGGGAGATCTATTGGCAAAAATGGAATATAATATTCATAACTATGTTTTCATCAGTGTATAATCACCTGAAACTAAGAATTGTTGTGTTTTCCTTAGCTTAGAATGAGCCCTTCATATCTACATAGAGAGTGGGTCCTCTTCTGAACTGCGGTAACGTGAGATGCAGAGTGCAAAACCGTGGTACAACCAGCCGTCATTCGTTGCTCCAAAAGTAACGTTGTTATGGTAAGGATGGCCTATGAGCGAAGTGAACGGTATTGCACGGTTTTGCACTCGGCGGCTCACGCTTCCGCGGCCTTGGAAAGAGAGGAGTGAACGGAGGAGTACTCAGTTGGTTGAAATCTGCAACCACACAGCTAGATGCCGCCAAATCCTACACACTGTACCTTTAAAGTTTGAAAAACTAAAACATATTGAGTTGTTAATGCCTGTAACTTTCATAAAAAACTTACCCTCCTTTCTTTAGTTCACCAAAATGAAGTGAACTTCTTCCCAAGGCCAGACAAAGCTGTGAGAATGACAAAGAGAAGGATATCAGAAAACAACCTAAGCTAAACAGTAATAAACCCATTCAAGGAATCTTGATTTTTGCTGTATTAATAGTCTCTTATTTTAAAACAAAAGTTACAACACAGTGGATTTAACATTTGCTAGACCCGAAGAAAAGCTGTATTTCAGTTAGTTAAACATTTATTTATTCATGACTGTACCATCTCCCAGTTTTCCCGCCTGCTCTGCTGCCCCTCCTTGCAGCATTTTCGTGAGAACGTTGTCCCCTTCAGCAGGTGCTTGTCCTGGTGGGGCGGCGCTGCCTATACCTACGGGTTTGCTACCGATCCCAACAGGGGCGGCCTTGGCGCCTGCAAACAACAAACAACACAACCGTCACATATGTCGCTGTTTGCCCGTGGTCATTGTGCGGTTTATGTTAATGGTGGAACAGAGACTTACCAATGCCTGTAAGAGGAGGTGTAGCTATTTTGGTAGGCTGAGGTGCTGCTGCTGCTGGGACTCCTGCTGTAGGTTTCATTGCTGTCGCTGCTGCTGCTGCAGGTGGAGCATCCATTTTTGCCTGTCGAACATAACAAAGACAAATATTGAGGGAAGGGAAAAATTGAAATGCTGCTATATATATTTTTCTAGACTATATTTTAAATGTAATCTCATTTGAAATATAACCTCCTATAAAGTTATAGTATAGTTAATCAAAAAATATGATATGCTTTTGTTTTTTATCTCAGTGTAATTCTTAATTTTTCCCTGCCCATTTCTGTCCGTGTATAGTTTACATAATGCTCACTATCCACGAAGTGTCTGTTTTGAGTGAGTCAGACTGTTCTCACACTCTATAATCCAGCATCAAACAAACAGCCGTTGCTTATTTTTATGACATTTAAAAGTGTTATTTGAATGTTTAATAAGACACCGCAACAATGGCATTTTATGACTAGAATTATTATCTGTCATCATAACCAGCCTCTTGCAACATTTTAATAAGAAAATACCACACAATACAGGATTTTAAAGTAGCACATTCTTAATAACATAAAGTAGAAACACTTAATGGGCCTCATGCAGGAAGCCATATACGAACAAATTTCCTCTTATTTTTGTTTGTAGCCATGATTTGTTCTTATTTTGTTAGTACCCATTGATTTCTAGGAATCACCAATTTTTGCTCTTCTCTTAGGTAACAGAACATTTTACGAGTACAGAGCACTCTTACCAAGATAAGAAAAAAACATTTTGTTTTCAGTCCACAAGTTGTTGTAGGACATACGTTTTAAATTCAAGGAACATAACAAAAACGCATGAATATCGTATAATCAAATTTAGATTATTAGATGTTTTAGAGTAATTATAATTATTGGATCATTCAATTTGTGGGTCAAAGAAATACTATTGGTCCATTGATCCCAGTTAAGACTATAAAACCCCTGATGATATTGCGTGTGTTCAGCTTCTGAATACTGCTCTGGAAAATCACGTTTTCTTTCTTTCTTTCTTTGATGGTTAAGAATGTTTGCTGCATCTGGAGTTGACTACTCTTATTTTTATCTCTTAACAGAAAATTAAGAGAAAATATAACAGAAATGTAAGAGAATGTTGCTGCATGACGCCAAATGTATGTAAAGTAAGACCAGCCTGAGGTCTACTCACCGCTGTGGTAGCCGGCTGCCCTGCTGCTGACCCGACTCCTGGCTGGCGTCCCTGTGGTGGGGCTTGACCAGATTTGGGCTGCTGCTGTGCCGGTCCAGCTCCTGCGATGGTTGTTGTAGGCTGGCTGCTCTGAGGGGTCTGGCCGTGCTGCAGGGGCGGCTGCTGCTGCTGCTGCTGATGCTGCTGCTGCTGTTGCTGTGCACTCTGCGGATGTTGCTGCTGCTGTGCACTCTGTGGATGCTGCTGCTGCTGTGCACTCTGTGGATGCTGCTGCTGCTGGTGGGCCTGCTGGGAACCATCAAGTGGTTCAGAGCCTGGATGTCTCCCAGACTGGCCACCTGACCGCTGCTGCCCAGTATGGCCCTGAGAGGGCTGCTGCTGCTGCTGCTGCTGCGGCTGCTGCGGCTGCTGCTGCTGCTGTTGCTGTGGTTTAGGCCCTGCTGCAGATGGCTCCTGCCTTCTGGGGGTTGTGCGATCTCCTTGGGGTCTCTGGGTCCGTCCCGCGGTGCCGTGGTGATGACCAGCGTCTCGAGAGAAGTCGCCTGAATTCCGGGGGCTTCCCTGGGCGGAACGGGAGTCTGGACCACCCCTTCGTTGTGCAGATGAAGAGCCTCTGCCATCAGAGCGGACTGCCGGGTCTTTGGGGTGTGTCCTGGAAGGACGGGTCGACCTGGGATCCTCCGAGGCGTGGCGAGAAGAGGTGTGTCTGCCAGTGCTGCCGCCGTGGTGACGGTGATCCCGCGATCCTGTGGAGGAAGAGTGTTGGCGTTGTTGGTTGTACTCATCCTGGGGACCGTATTCTTCTGGAGGTTCGTCGTAATCGTGGTAGGTGTGTTTACTACGCCTGCCTGTGGATGAGTGACCTCCACCTCCATGATGTCTTGAGCGATCAGCGCGGGCCTCTCGAGGCTTCTCAAACCAATCAGTCTCCTCTTGGCCCAAATGATAGGCTTTCAAAACCAAAACAAACATCATCAGTCAATTGTTTTAAGCGGTGAAAGGAGCAGCATGCAGATTGAAGCCATGCAAAATAACTGGGAAGACATGCTCCACATCCCAGAGCCATGCACATTTTTGAAGAATCCAACAGAAAAAGAAAAAAAAAAAAAAAAAGTAAAAAAACACTTAAAAATGAAGCGTGCAAAACAGATATATAAAACAGGCATTTTTGGCTGAATTCATCACAGGGAGCATTCCATAAAAAAAAAGACAAGACAAACAAGACAAAGTAATGTCGCTCTTCTCAAAAAGTCCACACGTGGCATGCAGTGTCTTTCCAGCAGACAGTAAAGGTGGGAGGCAGCACAAATGAGATTCAGCACCAGTTACCTTCACTGTCAGAAACAGCACAGTGCATGTCATCTACAAGGTAAGGGTCGTCTGGTTTATAGACATGACTCCTGGGCAGGTCTTTCTTGTGATGGTCCTGCACGTCTGGCAACGAATGGCTGGAGCCATACTGGTTCCTCACGTCATGGGCGTCTGGTATGCCAGTGTCTCTTCCCATGCCTACAGGCTTCCCAACAGGACTGAGTGGACTCTCCTCTTCTGAGTTCTGGCTGCGCATCGGAGGCCTTCCACCGCGGCTGCCCCTCTGAGACCGCTCCATGGCGTCCCTCTCGTAGGATTTACTTCTGTGGCCTGTGGCATCTCTAGAGGAAATCTTGTCCATACCATATCCAGTAGACCTGGACCTGCCAGAGCTGTACATGCGATCCTCCTCCTCAAGACCATCGCGACTGGTTCCGTAATATTTCTGCTGGTCATACGCGTTCTTCTTCATACCGTAGGTGACATCGTCCTGAAGCTTCTTGGATCTGGACACGACTGTACAGCTGCCTCCTGTTGATGTTGTCATTGTGTAAGAGGCGAGGTCTGACTCCACATCCCGTGCCTCCTCAATAGGGGAGAATTTAGAAATCTTCTGCTCCATTCCCTGCTTCCTGTGCTTACTTCGTTTAGAGGAAACTACTGCAGGGGCGAGATTCTTGGGTGCGAGTTTGTGGCTACTGGAGCCGCTTCGTGACGTGTGTTTATAATCATCATAGTAATAGGAAGAGCCTCCACTTACTGTGGTGCTGGTGCGACTGTCCACTGTACTCTGGTACCCTGCAGTTCCTGTAGGTCGGCCATAAGCATCCACAGGTTCGTCTTCAGGCCTACCGTAGGCGCTCCCTCGTGCCGGGCCATTCTCACTGCGATACCGCCCTCCCACAGGATGGCCTAGAGCATCGGTAGGTTGGTTAGTGTTGTCCTTTGTCAACTCACTGATGTCATCAATCATGACGTAGTTCCTAGGAATATTCTGCTCCAGGTTAGAGGTGTAGAGTCCCTCTGAAGCATAAGCAGAGGTGGGGCTCTCCACAGCGTGAGTCAGGCCAGGCTCCGGGGGCCGGTACTGACCATATGCATTGCTGTACACTGAGCCGAAGTTAGTATCTGGAGCCGATGTGGCCACTGACACTGCTGGGTTGCTGATGACTTCGTAGTTGGTTGGGAGTTTTTGCTCAAGGTCAGCCAAAGAGGTTTGCCGCGGTCTTTGATGGACTGTCAGGATCTCTGCCTGGGGCTGGTAGGGGAGACCAGGTTGGTAGGAGCTGTGGCTGGGGTAAGGAAGGGTCTGGCTTGGCATAGGCTGACCAGGGGGATGGAAGCCCTGATGACCATGCTGCTGCATGCCAAGGTCTGTCTGGTAGGAGGTCTGGGCATACATGCGATTGGAGTAGTTTGCCTGGTTCTGGTAGCCGGGGCCTGGCGGGGGATGGGGCTGGAATGTTCCTGGCTGGGGTGCAGAGGATGATGGGTACTGAGGAGGTTGGAAACCTATCTGTTGGTAAGCAGAGCCAGGCTGCTGTGTTGATGGCTGACTTTGAGGGTATGGATAAGACATATAGGATGAGGTTGAGGGATACTGGGAGGTTGCATTGATGTCATTAGTGAATTGGCTCAACGGTGCAGTGCTTGGCCTTGTCAGCAGACCGTTAGCATCGAAGTTTCCTGTTGCAGCTACCAGCCTGAGGTTATTGAGCTCGCTGTCCGACATGTAGTCCCGAGCATCCCCCATACATCTCAGGTAAGCCAGCTCCCTCCTCTCCCTGTCCTTCACCATGGTCTCCTTACGTTGGGTAATGCCTAGCTCCAAGTAACGCAGCTTGGCATCAATCTCTTTCTCTTCTTCCTCCAGTTCAGCCTGCTGCTTGCGGAGCTTCGACGACTCTTGTTCCACAGCTTTCAGTTCGCTCAGCAGGCCGGCCTTGGTGACTCCCTGGGCAGGTCTGGGCAGCACCCTCTGGGGCATGCCAGGAGAGCTGTACATTTGTGCTGGAGTAACAATGGGGAGCGGACTCTCCTCTGGAGGGGGGCTGGGAAGAGTCCTCTTTATTTTCCTCATCAGAGAGTTCTGCTGCTGCTGCAGGGAGGCCATCTGCTTGGAGAGGCAGAGACACATCAGCAAACACTGAGCTATAAACAGAATGTGTTTATGTAAATGAGACTCATTACTGTACACTTGGTACTCAGAGAGTGTCTGCACATTTCTTCATCACAAGACCTAAGTGAAGAGATATCGAACCTGATATGCTGTCAGACTACTTGGTTAATTAACCTATGTACTATATGAGGGCGTTAGCGCCATCAGTAGTTCAATTAACGCAGTTTGATTTCATTATATTGATTAAAAAGTAGTTTCACTGAAGCCAAAGACACTAAGTGACATTTTTCATTTTATGCCTGATTAACAATGTTAAGTCAAATGTTTAGTAGTGGCAGTCAGTGTAGTACACACAAAGCACCTCTATTACATAATAATATTGCAAAGAGGCTCCACTTTTACAATTTAACCATGTTAATAGTTACATTAAACAAGTAACATTTATAACATTGTTACTGCAATAAATTAAATATCAAATATGTCTCTACCAGTATAGACCAAGCAGCATTTGTGCTTTTTTAATTCATATGTTATTTGCTAAATGTAGGATCCATGAATGTCAGAATAATTCTTAATCAAAATAAAATGCTGAATAAATAAATGTGTTTCAGTAGCTCAGTACATGTAAACATCATGAAATGGTAAAAGATTTTTTTTCCCGTCAGGACACATCAGAGTATAACGAAGCAATTGTGTTTTCCGTCATTCAAACATATTTTCAGAAATATATTTATTTCCCCTCTACTCTTTTGATCAAATTTGCACAATGTCTGCCTTTTTTCACATTATTTAAAAAAATATTTATGTGTGGCATGCAGGTAAGAACAGTCAAACATACTGTCTAAACAAATTCAAAATATATCTCTGCTAGTCTAATACTTACAAAATAGTTGTGTTGGGTAGATCCATAAGTATCCACAAGAGAACCGTTAAACACTAACACTAAAGATCAGAAGTAAAAAGTATAAAATGTCTGAAATCTGATTGCTATGTTTCCTTCTCAGACAAATTTTGGTCTAAGTGCAGAGCAGTGTTAATTTACTTTGACCAGCTGCTAACAATCAGGAAGACAGCACCAGGATTCATCCACATTGTATGTCCCCCCAGCAACTCTTAAGGGTTTGCCAGATATAGAAGACATGACAGAGAGAAGAGAGAGAGAGAGAGAGAGAGAGAGAGAGAGAGAGGAAAACAGACTAAAAGAGTAGACAGGGGAAAGATAAGGGAGGAGAAACAGCAGAGAAGGATGATGGGAAAATCTTTTCTGGCATGGCCAGCTGCTCTCATGAGAACATTCTGTCACCTTCTTGATGCCAGATCCTGTGTGATCCTCTGTGTCCACACACAGAATATTCTGCATACACATGCATTTATTTTAATTTTATACTCTATCAGACAATTAATTGACAAATACGAGCTTAATTAAAAGGCCTCTTTTTCGATTTAATGCTTACTCTACATGCTAATTGGCTGAAACGTATTTTTGCTGGGTTTGGCACTGGTATGCACTGAAACATTAGTTTGAGTGCAAAAGTTGTGACACATTTTTATTACATCCTGCTTAATTTTAGTGTGACCTCTAATAGAGTGGTGCAGGAATGAGTCCCAACCAAAGCCCGGAAATGAGTTAGCATTTCAGCACTTCCGGTTCCCTCGACTGGAAGTCAATGGTTTATTTGAATGGATTTTTAGTTAAGATGCCTGAAATAAGGTCTGTGGTGAAAACAAGTTTAAGAGATTTTAACGTTTCATTCTACGATATAAAATACATCAATAAATATCCCACTCATGAATTTTGAAGCTTTTACATGTCTTTAAAATAGGTGGTTGCTAACAGGTGGCTAAATGAGACTACAAGACTTCATCACGCCAACTTGTCCGCCTCGTTGTCTCGTGCTCATGCGACCGTCGTGTAGTTCGTTTATAGCCTAACGTTAGCTTTGTACTTCTGCCGATTGCATTCACGCTTCAAAAATCCTAAAAGTGGTTTTAATTTGTGAAGATTATCTTGTTGAACAAAACGTGTAATTGTCATAAACGTTTGTTTGCCACAGAGTTTATTTTCTGCAATAATCCAAAACCCAATGGAAAAATCCCATTGGGTATTTGTCAAGGGAACCAGGGCGATGATAACTTCCAGTTTGGCCTACAAAAATACGTCATTCCTGAACCACTCTGAATTTTAAAAATAAATAATGCATTATGTTCCTACAAAAAAACATACAACATATTATCCCATGCAAATAAACATGTATGGTAACCTTGACATCAGTACATGTTGTATACAGTATCAGCAGCAAAAACACTGTACTCTAGCTTTATTTGAAGTAACTATTTTAGATTTGTTGGGTGTGCTGCATTTCTGAAAAAAAAGATATTTCTTCTGAATACATTCCCCTAAAATATCTATCTTTTATACTCATTATCATTCTTAAATTTAGATAACTGATAAATGAAATTCTGTTCAAAGAAAAAGTGATGGTTTCGTACCTGACTGTTGGACAGAGCTTGCTGATGATATGGGGAGAACCTGTTCTTGGCGGGGTCCTCCGATGTGGGGCTGAGAGGCTTGGGATCCGACATAGAGCGCTGCACACTTTTTATGGGTCTTGGTAGGGTCTGGTGGCGTTGGGGTGATTCAGCAGTAAAGGCCTTCTGCTGGGGTGTAACATGGGCCTTGTTGAGTTTCTCCTGGGAGGCAAATGTTGTCTCCAGCATGCGATGAGGAGACAATGGAGATACAGGGGAGTATAGCACCTGGGGAGATTTGGGGGGCTGGCGAGATGGAGACTCACTTTGTTGATAGCCAATTTCTAAGGGGTCTGGTTTCCTCCTCTCAAACTTAGCAACTCCTTGGAGTCTAGGAGAGGGTGGGTCAGATGCGTTCGCACCCACTATATGCAGACTTGTGGAGTATGGACTAATAGTTGTAGGGACACTCAGCTGAGGGGCGACCACACCCTGAGACTGAGACTCTGGTTCTGTCTGGCAGGCCAGACTCTCTCCTTTGTGGGTCCTTTCAGGGGCCGCTATGTAATGTAATAGGTCAACCTTTGAGGTCTCTGCCATGGTAATGTGGATTGCAGGCGAAATCCGGCTTAGTTGTTCGGGCTCTGTTTGGCATGATGAATCATTTGTGGTCTGAATAGCTATACTAGCAGAAGCCACTTTAGATGACCCTTCTGATTTAGCCTCACCACTGGACTCAGAGTGCTTGGATACACGTGATCGCCTGCGCCTTACTGGCTGCTGGTCCCATTCTCCCTGGTCCTCCTCATCAGTCTGCACACTGCAGTCCGCGATACGCCTTGTTCTCCTACGCCTGTTCATGAATCTGTCCTCTCCATCTTCATCATCCGTTTGCACACAGCTGTCTGCAATCCTCCTCCCAGAGTCCTCTTCTGAGCCATCCCTCAACCGAGGCATGGAATTCTGCTTTTTCATAGTCTTGGAATCAGCCTGTTTATCGCTGCTTCTCAAAGACATTTCAGAGGCAGAACTATGAATGGGTCGAGCAGCCACCACGGCTTGGACCACCTGTCCATCCTGCCAAAATTGAACACTCTGTCCATCTTGTTGAATGACTCTACCACTCTGGTCACAAATAATGAACCCCTGAGGGGGCCCTCCTCCAACAACTACCCCTTGTATAGCAGCCTGGGGAGGTGTTGCTGCTGCAGCCGCCACCACCGCTGATGCGGCGGCTGCCTCTGCTGCTGCAGCAGCAGCTGCTGCCTCCACTGCTGCCGTCTTTTGCCTCTTCTGCTCCTCCAACTGCTGCTGGAGCTGATGCTGCAGAGACTGAATTTGTTCAAGCTGCATTCTTTGCTGGGCAAGTTGTTCTCTTTGCATAATGAGCTGCGTCTCCCGCTCGGCTTGCTGCTGGTGGAGAACTTGCTGTTTGATTGTCTGCAGCTCTTGGATCTCACGCTGAACGATTAGTTGTTCTTTTTCTCTGTGTCGCTGAAGCTCCATGCGATCTCTTTCAAGCTCCTCGTGTAGGCGCATCTGCCGTAATTTCTCCAGTTCAACGCGCTCTCGCTCTAGCTGCAGCACATGCTCTTGTTGCTGACTCAGTCTCTCATCTTCCTTAGATTTCTGGGCATCCATGGGAGGAGAAACTGCGGAACTCGGTGCTTGAGCAGCGCCATGGGGTGTCTCTTGTGGCTGACCCTGCGGCAGAGCTAACGGTTGAGGTTGACTGATGGGTTGAACTTGAGGTTGGGTTTGAGTCAAAGATAAAGGTTCAGTTTGAGTTGGTAACTGGTGTGGCCGCATTTGAGCCTGCACTAGCTGGACTGTTGGAGGTTGGCCTTGAGCTTGAGAAAATGACGTAACACTCTGTGAGGTAAGTTGAGTGCGGCCTGTCTGAAGATCTGCCATGGTTTGCATACCAGCTACTGGTACATTTTGTGATCCTAAGTGTGCCACAGGATGGGAGGGTGGAATGGTTGCAGCTGTTTGAGCAGCAACTGCTGTTAAAGGCTTTCCAAGGTACACAGGAGTTTCCTGGTGTGAGCTGCTTGCATCAGGCACACTTCCTGATGGTGTGGCTGAAGGAGGATACTGGTTTGGAGTAGGGTATGAATATGGTCCCTGTGTGGACAGGGGCATTCTGGGAGTCACTTGAGGCAACCTGGTAAGGCTAGCCAATGGTACAGCAGTTACACCTGTAGGGTATGGTCTGTAAATTCCTCTAGGTATGGGACGCAGGACAGAGGAAGGCTGGGTGGTAATTGGCAAGGTGGAGGCTATGGGAGTGTTAATGGTGGAATAAATCATGCCATCACCTCCTCTCATAGCAGCAGGGTACAAGGCGCGTATACTTGCTTGTCTAGCATTTATTAGGTTTGTTAGGGTTTGGCCATTTGCTGTTGGTCTTCCATCTGGGCCATACATTAGGTTTGCTCTTATGGATGCTAAGCTTTGCTGGAGATTTAGCCTAGCTAATGGTCCACCCCGTCCAGCCCCATATGGTACGAGTTCAGGGTTATTTCCATACCGGCTCCCATACTGATCTACAGAGTTAAGAGCTGCACACATGCGACTGATCTCCCTGGCAGTGGTTGCACTGTACTGAGCCAGATTGGAGTCCAGTGGTCCTGTCCCTGTTGGGTCACGTGAACTGAAGGCATAGTCAGAATTGATATTTGACATGGAGCCATATCGACGAAGGGGTAATGAAGGGCCTGTAAAATCTCCTTGGTGACGCAAGTCTGTGTAAGATCCATACTGTGCTCCAATGCCAAGGTATCCACCATCATAAGCCTGATTCATGCTACTAAGATCTACTGCCAGACCCCCCTGGACATTACTCTGATAGTGACCAGCATCACTCATGGAGGGCAGATTAGTATCAGACATGGAGGGCTGAATTCTTCCTGAGGGGGCTATGGGTGGTTGATATGGTTTATGTTCCTCTGTCACTCCTTGTGTGGCTTGAGGTTGGTGTTGTTGTTGGCTGATATTGTAGTGTGGTGGATGGGGAGGGTGGGGAGGGTGGGCTGCTTGAGAGGTTTCAGGGGTTGGGGTTTTATCTGAGGATACTGTTGTAGGCTTCTGAGTGAAGGACCCTGAACAGGAACCAGCAAAGGGCAATTTGTAAACAACATCGCAACAAGCCACCTGGTTTTCTGGTTTGATTTGTCCAGTGAGATCCAAGACCTGAGGAGGGGGAGGAGGTTCCTCTCGCTTTACCAACTGAGTCATTGTGGCCCCTTGTGATGTGTTACTTTCATCAAGTTGCACCATCATAACATGGGGCTTTCCTGTGGACAAGTTCATTACTGTTGGCTTGTTTTTTAGCTCTAAGGCAACTCCGCTATAGACTTCATGGGGAGCATTATTAGCAGGAGCCCCGGACACTGACGGTGGAGCCAGGGGGGATACTCTAGGAATGGCACTAGCAGTCACTGCAGGCTGGGCACTGCTTGTCTGGCTCACTACGAGGTCTTTTTTCATCAGCAGTGGCTGGACCTGATTGGCTAAATTGTAACGAGCAAAAGAGGATTGCTGATGGTGCTGCTGGAGTTGCTGCTCAAGAAGCTGTTGCTGCTGCAGGAGCTTCTGCTGCTGTAGCTGCAGCTGTTGCTGTTGTATACCCAGGTTCTCCAGGCAGGCATCAATTTTGGGAATAGATGGGTCAGTAATTTGGGGCTTGCTCTGGGTTAAACACACAGCTGATCCAACACCCTGCCCCAAATCCATACGGTTTTGTAAAGGATCTCCATACACAATTGTGTGCTTGGGTTGGGTCATGAACATAGAGCCTGCAACTGTGACACTAACTGTGGTTGGTGTTGATACAGATATGTGTGGTTGCTCTTGTGCATTCAGGTTCATAATAAGAGGTTGCACTGCTGTGTGCCGAGATGGCTGCTCCGATCCTAAAGAGTATCTCCTTGTATCAGTGGCAAGGGATGTTAGGTCCATCCCCTGGTCTGTCATTATTATTGGAGCCGGCCTCACTGGGGCTCTCAGATCCACCACGCTTTGACTCTGACCCACAACCATTGAAGAGCCTGGAATATTTGAAATTTTACATAGAGATATGTTTTCCATAGATCCACGACCATATGCAGCTGTGTTCACTGTGCTAATACCAACATTAACTTTTTCAACATGTTGAGCCATCTGTGAAGAATGCTTAGGAGACGGGTGTTGTGATGGGTGCATTTGTGGCGATGTTGGGGAACTTGTCGAAGGGGGCTGGGAGCTATACAAGGTTTTACAACTGATCTGTGTTGGCGATGACAGAGGGGAAGTGGAAGAATTTACAGTGATCGGCCTGGCAGGACTAGTTGTATCGGAGCCTAGTGTTATCACCATCACTGGTGCATCTTGAGAGGACTGTTGTCGTGCCAGGCGTGGTGAAGCTGCCTTCTGAGGTGCCTGATGTCCATGGGATGCTGCAGCTGATGTAGGACCACCAGGCAAAGTCGGCAGCTGTCTGCCACTACCACTAGTGGGTCTCACGGACGGCGTACGCGTTGGGCTCTGTGCTGGAGAAGCGTTGGGCGAGACGGGGGGGCTGGCGCCTTTGAAAAGGGAGAAGACTTTGGAGGTTAGGGAGGATGCTCCAGGGTCAGGTGATGCCTGCGTTGGCCTCTGGGAGCCTGCTCTGCTGCCAGCGGGCACTGTGCTACCTGCCTGTCGAGTTGTGGCAGTCTGACTGACTTGGGCTTTGGTTGTGGCAACCCCAACAACACCTTCAATTTTGGCACTCTGTGTCATCATCCTATTCTGTGTTTCTTTTGATAGATGCTGTGCTGCATGGATTCCAGGGATTCTTGGATCACTCCCTGTTGTGGAGAAGGACATAGGTGCAGTGACCTGCGTTGGGCTCGAGCCGGGGGTTAGGACAGTTCCTGCTTCAAGATGATGTTTACTGTCAGGCTGCGAGGCACCTCTCTGCTGATTACCTGTGTGCCCTTGCCTCTGCATGAGCTGTGCTTTCTTCATCATCTCCTCATAGACCTCCTCTGCACTTTTTAGTGTTTTATCAGATGGTGACGTTGCTGATGTCTTTTCTGTAGGGGAGTAGAGTGATGTGAAGGTTGGAAGGTTGTATTCATTTCCTGTTTTGTAAAGCTTTCCACCGATCATCTCAAAGCCCTCTGCCTCCGAGTCCATAGATGGTGAGTATTCGGAACATGATGATCTGTGGAGCTCCTCCATCTCTGCAGCCTGCCTTAGCTCTTCTGTTGGCGATGCATCCTCGATAGGAGAGAGATTACTGGGGGGAGTTTTGGATCTTTCCCTGCGTCTCTGTGCCCGTAGCTCCTCTTTATCCCTCTTTGTCTTTCGAGCAGTACTTCGGATCCTCTGTTGCTCTAGATCTCTCATCTGCTCCTGTTCTCGGAGTAGTTCTTCCTCCTCTCTGAGCTCATCTTCCTCAGATGAGTCCTCGATGGTGGGCAGCAGTGGCCCATGGGACCGATGTCGAGCCTTCCTCTGCTGCTTTGCCTCCTCTAGTCTTGCCCTACGACTAGGGCTGCTGTCACTGTCATCCTCCATGGACGACACAGATGTGGGGGATGTTCCAGAGGTGTAGCTGGGAGTGGTGGCGGGTAGGGTGGAGGAATATTCTCCCTTGGACCGCTCCTCAGGAGAACCAGTCAGACTCTCCATCTCTAGCTCTGGTTCTCGTAGGTCATGCTCAGTACTGATCTCCATGTCTCGGTTGTAGCTGTTGGTGTTATTCAGCTCAATGGTCTTAAAGCGCCGAAGGCCACCAGCCATTACAACATCTTCCTCTTCGTTTGCCTCCGATGCTTTGGTGTCCTCCTCAAAACTATTAGAATGGTGAGTGAGTCGTCGTCTCTCTTTGCTCAAATCCCCACCCGTTTTATGTCCCCGTTTAGTCTTCTGGGTTCCTTGTTCTTCCATCTCCTCTTCATCTGCACTCATCTCCATAATTTGCCTCCTCATGTATTCCTCATCTGATACATCTTTATGGGATTTCTTCTGTCTTACTGGCAATGGTGAGAGACCACTTTCACTGCTGTCCTCCACATAATCATGGCGAAGCTTACAACTGAGGTCATCCTCTGATTCATCCCTTGCTATATCGTCATCAGGATTGTAGTCCCGGCCCTGTCCCACAGACAATGAATGTGGCCTGTGCTTCTGGTCTGACGCCGTCTTTGACTCCAGCAGAGGCTTCATGGAGCTCTCTAGCTTGGTGATTTCTGAGGGGATGGAAGCACCTCTTTCATTGAGCTTGATTCCTTCTTCCCGGATCTGTCCTGTAATCTCCCCATGAGAGCTTGAGATCCCATCTGAGGAGTATCCAGTGTCACTTAGACTCTGTGTACTTGATTTGTTGTAATCCTGAAGAAAGAGAGAAAGAGAAGGAGAGAGGTCAGGAGCAGAAAACGGCATACTTTCTTCCTAAATTAATTCATGGCAGAGTCTATTACAAGCCTCAGTGCACACCTTGTATCCCACTATTTCATCAGACTCATCAGCAGTGACATTTTCACGAGCATTTTCAGATAATAGGGAATAAAATGAATGCACTAGACCTAATACATTAGAGAATAATTACATTGGAAAGAACAAATCCTTAATCAAACAACCAGGTTGATTTAACTTTTGGCTAAAATCAACCCAAATATTTACAATTGCGTTTTGGTTTTAGTAGTCAAGCGAATTTGACTTTGCATACAGTTACCACCGTGCAAAATTTATACAATTGTTATCCTGAAAAGGTTATATAAGAACAACAAATAATCCTGATCAGAGATTTTACTTTGACTTTTTTTGAGATTATAATCTTATTTTGTAGTGTATTAAAACTATTGTATTGATTTGGGTTGAGTTTGCCTTGCAAAGTTACGTACACACAGATGGATAAATACACTGACGCACAGAGTGAATATAACAGACAATTAAACATACAAACATCTACAGACAAATGTCATTTGGTTACATGCTCGATTGCCATCTTTGACGCATTCTCCGTTGCATTCTTCGAACCGTTGAAGAATAACGAACATGCTTAGAATGCTTAAAATACCATCACGAAGTGTCACAGTGAACAAAAAGCTTGCGTTTGATTCAAAATAAAATGAAAGTGAACAAAACCAGGCGGAGGAATGATGGAACAGGCTGAAGATGAGGAATGGTCTCAGAGACGATGATGATGATGATGATGATGATGATAAGGATGACGATGAAAAGGATGGAGATGGTGATGATGATGAAGATGATAAGGATGATGATGGTGATGAGAAGGATATTATGATGAAGAAAGACAATTTTTTTTTATATTCATAGGAATCTCTAGTAATAAAGGGCGTGATATTTAGGGCTGTCGCAATTAACCGCAATATTGTAATACCGCGCTATATTCACAAACCAACCGCAGGGTATGGCAAGCACCCGTAACAACCACTAAGTACACCTTTCTTTCTTTTTAAAATGTTTTTACAATGGGAGCACTGCGTATTTACTCTATGCTACAAACGCATCTATTCTGCACGTGCATGTGTTTTTTCTGGTCGCTGAGAATTGAAAAATGTTCAACTTTGAGTAAAACGCTGCGCTCGTCACTGTCACTTTTTTACCCCGCAGTCCAATTATAATGGAGGAAGGGCGGGACAAATACCACAATGACCAACCGTGCCGAACAACAACTAGTGCCGAACAACAACAATAATGGAGGGGAATTAACACACATAGACCAACGGGTCCGTTCTCTCTCCCTACGAGCTTCAGGCTTCCCTTCATCCACTGCAAGTACTCTATCTTGTGCCGACATTTTAATTTCGTGGATATTCTGTATCATAGCAACAAAGCGTCTCAGCTGAAAAAAACGCTGCGTTATTTATAAAGCAACAATACATGTAACAGTAGCCTAACAATAAAGCGTATTTATATAGCACTAAAATAAAGATAAATTAAGTAATTTGCAAGAGAAAAAAAAATTGCAATATTGCGCTGTTGAGGCAACTACTACTAACTTTAGATTGAACAATGGCGGTGGAATGATGGAACTCATGTGTATGAAGAAGGAAAAGAAGAACCGTAAAAAATAATAGAAAACAAGCATGTTAACTACAAAAATTATAATTACGATAAAAATTAAAAAAACAAGATAGAGATAATGATAAAACAACGGCGACAATATTGATGTGGAATGAATGATTAAAAGGATTATGATTTGATGAGGATGATTTTGAAAAATGGTTACAATTATTTGAATGGAGCAAAAAAATAAATAAAAAGTAAAAATGGTGAATCAAGAGTAACAAGTGAAGGCGAAGAAGTTGCAGGTAGCTCACTTCATGGTGTCTTGACTTCTGTGTATCTTCAGTTATCTTCATGTCTTTTGGTGAAGTGATAGTCTCTGACAAAGCCTTTTTTGGTGAGGCCTTGACGTCTTCTTTTAGAGATTTAGATGCAACCTTAGTCTTCTCCTGGCTCTGTGGCTGTTTGCGGGCCTGGTTGTTACCTGTGGGTTTAGACTGAGTAGGTACTGGTTTTGATGGGGTGGAAGAGGCCTTGGCGTGGTTGGGTGTGGCTTTACCAGGGGTGGCCTTGCCACCAGAAGGATGAGAAGGGCCCTTAGTCTGAGCAGAGGGCTGAGCAGATCCCTTTGTCTGAGTCTGCCCTTTGGCCTGGTTCTGGCCCTTTATTTGGTTAGCAGACTGAACAGGGCCCTTACTCTGAGCATGTGACTGATTAGGACCTTTAATTTGAGGTCCCTTACTCTGAGCTGAGGGCTGTGTTGGACCCTTCGTTTGGGAAGGTGGCTGAGTTGAACCCTTAGGTTGAGCAACAGGTTGGGCAGAACCTTTGGTTTGAGGGGAAGCTTGGCTGGGCCCCTTGGTATGAGGGGCGGGCCCAGCATGTTTCACAGGAGAGACAGGGCCACTTACTTGGGGACCCGGTGGTTTCTGTTGTTGCTGAGGACCTGTAGGCCTAGGCCCTAAAAGTTGATTTGGCCCTTTCTGCTGAGGTGGTTGTTGATTGGCTGTAGCAGATGGCCGGGGGGATCCCACGGGCTGTGCAACAGGAGCTGCGACATCTCCCAAGCTTCCTGACAGAGCCCTCTGCGTCTGGCAGTTCAAGCACAGCCATTCTTTCTTCTGAAAAACAAAGAGAACAGCAATCAAAACATGTCAAAATAGAATAATCAGACAAAAGCACGTTTTCTTGTAACAAACTCTATTATTCACGTAGATTATTCAGCAAAACAAAGTTTTCTTGGTGTCACCTGGATTCGAAAGGAAACTAATTAAGTGGGTAGCGATCTGACTACATACTCAAAGCACGCTCAACATTGTACTCTGATATTGAGGCTGTGTCAACACATTATTTGATTACTTTTGATGATTGATGTGTAGCGAAATATAAATGTGCCTCAGGGCTGCAAGATTAATCAGATATTAATTGCAATCACGATTGCCTTACCACAATTAAATGTACACGATCGACTGCAATATTGACGTTTAAAATGTGTGCTCTGCTCATAGAAAACTCAGCTGCATATCAAATCAAGCACTTCCTAAACAACGTGATCTCACAGAAATACGTGAAATGACCATGACCTCTTGACAGCGCAT
Organism: Sebastes umbrosus; assembly: GCF_015220745.1. Lineage (NCBI taxonomy): Eukaryota > Metazoa > Chordata > Actinopteri > Perciformes > Sebastidae > Sebastes > Sebastes umbrosus. Next base: position 25,232,551 of record NC_051269.1, on the reverse strand, counting down.
TACGTGGTGGTGGCACATAATGTGTTAAAATTACGTGGCGCCACCACAGCTGGTGTGTGTGTGTTTGAGACAGAGAGACAGAGAGACAGAGAGACAGAGAGACAGAGAGGGGAAGCGAAGGTGGACCACTGCATCCAATGTTTCTGTAAGTTATTAATAACTTACTTACTAATAACTTGACCTGCCTGCCCAAACCTGCAATATTTTCTAATAAGCTCACTAGGGCTGACCCGAATGATTCGAAGCTTTGACCGTTGCCATGGTAATCAACCTCCAAATCAGTATTCGAATGTTTCTGTTCTGTTTTTTTAATTTTTTTATCATACATAAGTATGTAATGACAACGTATAAATCCCAAAATAGCCCATGAAATAAGGAATAATCCCACAACATTATTCATATTCAACATTAATTATCATTAGTTATTCTCAAACAGATATCGCTTGTTATCGTTTGTTGTGTGTAGCGGCACTGTCCCGGCCACTGAAACGTAGGAGTTGGAGACAGACAAACAGAAGAACATGTCAGCCTGCTGCGCTGCGCCACGCCGCGAAGCTTCGAATACCTTTCGAATATTTCTCACCAAAGCTTTGAAGCCCAAAAATGGTATTGAGGACAGCCCTAAAGCTCACCGGAACCTGTGAAAAACGTTCCTGAATGCTGCGGCTGCAGTCAGAGTAGAAGAGTAATAACTATATTGCTCTTTTTGCAGTGAATTCAGGTGAAGAAGAATCTTATTTTAAGTCTTATTTTGATGCAAAGATTTGTTAATTAGCAGGAATGTAGCACTACATGTTTATTTAAATGTGAAAGTGCAATACAAATATCTCGTCCCTAAAATTAATGAATAATCGTGATAAATAATGGTGATCTCAATAATGATAAAAAATAATTGTGATAATGTGTCTGTTAGTTAAAAAAAAAGAATTAGAAAGTTGTTGCTTTATAAGCGGTCATGGAGTGCCAAGGACTCAGTATAGTGACTCTGAACAACTGAATATTTGAAAGCCTGTCCAAACAAGGCCTTTCATCTCTTGGTGAAGACTTAATCATTTGACAACATTAAGCACTCTCCAACGGGGTACACAGAGGAAGAGTGCTGTGTGAATACAAATTAACCCATTTGTTATTACATTGGAGGGGCGCAACTGTCATTAGACCTTTTTATTGCAGCCCAGCGAACCTTCAATCTGCGAGAGCATAGGATCGTGTGGAGGTAGTTATAGATCCTGACGCTGTTAAAAAATCTAGAACAAAACCCATCGAAGACAGGATATTAACATAAACAGATTCAATTTCAGGTCAATGCAGCAGATCGATGAAACTGCTCAATGGAGAGAAACGGTTATATTACAGGTTATGAAAGCTGAAAGGAGAGGTGGCGGCACCGTGTTTGTAACTCTGTTATCTATGATAATGGTTTGTGCCTGAGGCCTGAGGAGTTCTCGTGTCACAGACTCACACGACAAAACAAATAACCTCATAAACACCTCTATTGCCGATTACCATCTGCCCAATAAATCATTACTTTTATTGGTGTCATACTTCAAAAGCTTAATGGAGAAGATGGAATTCAAACAGCATGCCCAGAAACCGCAAATAAAAAAAAGCCCACACAATGCAGGTGTTCAATGACTGTATCAGAGGACATCTTTACTGCAGTCCAGACGGTCAAGATGCCAGAGAAGGCAAAAGCCCTTATTCATTTTGCTCACATTGCACCTATCAAATACAATCGTGGAAGTTATTGAGTCACTTCGGTCACATGTGTGACATGGAGGGGAGATTAAAAAAAAAAAAAAAGAGTTATCTGCCTGAGTGATATAAATAACTGAGAAAAAGCCGTTACATTACAAGCAAGACAAAAAAGAGATAGACAGAGAGTGACAATCATTTAGTCAGCGAGGAACGTCCTAACAGCCCAATAGGGATCTTAATCTAAAGAGACGGGCGTTTGACAGACAAGTCGCCAGTGATAAAAGTCTGCGAGTATAGGACACAGTCTGTCTTCTTTTTGCTTCATACTAAACCTGTGAAGAGAAATTGATCAGGCTCTGTGTGAGTGAGAGATTGATTTGTTCGTTCTCAGGGCTCCTTGTGTGTCCTCTGGATTCTTATTGAAAAAACTGTTAGTGCCCACTGGCCACGATGAATGATGCATACACACCATCACAGGCCACTTCCACTATTTGTCCAGTAAAACTGATTTGTGAAGGTAAAATATCTACAAATAATGGTTAACCACTCGCTTATGTGGGTGGTCGGAAACACACAACAGAAGAGGATGATGATGATGATGAGGAGGAGGATGAGGAGGAGGAGGATGGATAAAACAGAAAGAGGAAGAAAGTGGTGGTGGACTAATGATGATGAGGAGAGGAATAAAGAAGGTGGTGGTGAAGATGATGGCTACAAAAGATGTAATATTTAACAAATGTGATGCTGTTACTGTATATTGATTAAATTCAATTCTTGTCTTGTTGAAAGTGTCTTAACTTTTACTATGTGTACATGATATGGGCACCAGGGAGCTAAGAAGAAAACTAGACTATCCAGAATCACAAACATGGCCAGTCAAATTATTGGGAAAGAACAAAAACAACTGGGATATATATATATATATATATATATATATATATATATAAAACACAGGCGAAACAAAAAGCCAGACAAATTGTGTCTGATCCTGTTCATCCTCTTTTTAAAGAATTTATAAAACTGCCCTCGGGAAGACGCTATAGATCTGCCGCAGCAACCAAGAACATTTATAAAAAAGTCTTTCATACCAAATGCAATAACTTTACTAAATTCATAAACACCATTCACACTGGGACTATGTCTGTTATTGTTATCTGTACTGTGCATGTTGTGCTATTTATTGTAAGTATTGTGATTTACTATGATGTGTTTTAACCAAACTGTGAAGCTGAAAGCAAATTTGTGGACAATAAAGATTATTATTATTATTATTATTATTATTATTATTATTATTATTATTAATAATAATGATAACAGATGCCTATCGATCAAAAGTGAACTGACAAACACAACAGAGAATCACAAATAAATATAGGAAAATTCATGATGTTGGAGAATCACTGAACATAATTTCCCAGTGCATACATAGATATTTAAAATAGGGCTGCAACTGACGATTATTACCATCGCTGATTTAATTTTCTTTTTTAATTGATTCATTGTTTGGTCTATGAATAGTGACAAATGTCCATCAAAAGATCCCAGAGTCCAAGGTTATGTATTCAAATGTCTGGTTTTGTCTGATTAATTTTCTGTCGATCAACCGATTAAAGTGGCAGTAGGAAGAATATGTTTGACATCATCGGGCAAAACTTCCATAATGACCTTTCAGCATAATTTTTATTGTAAGGAGAGCGTTCCTATTGGCTGTGCTCCAGTCATGTGACCGGTGCTTGGTGTTCCTTCAGGCCAAACTCAACCATGATCTCAACATTGCTGCTGGGTCACAAACTTTCTCATTTTACAGCTAAACTGTGCACTACAAGTTGATTCTGAAAACATTTGAAGTGAGAAATAGGCATTAACGTAACAGAATATGAATTCATATTTGATCAGCGCTGCCTAGTTTGACAGCCGGCTCTCATAGACAGCAGATGGACAGCAGATCTCAGATCAGCTCTGACTGTTTGTTTTTCTCCGGTCTGTTAAATCTTGCAGATGCCGTTAGGAGCACCGGAGGACAACGGAGGACACAGAGGCACATGCTTTTTTTCAGGTTACCTGTTTCATGTACTACTGTCAGGATATAGCGACTGTTTCATAAAAATAACTTTTTTTTTTTTTTAATCATATTTGCTCCAATCTCGCCTACTTCAGCTTTAATAAACTAATTGTCTAATTAAAAGCTACATTTATCAGTTATCTGACCAAGACCTGGTATTTCATGAACTTTTGAAGTCATTATGGTTGTCATGTTAGCGAATAATTGCCAAATTACACATTCAGCAGACACAGAGCAACATTATCATCCCATTGGTGTCGTGTTTCTGGCCACCTGACAAATGCAAGTCCCATATTGACTGGACTTTTAGTACTGGTTTGATCTCCAGTAACTCGTGAGTAAAATATTCGGGCCACAACTATCAATCATTTTCATAATTGTTTAATCAACCAGTCGATTGATTGTTTAGTCTATAAAACATTTAAGGGGAGACACCACAGGTGAACAGGGTAACATTTTTAATTAATAGATATCACCATAAAACTTCCCCAGTTGATTACTTACATTAAGACAATTACTTTGTGTATTACAAGTTTTCTGAATATTTCTGTTTAAATATGTAAATGAGGCATTGTCTTATGCTAACTTTTCGTGAATTTAGGAGACAATGAACACCTTAATGTGTATTTTGGATGTTTTCTTTCCACAAGTCTGAAAGAAGATATGTTATGGAAACAAAATAGCCCCAAATCTCAAAATTGACCAGTGCGTAAAAAAAGTTTTTGCCTGTAGTGTCTCGCCTTAAAAAAACGGTCAAATAGTCCCATTTGAGAAGCTGACACCAAAGATCCTACCAGCTAAAGGGGAGTTTTTCCCTGCCACTGTCGCATAAAGATGCATGCTCATGGGGGATCTCTGGTTGGGTCTCTAAATTATAGAGTACAATCTAGACCTGCTCTATATGAGAAGCGTCTCGAGATAACTTCTGTTATGATTTGACGCTATATAAAAATACATTGAATTGCATTGAATTGAATAAAGAGTTTGTCATGTTTGCTTGAAAAATTACTTGATTACTGATTATCAAAATAGTTGCCAATTCATTTTCTGTCAATCAGCTAATTGATTAATCAACTAATTGTGGCAGCTCTTGGGTCTGCAATATTTTTTTTCACAAGCTGCTGTGTGGTGCTGGACAGGTAGGTTACAGAAAGTGGGTGAATCCAAAACAGCTGCCTACTGTGTGTTGAGAGAGTGGTTTGACTCGACATTGTGAAAACTGTGATTAATTCAGCGTTGGTACGGGTAGACTTCAACTGCTCTTCTGTTGATAATAACTCAATTAGACCCTTATGCAACATGAGTGTTAAATTATGCAACTCCCTCATTTAGAAATGATGCCTTTTAAATCATGAATACTGTGAAAATATGCAGTTCAGTTCATAAAGCTGCAGCAAACTATGGAATAGTGTGGGAAGCTACAACATTATTGAGCATAAAAGGAGATAAAATATGAGCCAAAAACTCAAAACCACAGTGACTACTTTTAATTTCACCCACTAGTTTGACAAAGTGACATTCCTAAATACAAATACAACTGCCAAAACCAAATGTAATACATCACAGTATAAAGATATGGTGGCTACATTTGAAATCTATGTGTAACACGCTATTTTTACTGATGCTATTTTTCCGTTCAAGATGAAACCTTTCTTAACGTGCCCAAATCCTACCGGAATCTGTTGTCTCAAATGAGACCACGAGGCGTGGATGGAGCCATTGGCATGCCAAACAGACAGACTTGCTTTGTTTTCATCTCTCTCTCTCGAGTGCTCTACTGAGAAGCTATATATAAACAGGTGCAGTACTCCTCAGAACTAGCCATCTGTGCCGGATCTTTCACATGTAAAAAATTAAATAAATGTTGTGTAGAAATGTCAGAGACAAGCGTCTGTGTGTGTTTGTGGACAGCTAGTGCCCAATGCCACCGACAGAAAACCACTGAAGCGATGTGACAATATAGACGGTGAGGACAGGGGCTATGTGTGTGTACTGTGTGCATACATGCATGGATATGATCACATAATCATCTGATCTACAAAGAAAAAATCCTCCCAGCCTCTGAAGTCCACTCACATCCAACTTCCTCAAAACCACAACCGATCTGCTTAACATGTTCATTAAGCTGAAGATACTATAATGAACACCATGAAGCTTTCTTCCTGCCACTTTGGCACTGCCAAACTCCCCTATTTGTTCCTGAATCAGCATAACATCACTGCGTGGGTGAAAAGGAGAGAGGAGCAAGGCCAAACCGGAGCTGGGAGTATAGCAAATTATTCATGTAGAGTGCTTTAGCTTGTACAGCAGTGAGCGGTGTGGGCTGTGCTTCCCACCACTGCCCACACAGTGTGGAGAAAATCAGGTCCGTATAAAAGACTGAGCCTCTGCGCCTCAGAGACAGGCCTCTAATGCACCCTGAAAACAGCAACCAATTCACTGTGGCAATCCCCTTCTACCTTTTAACTGTCCGCTGAAGAAAAGCACTTCAACAGCTCGATACACAGAGATTAAACTACAGATAAAACTACAAAAAAAGACAGATAATGAAATGTTTTCTTCAAGCAGAAAATAATAAGTTTTGAAACACAGTTTTTGTTTTGTTTTTAATAGAGATGCACCCATACCGATTTTGGATATCGGGCCGATACTGGCTCAAATAGCAACTCAATGGGGCCGATCTATTTAATTGAATTCTACATGTATATACTATATGCAGTACATTATCAACCATATCCTACAAAATTACGTTCCCATACACTAAACTGCATTCTCAATTATGTTTATGAGGGAAACAGTTTTAAGACTGAAACAAAACAAAAATCAACAACACTACTTTGTTAGGGTTAGTAAGGGTGTGAAAAAAATGAATTCACCTATTTATCGCGTTTTTGCTTTTTTTTTTTTACAATTTTGAAATCTATTTTTTAATGCCAGAATCAATGTATTTGCTTCATTTGAGTCTATGCATAGGTAAAAGAAAGTTACCGCTTTTATTGTTGTAGTCTGTCTTACAGGAAATGTTATCATATTGCGGTAACATGCAGTCAAGTCAGCCATCACTTGCATCTCCGTGGTCAAATTGGCTGACGCTACAACTGTAGAGCTCCCACATACTGACATTTGTGTTAAATGTATTTAACAAAACGGCCCCGATGGAGCTGACCATAGAGGTATAAAGAGAATGGAGCTGACGGTATACACAGGTGACTATGTCAGGTTTTCAAAATACGGTGTTAACAAAGGGCACTGTATAAACAAAATACAAATATAGAAATAAGATTGATTGGATTATATTCACCAGAATTATAAAACATTACATGTCCCTTATAAATTAAAAAGAAAATACCACTAATTTGTGAGGGAAATGTCTTGGAAAAAATGTAATAAATAATTCCTGACAATGACTGATATATTCGACTTCATGACATCTCTGACTACATACATGCTGAACATCAAACATTCTTACTGTATTAATTTAGATATTTTCCAAAGTAAAAGTACCTAGAAGTGTATGATTTAACTTTTTCCCATGGTCTAGTGTTAAAAAAAAAAAAAAATCGCAATAAATCGCAATATCAAATCACAATACTTGTAGAATCGCAATACTGAAAAATTGCCATACAAATCGAATCAGCAACCAAGTATCGTGATAGTATAGAATCGGAAGATAGGTGAATCGTCCCAGCCCTAAGGTTTAAGCGACAAAACTACTGGGTTAGGTTTGGTAAAAAGACATCATGATTCGGCTTAAAATTAATACACAAGTGAACGTTGAATTTTTAGTTTCAAACAGGACACAAACAGCATTAATTACCTCCGTCAAGGCCGAAGGCCTAGGAAGGAGGTTATGTTTTCACTGGCTTTGGTTTGTTTGCTGGTTTGTTGGTTTGTTGGTTTGTCCGTTTGGATAATTACTCCAACCACAGGTTTTAAGACATGCGCAGCATAACTGATGATGCGTTCATGACGCGTCACCCTGCCTCTTTCCTTCTGCCTGCAGAGAGAGGGACAGAGAGAGAGCGGGGGTGGAGGGAGGGTGGGGGGACAACTGTAGATTCGGCGTTTTTTCACATTAAACTCTGTGAATTTACAGTTGAGTTCGACCAAAGCACACTTGGTGATTGTTGGAAAGAGTAACGACGACGGTTTAGGTGAGTTTTACTTTGTTTGTGTCCAGTTTGAATTACATGTTTTACACAAGAGGGGGGGCAATTGTACTCGGGCAGCTTGGCGGAGGTCTGCGCTCTCTGAGTGCCAATTTAGTTTAACACTGGTATCGGATCTGTATCGGTGCATCCCGGTTATTTTATCATTCACTTGACTTCACATTTGTTGTGTTTTGGGGGATTCGTTGTGTGTGCGTGCGTGTGTGTGTGTGTGTGTGTGCTGGTCTACAGTAAGTGTGTGTGGCAGCAGCAGGCTCAGTCTGTTAGTGAGATCATCTTGTTAGTGAACTGATAACCTCATTTAAATGGCGGCAGGTTAACTTGTGTGCTCAGTGGAGTGTATTTAACCTTGGCTCTGAACTGTAACTCAGAAGACTACACACTGACTGTAATCTAGCAATTACATCTGAAGCCTTTGGTGTCTGCTCTTATCCACTGCAACATGTAACGAGTCAACAACAGAGGAGGCTTTCAGCATCCAGTCTGAAGACATCTGTTTCAACAGTCCCTACCAGTGCAGCTATAGCATCGATGTGTTTATTGCATCTCTAATCAAAATATGTTGAATTTAACATTTGACATTTGACTTCATTCTTTTGGCTAAAGAGAAAACTTAGTGGTTAGAAGACAAGTTAAACTCCGCTGAACTCTTCGATCTCTAAAATAAATCCAGAACTACATCCTGTCTCGTGTTTTTGTCCTTATATCAACTAGTTATAGCTACTGTTTGTATATTCTGTTTTGAATAATTATATGATGTCCCTGAGAGCTCAATGCACTGCAACACATATACAGCATAACAAATGGTACATAGCGTTGAGAAATGAGCTGACAATTAAAGTCTATTTCAGTTTAAACATTGTTCTTGTATGATTGAGAAATTATCGCAGAAATGTGTGTGCCAGAGTGTGTTTGTCGGTTTTTACTGTCCCCGGGAAACTTTTCCTCTATTTGCTTGTGTTTTCTGTATATTGTTGTGTTGTGTCAGTATTTGCAGCTCGGTTCTGTATTCAGTTGTTTTCTACATCTGTTATACAGCATGTGTGTGTGTGTGTGTGTGTGTGTGTGTGTAAAAGAATCTGTAAATGTCAACTGACATTTGAAAATAAATTCTTTTACATGTTCACAAATCTGAGTATACACACAGAGATTGAGATACAGTTTCACAACTCGCCACACACATTTGTAGGTTTTCACATTAAGGACCCGGCCCCGGATGAGAGCACACTGTGTACTGGATCAACGAACAACTAACAGTAGGCATAATGCAAAGGTCAACTCAATTGTAAGGGTTTGGGATTGTGCGGTTGGCACGCTTTTCTGCACTGTAGCAACAACATAAACAAATGTTGCATAGATGATGACGCAAGTGTACTCGGGTACAGAACAAAATTACTAATGTGAAAGCTGTATTGCTGAGATAATACCCCCACAGATGTTTTGGTTTTGTTCTGGTTTGACTATAATCATGTGTTTCCTTCAGCTGCAGTGCATTCAGCTCTCAAGGCCACCATATTATTCCCTATAGTAAAATCAAAATCTGTTGTAAATCTTATGAGGTGGTGCATTGTGGAGTACCTCCAATAGCTTCCTTTTTCACAGTTGTACATCTCTGCAGTAAACATAACACCATACAGTATACCCCAAAAATGATCTTAAGCGCATTTTAGTTGACGAGGTACCAAGAGAGGAGTTGAGAGAGCAGTTAATGAGTGAAAGTGAATCTACCATGAGAGTCAAAGGTAGATAGTGTGAACACAGGCAGTGTAGTGATGCTCCATCCAGTCAGCTCACAGCCGGAAAAGCTGCCCTTTCACTGTCAAAATAATGAGAGATTGAACACTGCAGGTTACCACAAGGAAAAGGTCAGAGAGATTGATCCCATTCTCATAGATTGATCCCACTCTCAGAGGAGCTTGCTGAGACATGATCACTCACCTGTGTGTGTGTGTGCAACCTGAGTATGTGCGCGCAAGACTGTGCACGACTACACGTGCGTCTGTTCGTGTCTATGCAAGTGTGATTGGGTATGAATTCGCCAAATTATGTAATGCAGCGAGGAAAGTATATTAATTATCCAGACTGCAAACCCCTAATGAGAAGCAAAGCTAAAAGCAGGTATGTGAATGACAAATTAAAAGCACTCAGGTGGGGCTTAATTTGATTAAGGAATGTACCATCCTCAATTAAAATCCAACTATGTTTACTGTCTCTCTCAATTTGGAATGATCCAATAAAGGCAAAAAATGCTCAAAGGTAATGGGGCAAGAAGACCAAGCTCCCAAAAGTAGCAGACGAACTCCAGGCTGTAAAAGGTGTTCTTGAAGTTGTAAAAAACAACTGTGAAGTACAAAAAAGAGTCAGCTTACTTCAGGTAAACTTGCACAAGGAAAGAAAAAATAAATTGCAAACCCCTGCAGGACGTTCCTCCAGAGTGTGGCTCAAAAGCGGATTTCAAATTGCCATGATTGTTTTTATTTTCTGTAGTTTCCATGCTAATCAATTAATTACACACTTCCACAAGTACAAGTCTCCTCATAGGATATAACAAGAATGAAACCATGAAAATAGTTTGAAATTAAATGCATTATTTGAACCTGGACACACTAAAGCAGCAAATTTAAACCTACAATAACTGCTTTATTCTTTTGGCCACTTAGGGGCAGCAAAAACAGAAGTTGACATGGCAAACTCCTCATATACTGAGGCTTTCTCAGACCCCTTGGCATCACTTTATAGTCGCAGTAAAACATGTGCTTAATGTCGTGAATTCAAACACAAACACTAGGTTTAGGCAACAAAACCACTTAGTTAACTAACTACATTTGCAAAGTGAAAATGAAACTGAACGTTGGGGGACACGGACAAACAGCTGATTGTGTAACGTGAAAGTGAAACTTAACGCACGAGACATGAACATGGTCTCTTGGATGAAAGCCTTGTGTTTTTCAAGGGGGCGTGACAAAGCGTGGGTGGGCGAATGTAAGTCCCTCTCCTTTTAGCTCTGGTTTGAGGGGAATATGTGGCTCTTTACCAGCTAAATGCTCCGCTGTGTCACCAGCTAGTCTCTAACTTTGGCAGCCTGCGTACAGTCACATACTGAGTAGTCATTTATTTGTTCCAAAAACATGTTAGAGCTGCCTCTTGGTAAATCCAATGTGGAAAACACAAGATAGTACATGAATTGTTTCAGGAAATTAAATGTTTTTCCTTATGTACCTCATTTGTCTTCATTTCTTTTTAATAATACTGTAGTGATTACTGTCAAAGGAGCTCAATACGAGATTGGGAGCATTTCTGTTGCCTCTCAACGGCTCTCAACATGGCGGACGGTGAACCAGCGGCTTGCAGCTAACGTTGCTAACAGCGCAACAGTGCAAACAACGTTGAAAGTGCTGACAGAGATAACAGTGTTTACCTGAGGGGGAACCGGAGGGTTGGTGCTACACTTCCACAATGACGTCGTCGTTCCGGACAGCGTAACCACCGCATGAGAGCAGCGCAGAGCTGTGAGCTGGCCAGTGGGGCACGCTCACATGCATGAACATGCACTAAAAGCATGCACGGCCGTGGAGAAAACAAAGCGTGGAGAAGCTCTGATTACAACACACAAAGGGAGAGCGACTTTATTATCCGCTCAGGTACACATTAATCCTCTATATCTTTACATAGCAAATAGTTGTTTGGTGCTATATTAATGCTCTGGATATCGAATTCAGCACCTTTAAAGTCTTGGTGGATGAGTGACTCCACCTTCTAGCTGAAATGCAGCTCTGCAGTCTCTCTTTTGATGGCAGAAGCTTGTCTATATGAGAAGAGGTGGCTTCTGGAAAATGCTTTCTTCAGGGAGAGATAACTACTGCCTTAAAAATACTACACTGCACGTCACACCTCTTTCTCCACACGGCTAAAATAAAAGGTCACATTGTTCAACAGCTCAACTCACAATCCTGCTCATAAATCACAGACTTTCTCTTTTTTTTTTAGTTGCAGCCGTGAAATAAAGGCCAAACTGCACAAAAAGTAACATTTACCAGGAATGTGCACAGATAACAGACCTACAGAGCCAAACTGCTGGTGAGGCAAGAATATGATGGAGAGCTTTAATACTTGCTGCCCATGGAGGGAGCCAGAGAGTGCAGAATTTCATAGAGAGATATGGAGCCCCGTGGGAGCGTACACACCCACACAGCAACACGAGCGCGCAGGACAGAAAAACAAACAGTGCACTCATAGATTCAGATTCAAGCATCCTGCTAAATATTGCACTTGGAGTGGGCTGCATATTTAACACCAAGCTTTTTTACTGTAACACCGTCTTAGCTCTTATTCCCTGCACTATTGGTGGTGACAGTCACACCACCCTGTCCCACTTTACCGGTGTATTTTGATATGTTGATCAGCAGCACATGTGCAAGCAGACACACTGTGTGTAGCCTATTCCACCTCTCACTGTCAGTCAACTCACAGCAAGAGTCTGTCCCCCGCTTGGCGTTTCTGCCAGGAAACCAGACCGCAAGCTGTGAGTAAGAAATGTCAGCTGTCATTAACTGCAGTCACAAAACCTCACAGAGATATAATATTTTAGGTGCTCCTGGCCAGGAAGGAACGGAAGATCACTTCCCCACTAAGCAGTTGTTTTCATGCCACAATAGATGTCGTGAATGTAAAAGAAAACGGAGGCATTGTTAGAAAGACAGCTGCAAACTTTCTGCGAGGAAAATGAGCAAAGGGAAGCATGACAGCAATGCATGGCAATATAAAACATTTTGTCACGCATCGTGTGTAATCCTCTCCCCCAAACTTTTAAATGTCAAACTTTGTCTATCCGCCTTCGTACACGAGTTATCCCAAAATAATTCAACAGTAGCTTTCACCCATCAAAACAGCCTCGGTCATTACTGTACCTGAATGGAAATATTTTTCTGACAGCGCACAACAAAAGCGCCGGCCGCGTCAACCTTCAAAGTAAGAACAAAGAACTGAAATAAAGAGGATAACTAGGTAACAACAAAGGCAGAAATCATCATAATAATCCTTCAAGTTCCGTCTCTCACAGAGATTAATGAGGCGTACGACAGAGGAGGTCATAATTAATTCGTGACAAGCGAAGGTCAGGGGAGCAGAGGGTCAGTGTGAATTATTAACTACCAAAGTGCGCGGGGGCGCGCTGCCAAGCAGGTATGAATGGGGTGAGTTTAAGGTGAGTGGGGAAATATGTTACGCACAGTTTGGTGCCCGGATAAGTTTCATACCAGTAAAAGACCACCTCAACACACTGCATGTATACTATGGACATAAACAGACATAAACACAGATGTAAACACAAACGCAACAGTAGCATTCAAAGGATCAAAATAAAAGTCACTACAAATACTCACTGTATTCAATCCTGTTTTATAATCCTGTGATATTAACAATAAGAATCAAAGACCAGCAGAGCAGGTTACTCTGCTAGAGCCCCAATCGGAGCCCTTTAAACCACCGTATCCATTTCTATTATGCGCAGTCTGAATGAACAGTGGTTTAAAACTACCAAGTGCGCAGTGCGAAAGCATGAGCGAGCACATGTCACAGCACTGTGCCAGGCTGTGCCACGCCACGCCACGGCTGTGACAGGTCAGTAAGAGTCAGCAGGTATATAGGTCAATCCCCTGGGACTCCTTCAATGGGGACACGTGGTCAGGGCTGTGGATTAGAGAGGAAATGAAGGATCATCCACTGAGGAAGCAGGACTCAACTACAGTCACTCATATACAGGTCCATGCTGTGTATTCAAAATGAATATACAACATGTAGTAGATGATCATCTTGAGGAGTTTTGCAGGGAGCAGCTCCACACTATCCTGAATAAGTACTACTTCTTCTACCTCAGGGTGAGGCATGTTCAATAGGCCAACCTGTAAGTAGGCAAGACAATTTTCTGAGTAGTCACTGACTTTTTATGAGAATAATAGCAAATAAATCTGTGCAAGGTCACATTCAAAGCATGGAGAATAGTGAATTCTATTGAAAACTACAGAAGTCCCTAAAGTAGAAAACTGTGTGGGAGGCATTGCAACAACGTCCCCAGCATGTTTTATACCTGTGAAATGTAGGTTTTGCTGAAAAGCAAAAATATGCTTTATACTTTTGCACAAAAACTCAGCAAACAAGCCTCTGCACATCCAGATCAACTGCCTCTGACTGTGTCCAGCTCTAATCTACCTAAATGCACATTTTAGATTAATAAAAAAAAAAAAAAATCTGAAAAAGATTAAATTCTTTACATTATTGGAATAACATTCAAAAACAGCTGAGTTGCTTCACATTTTATCAAGACTAAGAGTCAACTGCCACACTAGCGGCTGTGTGAAACTGTCCTTAGGCAAAGTGGTGCTTTCAGCTAAATGCTAACATCAGTATGCTAACATGTTAACAATTACAATGCCGACATGCTTATTTTTAGTATCATTTTTACCATGTTTTCCGTCTTCATTTAGCATGTTAGCATGCCAACATTTTCTAATTAGCACTAAACACATAGTACAGCTGAGGCTGATGGGAATGTCGTTAGCTTAAACAAAGTACTGGACAAATTGAAAATTTGCCCCAATGATGGCGCTGATGAAAAGTTAAAGTGATAGTTTAGGTGTTTTGAAGTGAGGTTGTATGAGATACTTATCCATAGTAGGTTTATTAATTACACTAGATGGCGGTCGGCACGCCCCCAGCTTGGAGAAACAGACAGGAGTACCGACACCGGAGCAAAGCAGTGCTGTGAACAGGGACGGCAGAAAACCAATTTTAGCCACCTAAAAAAAAAGGCTCACCTAAAAGAATGTATATCTGTGTATGTGTACGTTATATTTAGAATATTTTCTGACTGTGAACTGAACTGAAAGTGAAATGTATCTATACTGTTTTTGGTAATCTGAGCCTGTCAGAAAGCAGAAGGAAGACGGCAAGATAAAGCGGTGAAAATATTCTAAATATAGCGTACCCTTAAACGGATATTGATTTAGGTAAGGTAGGTAAGAAATTCTTTTAGGTGGCTAAATAAGTTTTTCTGCCGTACCCGTCTACAGCACTGTATTGCTTTGCTCCGGTGTCGGTGCTCCTGTCTGTTTCTCGATGCTGGGGGGACGCCGGCCGTCATTACCTGTAAATAATACACCTACTATGGATGAGTACCTCATACAACCCCACTTCAAAACACCAAAACTATCCCTTTAAGGGATCTCCAAAGTGATTACAATCCATCCTCTGGGAAATGTCTGTACAAAATGTCACGGCAATCCATTCATTAGTTGTTGAGGTATCAGTCAGGATGGTAAATTGATCCTGACTGATACCTCAACAACTAATGGATGGATTGGTAAAGTGGTAAATTGATTGACCGACCGACAGACGAATTACATTCTCATCTATTGTGCGATGCTGCTAGCATGGCTAAAAAGGGAGACATAAGTGAACTAAATAATATTTAAATTCAATATTTAAATATCAGACAAGCTAACCCTATCCTTTACTTGATTATTACGTGACTAATGTGCACAAACAATCATATTACCAAAGTGTTAACAACAAATGACTCTTCCAAAAAAGTGGCAGTCTACGTGTGAAATAACTTTTTATAGTGTGTTGCTGCAGGACAACAGTGTGTCATCTGCCATTAAGTATGTGTGTCTCTGCTGTCCCCCCAGGGGGTGCTGGGTAGCACAGGGTCAGGTCATGTTTTCAGCTCTTTATTTACTTATTCTGTCCGTTTGTATTTGTTTCAACCGGGGCAACAGGTGCCCTCTCTTTGCCCGGCAGACACACGGGGGTCCATCACATCAGTGAGACTGTCCTGCCTCAGTAGGGGGCTCCAGATACATAAATAAGACACAGTGAAAAGCACCAAGACATCCAAGTGATCCCACAAGATCAATTTGTCTGAAAGCATGTTTGAAGTGAGTCTGACACAGACACAGACTGGTGGATGATATTTTCTGCTTTCTACCATTTCTGCTACACCTGTGCAGGTTTACATCTAGAGGAGGCTACAGGATGCCTTTAAAGCACATTGTTTGTTAAAGTTCTGGATTTGTAAAGGTATCAGCAGCCATCTCCGTAGGAAAAATCTACAAGAATCATATAGTTTATGTGGAAAAATGGACAATTGACATTTTTTATAATGTAAAGGATCAGCGTGTAACATTCAGGGGGATCTATTGGCAGAAATGGATTGCAATAATATGGTTTCTTTAGTGTATAATCACACGAAAAAATTATTCAAATGCAAAATACTCGCTAGCGAATATTATATGTCTCGGGATGTATTTTGTAAAAGGTATGCACGGAAGGAGTGTATCTGGTCTGCACTACCTTAGTCAAGGTTGAAAGGAATAATTCATTTTGTCGTCCTAGTTCGGACTACGTAACATCTGTGTTGTTGTTTCATAAATATAAGCGCAACTCAACCGGTTTGGCACAATGTAATAGGTTGATGAATCACGTTGCAAAAGCTCATAAAATGTACCTCGTTCTGAAAAAAAATAATAGTAGTAATATTTGCGATCTGTGTGAAAGTATTCATGGCAAAAATAACAGTCTGATATAATATATTGACGTGCTAAATAATCGCTCGAAAAAAACGCCGCTGGTTGCAATCTGCAACCACACACACTGCACCTTTAACCTTTATTTGAAAGTGTCTTTGAGATTGAAAATATCTGTATTATGAGTGTTCTGGCAGCAATAATAATGGTTTACAGACCAACAACAATACAAATGATTTCAAAATCAAAATTAAACAGAAATGCAATCACAAAATTCAGAAAAAAATGAAACAAAATGACTGTTATGTAAAATATTTATCTTACAAAACAACCTGAATTGCACCTTAAAACAACCCAAGAGTTGTCTAAATCCATAAAAACTACTACTATTACATATATGAGGAATTGAGCTAAAAAACATGGCATATAATAACCCTAATCCATCGCCTCCACCATGTCTAAATATAACTGAATCTTTAGGGGCGGTTCTGTGGATCCACCTCCTTCTTCCCTCAAAGAAGTGAAATCTTTCTAGAGGACAAGAACAATCCAATATCACACTTCATACCCTTCTTAGAGGACTTGTAAGACATGCATTCAAAGGATAACTGAAGCTGTTCTGAAAGCAAAGGGTGCTATTTGACTGTTTCCTTTCCTTTTCTTATTTTTTTTGGAAAGCCTTTTAGCCCAGCTCTGCTTATTTACCCTGAGAATATTCAAGATGAATTGCAATGTTTATCCCTCGGCAATATTGCTTAAAAAGCACCCAGAGTGGCAGCACACAGCTCAGCTCAGTTTAGTGAATGCACCTTTCTCTGTGGTCAAGCTGTCTGATGCAGTCAGTATAATAAGAAGTCATTGATGTGTCTTATTTTCATCTTCCTAAACTACCTACCTCGTATTTCCTGACTCATTCACTGTTCTCCTTTAATCAGCCTACAGGCTTAATGTTCGTGAGATAATAAGACACAGAATGTGGCTGAATGAGATTAAGTCAAATGTACACACAACAGTTTGTCTTTGGCATCATACAGAGGATGGGTGATGCTATGGGTGATTTGGACACACAGGAAGACTCAACAGTCAGATTTGCAAAGCTCCTCCGGCGCAAAAACAGAATAAAGTCCGTGGCAATAACAACAGTCAAACCTCTAAACATACATCTGTTTTCCAAAATCAAGCTGCAGCCAAACAAACCTGTTTTACACTGTAGTTGGCAGCTGAGCCCAAACAAGTCATGTGTGTCTCGTCGCATATGTCTGTCCCCGGGACAAGTTAATCAGGCTGTCTCCTCGGCCCTGTTTCATTTTAGATGAGTTTCTAATACTGCTGCCAGGCGAATCTACAGCCATCAGCCAAGCAAATACAATTCATGTATCTCACATTTATCTTTTAGACAAGTTACTCAAGCTGTAACCAGTGTCACCAGCGTCTAGTCAGGTGATTACTTTACTGGAATGAGCCCAGCAAAAATGATGTCTACTAATGCTACACTGGTCTTTCACACAGGTTGTTCTTTGCGGACGTACACATGTTTTAACTTGATTAACAAGTCTGAAGGGCAGCGTGGGCATCAGCATCCTTTGCTTGAGTGTGGGACTTGTACATACATATGGGAGAAATAAGTAGTGAATTCCTAAATATGGAGTGACATAATCCACTGTACAAAGCGTCAATTAAAGACAACAGCATTCACAGGACTGTGATCACAGTCACACACAAGGAGCCAGTGTCATGTAAAATCTTTATAACAATTTATCTTAAGCAAAGGAATGGCAAAGGCAACTCTTTATGGACACGTTTTATAAAAATAACTTTTTTTAATCATATTTGCTCCAATCTCGTCTACTTCAGCTTTAATGCTGAATATTGTAGAACACCTTTAAAGCCCCTGCAAATGTCAAAATGTGTATCTATCATGTTAAATATGAATTACTAAATGCACAACAATCAAAGCCAAAGCTAAATCCTGATTGGTGTACAGAAATGTGTGACATCCAACTCAGTCCCGCCTACGTTCAAATCACTGAGAGGAGCACAGACAAACCAAAAATATAGAAATGTACAATGTGAAATAATCTAATTATTGTAACTTCGGCATAAAAAAAAAAACTGTGATCATGTAGAACCTCATAGCTTGTAGTAAGATGCTGATTGAGAAAAACAGGTCATCAGACCAGAAACTGCAAAAACAACATTTCCTGAAGAGAGAATTAATTTAAGGATAAGCCGGCTGTCACTTTGGGCTTGTCTCACACTGTGTCTGGAAATCATCCATTGATGTCTCAAGCTAGCAACTTGTCCATGCAGACAAAATGGCTCATAAATGTAGTGTATTGGGGCATTTCAAGCCATTGAAGAGGCTGACGTGTCCATGGCAATTAATGTCATTTCACTTGTTTGTACTGTGGTCATTTTACCCATTAGAGTTGTTAATGGAAGGATGAATCGTGTGGTGAGTTGCGAGAGGTTCTCAGGAGAGATGACAAAGTTCAAAGTGCAATATGTACAGTTGATTGATCAGACAACACTGCTGCATCTCTGTGTGCAATAACTGGTATAAAAAGCACAAGGATCACTAATCCAGCTTTCCAACTATATATTTCAGACTAAAACATCCCTGTGTGTGTTGGTTTGTGAAGTGAGCTGTTTATAAGAAAACGACAGTGACCAAGTGAACCCATTAAGCACTATTACCCTTCCTTTGGTTGTTGTGTCACGCCCCCAGCAGTAAACTGCACTGGCAGTGGAGCCCCAGTGTCTCCACTAATGGAGGCAGTGGGAGGACCATCTCTCTGGCTGAGTGTAATGATCCTCATGCTGCTTTTGCTATTGTTAATATTGTTGTCAGGCCGCTGCTCGGAGCAGCAGCCCGGACCCTCGCAGCTGATCTGGTCATCTCCGCCGCTGCCCGACAGCTGCAGCACGGAGAAGATTAGCAAGGGGTTAAATGTAATATCTGAGCGATCAGTGAGCTTTATCTCTTTCATTTGGTCCCTCAATCTCCCGCTCACTTTCATTAAAGCTCTCTCTCTCTGTGTCTGGCTGCGTTCTTTCGTTCCCCCCCCCTGACATACAACTACACGTCTCTGTTCCATAATCTCACATTTGTGTCGCCGGCCTTTTAGTATTTGCAGCCTCTAAGCACAGCGCACACTCAGCTAACCCCCTCCTTCTCTCCTAATGCCAGCATTAAGGAGCATAGTCGCATGCCTGAGGTGCTGCGGGGAAAGAGAGAGCGGGAGCACCGATGAGGCGATGTGAAGTGATGTGTTGAGACAGGAGGGGCCCAGTAGCAGGGGTGGGGAGGAACTGCTCCGGCCCACCTCCGTGGCTCCGACACCGAGGATAGACACGGCGCTGCCAGGGGCCTCTGGGGCATCGCTAAAGCTCGTTAGCATAGCCACCAGGCCTTGAAGATGATGAGTTCTGAAGAGGTGATTAAGCCAATGCTTAGGTCCCTTCAAAGCACATTCACTCACAAGGTATGAGAGGAAGGGCATTTGAAGATAGAACCACAGAAAAAGGGACCGGAGGGGTAATTCGAGTTCAATATGGTCACTGTGCTCCTAGATAGTCATTCATCAAAAGAGCTGATACTGCTGCCGGTGCAGGCAGGGCTTGGAACAGGTCGAGGTTGACATCTAAGACATCTCGTGAAAAATGAACACTTGTGGTGCACAGACGTTTAGCAGAATGACGCACATACAATGCAATCCCAGTGTCAAAAGGTGCTGTAGATTCTCCTCTCACCCTTTTCTACTTCCCATCAGTCTCTGGTTTATAATCACAAATTGCAGTCCAAAAGATTAAAAAGCGCAAAAAATAAAGACTGTTGTGGGAGCTTTGATCGCTCAGCAGGTCTGAGATACACAGGAGTTTTAACAAAGTGTATGCGACTCCAGCTCCGACTGAGCCCAGAGCCTGCTGCCAAACACAAAAGGTCCCAGAGATGAGAGTGAGTGGCATTTAAGCCTCCCAACCAGCGAGCCATCTGTGCTGGGTGCCACATAATCTCAACAGGAAGCAGTCGTTGCTGTACATCACATCATCTTCCTGTCTTCTCGTCTACCGCGGCACAGTCACAGTCACTGAATTTTTGTCAGCGAGTTTACTGTTGGCACGGGGATTTGGGGTGAACATGTACCGCCTCTTTAGAAATACAGGAAATCCTTTGCTTCAACCATTACAACGCTAATATATTTATCAGACAAAGTCAAAATGGGCTTTGTCTCAGTTTAATCATCCAACAAGGCTTACTATTCTCAGATGGCACTTATTTGTGTGGGTGGATCTTTACAATGGTGTGTGTCAGGGTTAAGCATCATACTCAAGGGGATCACTACACTCCCTCAACACGGATTACAAACACTCTCAACTATTAGCTCCTTCCACGACCCAACACACACACACAGAAACACACCCATCTCCCTGTCTCTTTTTGTTTTTGTCTGTATCACCTCTTATAAATACTCTCTTATTATGTGCAAGGGTTTTAAGATGCTCGCCCTGCTGTTGCTGCTAAATCAACAGAGCGTAGACTGAATCAAGAGGGGCTGAGTACCCGTGTTGCAATGTCAACTGCGAGCGATTCAACCAGGAGTAATTGCCAATTCAATCAATGTGTCAACAGCAAGCAGTCTCCAAACTAAGGCGTGTAGACAGGAGGAAGAGGAGCACTGGAACGTGGACAGAGAAGGAGGGTGCATGTGTAGATCCATCCCGACTACAAGTGGAACAAGAGAACCAGACAACCGTGTCACATTAAAGAATGTCAAGGGGAACATTATAATGTACCTGGAACGCCACCTACATCTGGATAATGAAAGAGTACGACAAAACATTTGAGAAAGAACTGGAATGAAATAAGGTACAAGCCGACAATGAAATATTTCTGCATTTGGCATGCTGGCAGTTTTTACAGCGAGGTGAGTCAGGATCCAACAGTTCACCCATTTAATACAGTACATTTGAATTAAAAGAACAGGAGGGTGATGTACAATGATGTGTGTGGGTGTCCATATTGTATGTGAGTGTGTGTGTGGGTGTCTGCAGAGCTGGGAAATGGATAAAAAGTACCAGATGCTACCATTAGCTTATTAAAATAGGAGTCAGTAGCATAATTCAATATACGGACGGTTGAAATCACAAGAAGATGTACTGTAGTTATTATGGGTAAGCATATTATTTCATTTACTAACTCAGTTGTTATCAGTTATTTGTATCTAAGTATAGTAATATAACGCTGTTATACATGTATATTCTTGGTAGTTTTCTTTAAGTTGCAAAGATTAATTGATTAGTTGTCACATTATTAAATTAATCACCAACTATTTCGATAATCGATCAATTGGTTTGAGCAATTTCTAGTCTAAATTCTCTGATTCCAGCTTCTTAAATGTGAATATTTTCTGTTTTCTTTACTCATCTATAACAGTAAACTGAATATCTTCGAGTTGTCGACAAAACAAAACATTTGAGGGCGTCATCTTGGGCTTTGGGAAACACTGATTCACCATTTTCTGGCATTTTATGGACATATCAACTAATAAATTAATCGAGAAAATAATCGACAGATTAATTGAAAATAATCGTTGGTTGAAGCCCTAGTCTTTTTTAACTACAAATAAAACCATTTTAGTGTCTGTATTCACATCATTGTTTAACAGTAAACTGACAAATATTGCATAATTTGTTCTAATATGACTCTGAATATGAATTAGCAGGTAAAATCGTCAGGCCATCCGTCACTTTGGCAGACAGGGAAAACGCTGGGGATGGGAATAGAGAATAGGTTCCCGTTGAGAACCGATTCCTACTTGTCCGATACTTTGACATCACATGCCTCCGTGACTATATTGATGCTATCCAATAGTTACGCATGCACAATGACGTAACGGCATTCGCACACTATATCATGTTTCAGTTTGTTTGGGACCGGAGCCATGGCAGAGAGAGAAAAAAAGCGTTCAAAAGCATAGCGCTACTAAACCTGAGGGGGTGCACCCTATTTTTTCACTGATAATGCAACACTGTGAAAAACAAATCTGTGTTGAAATCAACAGGAGAGTTAGTAACGTTACCAGTCCTGCTTGGTTAAATAACCGAGCTACTGACGTTAACGGAGGTGTCATTGAGTTAAAGTGTGGTGCATTCAAGCTCTGTTCAGTAAAAATGACCATTCGGAGAAGGTAAACTCTAACTTTGTCATGATGTGTTCAAATGTAATCTCGTAAAATTAAGTTTTTTGGGGAGAAACTTGAATAAATCCAGTTGTTTGAAGGAGAAGTTTTCACAGCAATATGAAATAGATATTGGAGAGGGAATTATGACCTGTTAAACTTCCTTTAGACTAGCTTTAAGCAGCTTATAATAATACATTATAAAACACTAATGCCGAGATTTTTTTAATCAAAGCAAAGATTTAAATAAAAATACAATCATTTATTTCCTAATCATTTGAAATGTGTTTGATGACAATAACAATGTACAGTACACTGTGTACAGTATGTTCCAACCCCCGAAAAATAGGGTTCCTCCGGAAGCTACGGTACAGCTTCACTAGAATTCACCATGCATACAATGTTATTTTGTGTAAATATATCAAACATCGAATTACATCAGATCCAAACTGTGGGCGTGAATACAGCATGCAACATGTGTAAGTTGCATGTGGGCGTGTGAATGTGACTTCTTGTGTACAAGCACTATATGTTCGCTGGCTTTCTTCAAGCACACGGCGCATGCAGCTCAAAGGAATAAGGAAGAAGTATTAAAAGGCAGCGAGCAGCTGATTGAGGCCGGGTGGGTGTTTGAATCTGTGATGGCGTACCATCATCACTATTGGGAGCAGCCCGGCTGAGCATGGCAGGCTTGGATGCGTGATGCCGGCAGCCATCTGGCTTTGGATGGGACTCCTGAGGGAGACACAGGCTGGTGCCAACCTTCAGAAAACACTTCCAGGAGGTTTGAGAATGAGAATGACATGTTCATCTATACTGTGACTCTGTGTGAGAGCGGCAACTGTGTGTTCCCGCAGAGCTGTGACAAGTTCGCAAATACGACATGTTCTATATATGTTCACTGTGCACTTGTTGTTTCTTCAAGGGCACTGCAGTCTCAAAACAAATTATAGTCCTGAATGGAGAAATAGAAATAGAATTTCATTAACTCAAGATATGAATTTAATCTGTGTCAGTGGCTGTTGGGTCTAAGCGATTCTTCAACCGAGTCAACACTGTGCTCCATTTGCACAAAGAAATGTTTGAAATGAAACAGTTAAAAGGGTAAATTTCATGCTACACAATCTATCTGCGGTTTCTCATTATCAGCATTTCACCGTGTGCTGCTATCCGCACAGTTTACTGCATCCTGTGTTCCAGGCACATAAAACCGAGCCAATATATAGTTACTGCAGACGATGTTACAGACTGTTAAAAGGTCTCTCTTTGCACAGTCTCTGACTGTAATTGCTTTGTCACAGCTGAGCATATTACCGAATGAGAATGTGAGAGCGCCCTTGTGTGTGCGTGCATATACTGTATGTGGGTGACTGTGGCTTCATCATATACAATGAATGCATGCTGCTAAAGGTGACATAATGAGCAGGGTCGATACTAACTCAAATAGGTGGAGCGGGTATCAGTGACAATGGGCCGATTTGGTATCGGAACGATTGAGTACATTTATATCTATGTATTTATTTGTTACGTTTAGTTTAACAAAGTTATTAAAGCAACGTTTAAGTCAAGCCTGATGTTGCCTTACACATAAATGAATGATCCCAGTCGCTTTCACACAGTGAGACATACAGCTTATGAATTAATGAAATAAACAAGTTATTTAAACGCTGGCCTTATTTCGGCTCTGTGTTGTTTCTGGCATGCTGACCAAATGTTTGTGACCAAGGACCAGAGCCAGGACAGGCCACAGCTGAACTTTACTTTGCTCACACATCACCAGGGTATCTTAATAATAAACTGAGGTATGTCTGATCCAAATTAAAGGACCAGTGTGTAACATTTCAGGGGATGTATTAGCAAACATGGAATATAATATTCATAACTATGTTTTCATTAGTGTATAATCACCTGAAACTAAGAATCTTTGTGTTTTCGTTAGCTTAGAATGAGCCCTTTATATCTACATAGGGAGCGGGACCTCTTCACTGAGTCCTGGGCGATATGGAGAAAATCAAATATCACAATGTTTTTTTACCAAATACCTTGATATCAATATTGCAATGATATTGTAGGTTTGACTATTGGTGCTTTCACAAAATATTAACACAATGAGATTTTTGATAAATAATCATCAGTAATGCAGGCAAATAATAGAACAGCTAGAACAGTCTGGTAAGTTCAGAAAATTACATCACTTTACTGTAATGTAGCCTTTAAAACCAGGAAAAGACAACACTTATGCCTTATTACGATATCCAAAATCTAAGACGATATCTAGTCTCATATCATGATATCGATATAATATCAATATATTGACCAGCCCTACCTGAAGGCCACTGTAATTCTCCGACATGCTTGTGAAACTGCGGTAACGTGAGCCGCAGAGTGCAAAACCGTGGTACCGCCAGCCACCGTCTGACTTCCTTTGCTCCTAAAGTAGTGCTATTATGGTAAGGATGGCGTCTGAGTGAGGTATTCAGATGGTTGCTTTCTGCAACCACACCACTAGATCCTGCTAAATCCTACACACTGTCCCTTTAATATTCTAGAGGATGAGAGAGTCTTATTTGGAAGTTAAAAAAGAACTTTTAGGCTGAAGAGGCGAGTGTAAATGTTGGAATAAAACTGCTCTGAGTTGCCCGGAAGAGTTAATATGTTTGACATGAGAGACCAAATATATGTTCAGAAAGAATAAGGAGAAATGTTGTGAGTTTAAGTACAGAATTTGATTCCCTAATAACTCATATCAGATTCTAACACCAACCATAAAGTACTCCGCATACGAACAGACACCTGCAGTAAAACTAACATGCACCTGCACCTGTGCATTTCTCCTCTCACACACATGCACGCAACGTGCACACAGGCATCAACACACACACTGACCTTATGTGACATGATGGAATCAAACACAGCACTCTCCCTCGCTCCACACTGCATGAACTATTTATAATGTTCTCCCTCGTTGAATTATTGATGAACTATGTTTTCTGTTTCTCTACACTTTTTCTACAGTTCTGTGAGAAATTCAGTCCTTTTTGCTAATGATCCACTCAGGGCCTCTGTCTCATTATAAACAGAGGGGACGCTTCTGTATCATAATAATAGACACACTGAGTCAGATCAGTGTGCCTGCCCAACCGTGGGAAACGAAATGTTAGGGCATATGGGGAAAAATAATGTTATGCTGAGACTGCTGGGAACTGAAACATAATGCATTGTGTCAAACACACCACCACCTGTATTTACTGTCAGGCTAAGGCATGGCTGGATCTGCCTCTATAGGCTGTAGTAGCCGGTGCTAGTGGAAGGAGAGACAGAGCGATTCAGGGATGAAGATTGACATGCAGCATGCTGTAAATCAGACACTCCAGTGAAAACATTTTATGTTCTATTTGCAACCAGACTCTGGGGAGACGACAATGACACAAGGTTGGTTTTAATCTCCTTGAGAAGCATAATGGGGGAGGAAACAGTCCCAAAACAAGGACATCTTATTTACTCAGAGCCACACATGACTTTCAGCACTAATTGATGTGAAATATTGTGCAACGTAACAGACAGTTGGCTTCCTCTCTCTCATTATCTCTCATTCTCACTCTCGTCCTCCTCCTCCTGCTTCTCCATCTATCACCTCTTTCCTTTCTCTCCTCCTCCTCCGTTTCTTCCACTCGTTCTCGCACAGACGCTGGCATTCAGCGTCTCATCGCAGATTAAAAAGGGGCCGACTATTTTTTTTTTACATGATACAGCTCAGCCTAATTTGCTCTGAATGAATTACGCAGTGTGTCACTCATGGGGTGACAGAAAATGTATTTTCATGAATATTTTCCAGCATTCTTCTGATTTCCACAAGCTACAGATCGTTTTTCAAAAATCCTCCCTAAGTACTGTTACAGAAAATGTCATTACAGGATGTCTATTACAAGTCATGCCTTAGGTGTGACATAGTAAAGGCGGTGAAAATTTAAAAAAGCAGTATTTCATAATTTCACATTTGTTATTAATTTTGGTAAATTTGTAGAGATTTTGTTTTCACATTTTCCACGGTGCTGTGTTTTCTGTTGTCAGTGTAAACAACCCTGATTATGTCTACTATGATTATATGTAGTAAAAAAAAAAAAGTGCATGGTAGGCCGAATACTTTTTACAGCTAATGTAGTTTAATCATTTAATGTAGTTTTTTTAATAGTTTTAATTACTTTGGTACATACTCCCCATTTGTGATGTCACTAGAGGATACATTTCCTGAGCTGTCATCAGCGCAGGAGGACTTTGTTTACTGTAAATTTTATGTAGCCGGAAAAACGACAACCTTTGGAAAGATGGGGACATATAATCCAAGAGAAAATCAGTTCAAACTGATTTGCTCCTTATAAAAACATCCCAAACAATTGAGTCTTAAAGGAGAAGTCTGCTGCTGTTATTGAAAACACAGAAATTGCACTATCCTACTAACAAGTATTGTCCGTGTGGCCTAAGCCTGATCAAGCTATTCCTGTTATTCATCCCTCGTTGTCCAGAATCTATTAAAAACACATAAATGAGCCACACTGTTGCACTGGGTGACTCGTTCCTTCATTACCATGAACATGGGCACTGTGGTTTATTTTTAGTTGATCCCGCATACACCATCCTGCTGCCGTAAATAAACGGTAAATAAAAAAATAAAAGTAGGCTATATATTCATGACCGTCTATTAAATCTACATCTTCAGTAAGAACCAATGGGCTGAGAGTCACAGTAAGTATTACGAGACAGACCAATGCATTGTTGGTTTTGGTCTTTTTTAATGGGATTTGTTGATAATAACAAAAATATTAATCCATTAATCGATTAGTTGTCAGCTATTAAATTAATCAGCAGCTATTTTTTTAATCGGTTTGAGTAAGAAAAAGTCAAAATTCTCTGATTCCAGCTTCTTAAATGTGATTATTTTCTGGTTTCTTTACTCCTCTATGAGGGTAAACTGAATATCTTTGAGTTGTGGACAAAATAAGACATTTGAGGACGTCATCTTGGGCTTTAAGAAACACTGATTGACATTTTTCACCAGTTTCTGACACTTTATAGACCAAACAACTAATTGATTAATCTATAAAAAAACTAAAGATTAATCCCTAATAGAGTGTCACTAGCCTTGTCCTTAAATACATTTCTGGTAATTGCTAAACAGTTGTCACTACCCAGCTGATCAGCCACTGAGCACAGATTGAACTCAGGGTTTTAGTCTATCATCCAGATTGATACTGATATAAAAAAGAAAAATCTGATCAGATCAGTGATATGTGAATAAATGATGCACCTACAGGCTTCGTCACCACACCACCTTGAAAACAGGGAACGGTGATTCAAATTCTGCCTGCAACAGGCGAGAAAAGACAGAAACTGAGAAACAGCAAAGTTTGGAAAGATTAGGAGAGGATGAGGAGGAAGAATGTGCCAAAACAGGCTGTGGAAATCAAGCTGAGAAACCTAGATTCAAAGTACAAAGCCTCACACCATGTCCAAATGCTTCTCACCCACTCTGGAGCGACCAACCTGCCAGCTCACATGGAATGACAACAAAAACTGTTCACAGGTTTGGAAAGAATGACACCTTATGCTGGATTGAGGCCGCAGCTAGCCGAGCAGAAACACAACACGCCTAATAACGGAGTCTCTCGTGAAAACAGAGCAACGGCAGTCTGAAAGTTTTTGTAGACTCTCAGCATCTTAGTAGCTGAGCATGAAAGGGACGCCTGACAAACAAATTATCTCTCTGTTTCCATAGCGATCTATGAATGGCCTGTGCTAGTGCCTGTGACAACCAGATGCCTGGGAAGACAAGGCTCGCCCATAAAAAAGCCAGCGCTCTGCAGAAAGCCTGTTATTACTGCTATCATTCAATTGGACTTGATTTGCATAATTAAACTCTGTTATTGCCTGGCTCTGGAAGCCACTGCAAGTCTCCGCTCTTACCAACTGGGTTCCCACCATGACAGAGGCACTTCAGGGAGGAATATACCCTCAGCTAACCCCGAGATGTGACTAATCAATACTAAGATTATCCATTAAATTGAACTTGATAAGGCCCCGTTTTCTGTAGATGGGTCATATATTCCTGTGCAGCTTCAGGGTAGAGTGCACACTGATGAGGTGAGTCACAGCCTGGACATCACTCAGCTAACTACATGAAAGGCCCTGACAGAGCAGCACAGAGCGGGTCCGGACTGAGAAACACAGAGAGAGATAGGAAGAGAAGAAGCTCACAGGCTTACATAAAGCATCGTGTGTACAAGCTGCATACAGAACCTGCAGCTTGAAAATCCAACTATCAACCGTTCTTGTGCAAAAATGCTCTTTTGTAAGAGTCCTTTGCATGAAATGTTTTGATATAATTTGTTGATCCATTTGTGTTAAAAGAACGAGAGCGAACAATAATGGACCGTTCTTAAAAAAATACTAAGAAACAAACAAGAAAAAAGAAAAAACAGCAAAAAGAGGATCATGAAGAACCTCAGACGGAGACAATCGTTGGCCTTTTGACAGCACCTGAAGCACAAGAATCCTCCGTAAATTGCAGCTATTCACTCCAAGACCAGGCGGCCACAAATGGATAACAACACAACCCATTTAACTGCACTATGACACAGCATTTTCCACAGAAACACGTCAATAAATCATTTCATTTAGCAAATCCGTGGTCTGGAAGCCGTTGCAGACCAGTTGACACTTTGTTACACGCAGCCTGAAAGCCAAACAGATCAAATGAGGGTCTTACCTCGACGAGGTGGGGCGTGGGATTGAATCCACACATGTTGCACACCTGGTGGTGGCACTGTGTGCAGGTGTTGTAGTTGGGTTGTTCTGCTGTGTTGCCGATGTTGAGGTTTGTCTTGCAGAGAGGACAACAAGCTTTGGGTTTAGAGTGGTCCGGCGGAGCGTGCTGTTGTTGTTGCTGCTGAGCGGGTGCTCGAGGCCCTTGTTGTGCAGGCTGAGGTCCTGAGGGTTTACCCGCCCCAGGCCCTGGACCCGGAGGTCCTCCTGGTTTGGGGGCCGTTTTTGGGGGCTGTTGTTGGGGTTGAGTAGTCTCAGATATGAGAGTGCTGGCTTGGTTAAGAAGAGAAGCACCGAAGCCAAACAGCTTCCCAAAAGTCTGCTCTGGAGGTGGGGGCTGCCGTGAAGGGGAGCTCCCCGCACTGCGAGTCTGGTCCTGGCGGGGGTGGTGGGGTTGGTGGGCTGGGGAGTTGCGGGACAGATCAGGCTGAGACGGGGCCTTGGCCATGCCGGGGAGAGGGACAGCCCCTGGAGGGAGCTTTATTTGATGCTGACCTGGGCCAGCTGGACCAGTCTGTTTGATAGGACCAGGTGCTGCACGGGCCTGCGTTGGAGGGTGGGCCTGTGTTGGAGGATGGGCCTGTGTTGGAGGGTGGGCCTGTGTTGGAGGATGGGCCTGTGTTGGAGGATGGGCCTGTGTTTGAGGATGGGCCTGTGTTGGAGGGTGGGCCTGTGTTGGAGGGTGGGCCTGTGTTGGAGGGTGGGCCTGTGTTGGAGGGTGGGCCTGTGTTGGAAGGTGGGCCTGTGTCGGAGGATGGGCCTGTGTCGGAGGATGGGCCTGTGTCGGAGGATGGGCCTGTGCTGGAGGCTGCGTCTGAGGAGGGGGCTGTGTCTGGGGTGTATGCTGAGGCGAAGCATCAGGTTTAAGTTCTGGTTTGGCTGCATGAGAAGGAGAGTGTATCTGTTGTTGACTCTTGGAGCGCGGTGTGTCCATGTCCATCCCCAGCGCTCTCTGCATCTGACAGTTCAGACATAGCCACTCCTGAACCTGTGAGAAAGACAAAAAAACAAAACAATGACCATAAGCTACAGCATCTAGTCTTCATCTTTCAGTATAGAAATGACCGTGGGAATGAAAGAAATAGTTTGACATATTGGGAAATAAGTTTATTTGCTTTCATGCTAAGTGTAGATAAGAAGATTAATGGCACTCTAATGTCTGTACCCTTTGTACAGAGTACAAAGTATCAATACATATCAATACTGAATATTTGAAAACATGTTCAATACTCATTTTCTGCAGTATCACATTACAGAAATTTCTAACTTTGATACAATACCTTGAAAAATATCGATATTCAATACCATTTTCGATATCAAGGGAAAAAATGTACACAATATTGAGAGCATATTGTACACACACACACGTCAGCATTTAGTACACAATATGTGTGTCAACTTGCTGTTGGAAAGAAGAGAGAGAAGAAAGCGCAGCTGGTACCCGTTCAGTATCAATATGTATCGATACTTCAATGTTTTAGACAACACTAGTATCGTTACACAGAAAATGGTATCAAATATCGATATTTTTAAAGGTATTGTATCGAAGTGATAAATTCCAGTATTGTGACAACACTAGTAGTTAAACAAACAATATGTAATGTATTAATCAGTGAGCTTTAGAGGCACTGGTAGGTATATTTTTCTACCTTTGGACAGAGCCAGGCTCGCTGTTTTCTCCTGTTTTCAGCCTGTAAACTAAGCTAACCACCTATTGATTGTAGCTTCAAATTTACTTTGCAGACGCAAGAATGGTATCAATCTGCTAATCTAACTCTCAACGAGAAAGCAAATATTTCCAAAATGTCAAATTACTCCTTTAATAAAAAAGTTTATTTGACAGACAGGGTCTGTAGATAATAAAAAATGGGTGTATTATTGCAAAAAGTCAAGATATCTTTTAAAAAAAAGAAAATAGCATAGTTCGGTTGTTTGCCTCTTCTCCCTGCATTCCCCTGGGTTTATAGTGGATGCTCCACTTTGTGTCCACTGTCCAAAGAGATTCAAGTAACATGAACTAAAAACGCTAAAATGCCGATGGGTGTGAATGTGAACATGAGTGTGTTGGTCTGTTTATGTGACGGACTGGCTGCCTTCCCTTCCCCTCATCCAATGCATGCTGGGATAGCCTCCAGCCTGCTCTGAATAGGAAACACTGTGTATGGAAAATGATTGAATGAAAGAATAAATGTGAATGATGTAAAATATCTCATTGAGGAAGGATTTAAGCGTCACCGTGCCTCCGAATGGACATTTATTGGAAAACATAATTTAC
The DNA here is from genome assembly GCF_015220745.1 of Sebastes umbrosus. Taxonomy (NCBI): domain Eukaryota; kingdom Metazoa; phylum Chordata; class Actinopteri; order Perciformes; family Sebastidae; genus Sebastes; species Sebastes umbrosus. The sequence continues at coordinate 25,200,824 of NC_051269.1, read as the reverse complement.
CCTCAAACAAATGCATAGGAAATAAATGACAGACGGGGTGAACTCTGGGCTTCTTCAATAAATCATGGCTGCCCCTGATTTAGTATCCTCCCTCGCATCTTTTCTGGGTCCCTTTCTGCTTTCACTTACATTCCCACTCATTGCACAACATGTTCCCTTTCTCATTAAAATCCTCCCACCATTCTCCACTTGTTCCTCCTGCTGTTGTTATTTCTTTTATGTCTTTGCTTCTCCCATCTTCCGCTCCACGTAAGAAGGTGAAAGTTAAAAAGAGGCTCTAGCGATGGCCCATGGCCATACGTGGTAATTGGCATCCTGGTGCTTTGACAGCTGCCACACTATTGTAGCTGTCTTGGATTCGTGGTCATTACATAATGCCTTAATGCATTATAAATGCTGTCGGAGAAAGGTTGTGTGAGGGTTGGGCCTGGGTTGGAGGTCTGGGGCACAAAGGGGTGAGGTGGGAGGCCTGGCCGCCAGCCTTTTTTCCTTTATACTTTTGGGTAAATATTCCCTTCTAGTCTGTAAAGGTGGATTCATGAAGATATTGGTTAGGCTTCAACTGAGAGGTTTTAGTACTCTGGGAGCTGCCCAAGCGAGGACTGAGAAAATGCAGCAAGATCTCTTCACTTCTGCTGAGGAATCAAATGTCTCTGTGGCCACGCCAGATTGATTCACAAACAAGCTCACAAACAACACACACATACCCAAATGGTCTATGAGGTACTATGAAGAATCCCACAGTTTATGTGCATAATATGATCCTAATAAGATCTTTGAGTATTCGTGTAAGACCTGTATTTTGCAGTGTATAAGATCTGTTCAAACCATCATTATGATCTAAACTTTAAAATGTCTGTATACTAATACTAGTGTTAGGGCTGCTCAATTATGGTGAAAATCATAATCATGATTATTTTGGTCAATATTGAGATCACTATTATTTAACACGATTTCTCATTGACTTTGGAAACATCATGCATTTAGAACGAAGATTTTGTAGCCTTCATTTTGAAGTTAAATGCAGGCTAGGTCTATAAAGAACTTTGTGCTCCAGTAAACACTCTAGTCAAAAACTAGGGCTGTCAATCGATTAAAATATTGAATCGCTATTAATCACATGATTGTCCATAGTTAATTGTGATTAATCGCAAATTAATCACATTAAAAATTAAAACACATTTTTTATCTGTTCAAAATGTACCTTAACGGGAGATTTGTCAAGTATTTAATACTCTTATCAACATGGGAGTGGGCAAATGTGCTTACTATATGCAAATGTATGTATAAATTTATAATTGGAAATCAATTAACAACACAAAACGATGACACATATGGTCCGGAAACCCTCACAGGTACTGCAATTAGCATAAAAAATATGCTCAAATCATAACATGGCAAACTCAAGCCCAACAGGCAACAACAGTTGTCAGTGTGTCAGTGTGCTGACTTGACTATGACTTGCCCCAAACTGCATGTTATTATCATAAAGTGGGCATGTCTGTAAAGGGGAGACTCGTGGGTACCCATAGAACCCATTTTCATTCACATATCTTAAGGTCAGAGGTCAAGGGACACTTCCTTTGAAAATGGCCATGACAGTTTTTCCTCGCCAAATATTGGCGCAAGTTTGGAGCGTTATTTAATCTCATTCCCAACAAGCTAGTATGACATGGATTCCTTAGGTTTTGTAGATTTATATGATACCAGTATTTTCACTCTGGCTTCAAAACTGAGCCCGCTACAACCTAAAAAACACAAGTTGTGTTAATGTGTTAAACAGATTAGTGCCGTTAAAAAGAATTGGCGTTAACGCGTTATTATCGCATTAACTTTGACAGCCCTATCATAAACACATTGGTTGTATAGATATGAATGATGATGACATGGCAAAAAAGTCACACCCACAAAGCATGGTAAACAAGACGGGATCCGTGGTTCAAGACGGTGAAAGCGAAAGCTGTAAAGGAAAGGGGTGTGCTGGATTTATAACAGAAGACAAAACGAGAGCGTCATTGTGAAACAGAATGCAGCACAATAATCGTTTTATGTTGATTATCTTGTGTTCATAATCATTGGAAAACATAATTGTAACTGTAATTGAAATTTGATTTATTGCACAACCTTGACTAGTGTATCAAATAGTACTCACTATGAATTGCAATAATACTTTAAAGGTGCTAAATACTTGATTGGGAGCATTTCTATTGCCTCTCAATGGCTCTTAACATGGCAACAGCGAGCCAGCTGCTCGCAGCTAAGGGTGCTCGCAGCTAAGGGTGCTAACAGCGCAAACAACGGTGAACAGTGTTGTCCTGAGGGGGAACCGAAGGGTGGGTGCTACGCTTCCGCAAATATATCAGCTGTAACCGCCGTATCACAGCAATGCAGAACGGTGGCTGTGAGCGAGCCAGTGGTGCACGCTCACATGCACAACATGTACTAAGAGCATGTACGGCCACCCCGGCTATGTCAACAAAGCACAGAGAAGCTCTGATTACAACACACACAGAGGAAGAGTGACTTCAATCTCTGCTCAGGTAGACATTACTCCTCTATATCTTTATATTACAAATAGCTGTTTGCTGCTATATTAATGCTCTGGATATCGAATTCAGCACCTTTAACATTTAAAGGTCTTCTACATCATGTTTGGCTCTAGTACTTGTGATTGTATGTTGATTTTGTGCTGAATGGCGCTCATGTAATAACTTGTAATTGTTGTTTTACTTCTTTATTAGGTTTTCATTGCAAAAGGTTATTGACTGCTTCGAGCGTTGTTCCATATATTATCTGTTAAAAAAACATTTCATACACACTAGCACCGTAGTTGTCACTTCACATCTTAGCTACAGAGGTATGAGTCACTGAACCTAAAGTGTAGTATCGCTCCACATAATGCCAAACGCTGACTCACTGCTGTGCTTTGACTTTAAGTTGAACAAGAAACTGCTTAAACTGAGTGAGTTAACCCTGACTGATAACACCTAATTTTGCCATAGCCTGATAATCAGACTGAGCTGCCACTTCGTTTCACTTCATTATTCATTAATAATTATTCGCCATTTGAATTACTGGGAAAAGCGAGATGTGGGCGACGATTCAGAGGTCTGGAACCAGACTAATTTCGCTGGCCTCCAGACAGAGGTAAAAGTCCTTGAGGAAGTGACATAGAAAGTGTTCTTGGTGTGTTCAGTATGCCCTGACATTACCATTAGGTGTGGCTACAGGTGCAGCAGAGCACACATCAGACCACAGTGGTAAAGTCAGAAAAACCTTTTGATTGCCACTCTCCTTCTCATGCAGCCAAACCAGAACGTAAACGTGATGCTTCGTCTCAGCCTGCACACCAGACACAGCCCCCTCTCAGGCACAGGCCCATCCAACGCCTGGTCTTACCACACAGACTGGTCCAGCTGGCCCAGGTCGGCAACAAGCAAAGCTCCTTCCAAGACAGGATTATTATATAAACTAAAACTGAAACTAAAATAAGTGGTGAAAAAATATTTTTAGTAAACTGAATAAAAACTTTATCCTAAAAGTAAAACTAAACTGAAACAATATTGCCAGGGTAAAAACTGGGGCTGGGCAAAATATTGATATAATATCAATATTGTGTTATGAGACTAAATATCGTCTTAGATTTTAGATATTGTAATATGACATAAGTGTTGTCTTTTCCTGGTTTTACAGGCTGCATTACAGTAAAGTGATGTCATTTTCTGAACTTACCGGACTGTTCTAGCTGTTCTATTATTTGCTTTTACCCACTTAGTCATTATATGCACATTACAGATGATTATTTATTATGTAAATATTTTGTGAAAGCACCAATAGTCAACCGTACAGTAGCGCCACAATATCGATATTAAGGTATTTGGTCAAAAGTATCGTGATATTGAATTTTCTCCACATCGCACAGCAATTTTTTTTGTATGTCTATAGCTACATACTCCTGAGACATTATACCTGCCCCTAAAAAAAACAGACTAAAACTACTGTAAAACTAAAACTTTATATATATATAAAACTAAACCTTTCTGAAAAACTGAAGACAAACTAAAACTAGTAAACACACCCTGAAAACTAACTAAAACTAAACTAAAATGAAATAAAAACTAATAGAAAATTCACAACTATTATAGGCTTGCTCCAGGGGCAGTCGCTCTCCCCGGCACGGCCAAGGCCCCGTCCCATGCAGCCTGATCTACCCTGCAGCTTTTCATTGAAAACACTGCACTGTTCATTGATTTAAAATGTGGAGTATGGCTGGGCTATATGACGATATATATCATCAAAACGATAGAAAAATGTCTATCATGTGTATTTTTCTATATTGTTTCTATTGCGATATGTTCTAGACCTACATTTATTTCTTATTTCTCTATAATTTTCCTTGAAACTGTTGTGTTCATTTTGCACTCAAGTTCTTAAAATCAGAAAATACTATTTTCATTTGTCAAGCATTTCATTCACACAGGAGTAGACAGAAATAGACTTTACCGTGTGGTTATTTCATATAGACTATTTATTGAATTACCAGAAAACATGCTATAATGTGATGTATATCGTTACTGAGATATGAAATAACTTATATCGTGATAGAAGATTTTCGCCATATCGCCCTAACTTTTAGTAACCAGTCCACCTGCCTTGCAGTATTTCTCAATGTGTCTCCAAGTCATTCATTCAGTAAGTCAGTACACACAGAGTAAGTCTCAGGCTCAGCAGCGTCTTAGTCTTGTGCCTGGCCACCTGCCAGTCCTCAGTTTGAGGAGTGATGAGGACGTGGTTTTTACTGTCAATCAGGGAAGCTGAGAAGCTGGGAGCCCATAGGTGAACCCTGGGGACAGTCAGAGTAATGTGGACATTGAAATAAGCCAACACTGGAGCAACACAACACCGTCCAACACTTCATCCAATCAGAGACTCACTAGTGGGAACTCCTCTTCCCGTCATTATTATTGTCCTTGTTGTTTTTTTTTTCTTTCCAAATTACAGTTAGGATAATCATATTAAGCCCATTGGGGGGAAAAACAAACCGGAAAAACAAAGAAAGCAGCTGCGAGGAGGGCAAGCAGCTATTTATCAATTCCATCGTGTCTCTGCTTGCCTCCGCCTCATCTCTCCATCTCATTCCTCTCTGCGTCCCCCTTGTTATGAGGCAATCATGTGGATCTTTATGAAATCTGATCTGTATCAGCAAAAAACAAGCACACTGCACACTCTGTCTCCTGCCCTCCTTCTCTATCAGCTCTCTGTTGCAACCCACCATCTTGTTCTCCTTCACCCATCTTTATTTCTGCTTCTTATCTGCATCACTTCAATCACGCCACTCCCTCTGATGCTCTTCCTCCATCTCCATCTCGAGTACTGTATACATTTTTGATGGCTCTCATCCGGCCCTGCTTTCATACATGGATCCAATTCCTGTCTTAGCTTGCTAAATGTGTGTGTGTGTGTGTTTGCGTGTATGTATGTGTTACAATGTTATGATGCACGTCAAAGGTCATAGGCCGGGAGCGGAGCCCACAGTTCTGCGGGAACTCAGCGTCTGCCAACAGGATGCTCGAACAACGTGGCTTCATGGAGAACAGCGACTTGCTGCCAGAAATAGAACCTTTTAGCAGCGAGGGTCCACAGAGACTTGGATATGGATCAGATCATGAGAGCAAAGCATCCTTGGCAACACACACATATTTACATGTTGAATTTTATGCTGATTTGGATCAAATCTGATCCTCTTCATCATATCAACTGTGACTAACAATTATTTTTTTTTATTATTTTGGAGATTATTTTCTTAATTGATTGTTTAGTCTGTAAAATGTAAGAAAAAAGTGAAAAAACACAATTAATCACAATCACAATTTCCTACAACCTGACATCTTCAGATGTCTTCTTTTGTTCAACCAACAATCCAAAACCCAGATATTCAATTAACTATTAAATAAGTCGAACAAGAGCAGCACTTCCTCACATTTGAGATGCTGGAGATAGATCATGTTAAATAATTAAATAATTATCAAAACCAGTGATTAATTTTCTGCCGACAAGGCCTATTACAAGTGATATTAGCAGCTATAAGAGTCAGTGTCTTGATCAGACGAGGAATTTAAGGGTCTACAATTGCATGACAACTGGGCAAACCCTATCTGCTAATGAACTATAATGAACTATAATGAACTATAATGAACTATTCAGAATGGGGGTTTCTCCTCATACTTAAGAGCATTTTATAGCTTATACTTGGATATATTTATAGGGATGTAAGAAAATATCGAAAATATTGAATATCATGATATTGTGTTTTGTGATCCTGTATCAATTCTCAAAAACACTGTATCAATTTTTAATTAATATTTTACATGCAAGGATTAACTCCATCAATACTTATATTTAATTTGCAAAGATATGCACCCTCTTAGTGTATGTGCCATCTCATAGTAGTGCTCTGATGTTGGATGTTACAGGGACTGTGATAAATGCAGATCTTGCTGTTCTGATTGCATAAAAAAGTTTTAATCAGATTTTATGCATATGACTATGACAGTTTTCCTAAAATTAGATTTTAAAAAGTGTAATATATATCGCGTTCTATATATCCCTGTCTCATGATCGTATCTCCAGATTCTTACCAACACAGCCCTGATATTTACGTAGATAACATATTAAATGCAGGCTTATTAGCTCTAATTGAGTATTGTTTTTTCACTGTGATATTGCTACTTTTACTTAAGGTCCATCCAATCTGTAATTTTTTGACCGCATATATTTTAGGGATACTTACAGAGTTTGAGTTAAAGATAGAAAATCAGCGTTTTGTTGATCAGAATTGAAAATATCAGCAAGTTAACGCCCGTGTTTATAGATGTGATTGAAGTGACAGCATCAGAAAACGTCAGTATCTTTCCGTGTATTACAATATTAAAAGCCCCCGTCAATAAATTAAACTGATAGCAGGTTCAAATCCTCTGTTTTGATATTTGATGATGAGGCAAAACCGTTTACATGTGAATCGCAAATTGTGGCTTTAAGTAAATATTATATTTTTGCAGCTCTGACCTGAACAACATCCCTGTGACCACAGAATGATCCTATAAGTTACAACTATGTGAAGAGTAGAAGAAAACAATGACAGCTGAGGAGAGAGGTAGAAGGGATCTTTGCCTCACACACACACTCACACTCACACATGTTCGAAGATGTAACACTGCACACAACATCACACACAGGTGCACAGAGTTACCCCACTTTTTCTTCTCCAGTTTGTTGACAGGAGTGAGACATCATGCACTCCTATCATTCCCCAGGAAAGCTGGGCAAAGAACACGCTCTGAGACAGAATCAAACTTCAGCCGAACAAGAACGCAGACAAAGGAGGAAGCTCCGTCTCGGGGATCACAATGCGGTATCACCATGCAGTACGTACAGCAGCTGAGCACTGCAGTTTGGGGATCAGGATGCTTGGAATGCAGCGGTTTATCAATTCCTTGCAAATTAGGCCAAAAGACATTGAAATTCCTCCCATTGCCTCTCTCCCTCCCTCTCTCACTCTCTCTCTCTCTCTCTCTCCCTGTCAATCTGTCTCTTTCTGCCTCTGCTCACCCAGTCACTGCTACAAACAACTACACAAGTACAATCTCAATAAAACACATCTGTTTTACTCCTAAACACTGCCAAGCAGGGAACAGGCGTTCATAAAAAGAACTGATGAGTGGTTGTGGGAAAAGCACTGTTACATTTCTCTGCATGCCGTTTGTTGTGCTGGTGCAGTGTCAGACACGGCGGGGAGCCACGGTGTTACTGAGGATGCTGGAAAGTAGTGAAGATATAAAGTACAGGAGATGGACACAATTTAATGAACACCTGCAGTGTAATGCAAAGAAATACTACACTGTATCCCTGCAAAAGATATGCTGCTGCCTGTGAGAAGCTTTTAATATTCAATTTCTGTTGTGACTGTGCCAGACTCTTCTCAGCTGTAATGTTGCATTTTGTGCTGTTGTTGTACTAGAATACATTACTCTAAAGTGTAGCTATTATTGGATAATAATAGTAATACACACCACCGCAAATTATATACATTATCATAAGCATGCCTTAGTGATACAGTGTCAACTAGAATAGTGCACTGAGTAGAGTGCAGAGATCTCTGCCAGGTGTGTCTGCAGCGACCACTGCAGTCATGTTTGATTGAATGAATACAAACCAAAACTGACCCTTTGCTAAGTCCCGCCCCTTGAACGCAGACTGACCAATCACAGCGCAGCACCGGCCTTCTCTGATCAGGCTCTGCTCCATAGACTCTAATGTGATCGTTTCTTTTTTTTTTCATTTTCAGGCTGGTTTTGTGGATTTCGAGCTAGTCATGATTAAAGCCCCCCCTCCAGCCAGTTTTACTTCCTGATTTTTGGTTAACATTCTTTCTCAAACAGAGAATGGAGGTGTGGTTAATAGTCAGACATAATACATTACCACGGCAACCAGATTGCATCGTTTTTCAACCCAGTTTAGATGAAACTAGTTTAGATGAATTTACTGTTTATCAGCCCACAAATGAGACAAGAATAAGCGCAACACGCCGACTCTCTCTCACTCGCTCTCTTCTTTACCGTCCCCTCCTTGTGAGGTGGCCGTCTGATTAACCCCCCATCTGCATGCCGGTCACAGTGCACCGCAGAACGGATAGACATGTTGCCGTGGTCCGACGTTTGAAATGCAGTTTCGGGACGTTTTGGAGGTGCACCAGCACCGACCGCTCTCGCCTCAGCTCCCAGCACCGACACCGCACCGGGCTGCACTGTGATTCGTTTATTTCTCTAACAGGGCTTTTCTCTGGTTTTCTGTTGGATTGAAAGTTGTGCGCTCCCGTCGTTCGGACTTGTTATCGGCTGCTTTTATGAAATTAAGTTATTTGTCAAAAAAAAAAATTGGCAAACAATTTGGGTAATCAACTTAGTCAAAAAAATTACTCAAATAAATATGAAATATCATAGAAATGTCAAAATACACTGGAGGGGGGGGGGGGCTTTAAACGCTGTGCCTGGGGCATGTGTAATAGTGATACTGGTTACCCAGAGAGGTTGGAAGGACAAATACATTTCTTAAGCGTTATGTTTCTACATAAAAACAACTGTGGAGCAGTTAGCACATCCTTAACTAGCGTTAACACCATGTTAATCAAGCTGCTGAAGGTATAATGAATGCTGCTTTTGCTTTGTAATGATTGTAACCTGACCTACCCGACTTAACAGGAACAGTGTTGTTGCTTAATTTCATTGTCTTCTGTCTCGATTGTGATGTGGTGGTTCACTTTTACACTGTGATCTGTAGGCTTCAGCTTCGATCTTTATCCTTTTAACCTGTTTTTGCTGCTGAATCAGTTTGACATCCTGATATATCCTCAAAACGCATATTGTAGACCCTTCTCTCTGCTTCTCTCTGAAACCGTTTTTTTTCCAAAGATTAGCTAGATATTTATGCAGGGGAGTTCAGTTAATGACAGTGTGGACTCCATGCAGTCATGACAGCTTGACGGAGTTGAGAAGCAGCGGGGGACGGGGCTTAGCGAAGGGTCAAGTGCCCCCCCGTCGTGACCACAAGTATCAGATGCGTTATTCACTTCTTACCACGCAACAGATACGCTCTCATTTTAATCTATGCAGCTAAACTGTAACGTTGCTTCACTGTGTAACGCTTCATGTTGACTGTTTAACACTTCCTCTGATCAGAAACTGTCAGTCCTGCTGTGTGTTTAGCCCCGTTAGCTGTTAGCTCTGTCAGCTTGCTGTATTAGCCCCGTTAGCTGTTAGCTCTGTTAGAAAAAACGCACCGTAGAACTCCCACCAGCTGCGAACAGCTAACTAGCTCTGCTCCTATTGATTATGATTATTAACAATTAACATATAGGTGTGCAACCTGTCTGTATCTTTATCTCACACACTCACTTATGTCAGTTTTTCTCAATACCATAGATCAGAAAATGTACATAGTATGATGACCGTCAACTTTCACACCATTATCTTGATACCGGTAAACCGTTACAACCCTAGTTGTCAATAAAATCTGTTTTATTTACTGCAACCACCAGAGGTCTTTGAACAAATAGTCATAAATGAACACAAAAAATATTAGGCTGATGGGTGCAGCAGTATGGGAGATTAACAGTGGCAAAGATAATAAAACAAATTTAATTTATAAGCTTTGAGAAAGTAGTATTTACAGATAAAGGTAGTTTTGTATTAGATTGCATTAGATTGTGTATTTGTTAACCCATTGTATAGGCTGTATTTGTATGGTCTGATCAGTAATGTATATAGAATATATGATGACTTGAGATGAAAACAAACAAAACAACAACAAAAGAAAATGTTGTTTAGTGCAGTCCTAATTGTTGGTAGAACTGTAAAGACAATGGGACGCCCTAAAAAGTGAGTGTTAAGAAATAAGCGTGTCTGACTCAAATGAATAAAGAATGATAATCTGTTTCCCAACCTAAAGTACTGGCAGAATAAAAAGACACAAATTACTTCAATATATTTAACAAGTAATACAAATAACTTGTGCCATAAACAGTTTGGTTAACTTGTGAGTTGCATACGAAATAACAAATCACTATACTGTCACCGTGTCGCAGAAAGTGAGCTTTCAATGTGTTTATCCAGTCTTATTGTATTACAGTAGCAAGGTTAGGGAAATGGATTTAAGAAACACACAGGTGCATCATCTAAACTCAAACAGATTGACAGGATGTGACGGTTCCTATTATTCCCTGCTGGAGAGCACAGCCAACACTGACTATTAGAGCAAGCTGGGACTTTAAATGCAGCGAGTTACGGGGTAATAATCAAACCAGTGTCCCAGATTTAGTCTCTGGCAGTTCTCACTGCAAAATATTTTGGTATATGCAAAATGCAGCATGTAGTGTCTCAGCTGGATTCCTGACCCAGTTCAGACTGTGTGTCCACTTAAAGCCCCAGTCTGTGATTACAGCCTGGTGCACTGTGAGAAACACTGTCAACCAAACACCCACCTTTTGTATATTCTGATTTAGTAGATTGAATGTAATGTAAATGTTCAGTCTGTCTGTCTCAGGATTTACAGTATATAGGGTTAGAGATTTTTTTTTTTTTAAACTTTAGGGACAAATTATTTTTAAAACACATGTTATAATGTTTATTAAGCCTGCTTGTTAAGATAACCTACATTTCATTTCCAAAACATTAGGTGTCATCTAAGAAGTCAGACTGTCAATAATAATAATAATAATAATAATAATTGACAATAGAGCTGCAACAATTAATCAATTAGTTGTCAACAATTAAATTCATCGCCAACTATTTTGATAATCGATTAGTCTGTTTGAGTAATTCTTTAAGAAAAAAAAGTAAAAAATCTCTGATTCCAGCAGCTTAAATGTGAATATTTTTCGTTTTTTTTTTTACTCCTCTATGACAGTAAACTGAATATCTTTGAGTTGTGGACAAAACAAGACATTTGAGGATGTCATCTTGGGCTTTGGGAAACACTGATCGACATTTTTCACCATTTCCTGACATTTTATAGACCAAACAACTAATTAATTAATCAAGAAAATAATCAACAGATTAATCGACAATGAAAATAATCGTAAATTGCAGACCTAATTAACAATATGTGCATGCTGTCAGAGTTTAGATGATCAAACCTTTTAATCTAAATTAAAATATTTGTGTTATATCTATATAATAATGATCTAATAACTAATATACTGTACATACTGTATGTGTCATACATTTTCTGATGTGGCACAGCCTCAGTTGCTAACTCAGCAAATGACACACAAAGGCAGGCCGATTACTGTCTTGTTGGTGGGAAACCAAGAATGAAACTACGGCTCACTTTGTCTTCACGAATAATTAAACAGCTCTTTTGTTTTTTTGCAAAACCTTTGATGCTAGCAGTTGGTCTCAAAAACAAAATAATTAAACTCCATTCAGAATATATTTTTCATTCATTAATTTTCTCAACATCCTCCAGCACACAGAGGCAGAAGACAGACAGACCTACTCCAGAGAAACTGACATTTTCCCAAAGCCTTCCTCCTCGAGGACCCAAACCAGAACGGTATTTGCTGAATGAAACATTTAAACTTTTTGTGAAGGTGAAATCTCTAGAAATCACATCCTGATTCTCTACATTCATCCCATACTGTGTATATCACCCATGCTGTCCTTCGCTAACATTTAACTCCAAGACAATATTAGAGAGAGATCCATATAATAACCTCATTGTCTGAATGCCAATGAATCTCTTGTGACACATGATGCAAAGTTAGAGGGGGATTAGAGATGTCTGATGCTAAATATCTGAATTAATTTGAGGGGATTAGGAACCAGGCTCTGGCTCCCTCGAGGTATAATGGACTTATCCCTCAATGATATGACCGCATCATTTAAGTTTATAGTTATTATTTGTAGAGTCGCTCTGAGAAAAATCAGACCATGCATGAAGTTGTGTAAATGTGGTCACTTATATAAACAATATTCATGCTATAAAACAACTCTCTCACTTCGAGGCAAGCAGTAAACTCATGAAGAGTTTAGAAGTTAAAGTTTAAACTAAGATCAATAATGTACCCGAGACACTCACAACCTACAAAGTTTGCCTTCAAGAACACTGAAAAAATAACAATGTTTACTTATATGATACTGTGGACAGCTTGTTCTCCCAGGTTTGTGTTCCTGTAGCAGCTTGAGGAAATCAATTTTGGGCCTTGGGATTACAACCTGGGCAACATTACAGTCCAAGTCAGCTAAAGCACCCCTGTCTCTATATGAGAAACATAGAGGGATCTCCCTATACGTCTGTATCCCACAGCTGTACATATGCAGGGAGGAAGGGGCTGAAACGTTAAACTGACTGACCAACAGAGTGACTCACAGCAGCTGTTAGTCGCACATAAATACCCTCTTTTAGAAAAAGAGTGCTGGTGGAAAACTATTTATAGACTACACTCAGAGTTTTCAATTTACTCGTAAAGGACAACCTTAAAGCAGCACCTTGGACACCTGGGGGCAGCGGAGCAAGCTGTAAATACAACATTGGTATATCACATCACCTTATAAAGTTGTTGTGGTGAACGTGATAACAGACTGCTACCTATTAACACATCCAGCAGACACATATCAACATTATCATCCATTTGGAGTCGTGTTTCTGGCCACCTGTCAAATGTAAGACCAACGTTTACTCTGCTTTTAGCTTGGTTTTGGTCTCAATCAACTGCTGAGGGAAATCTTTAGCTGCTAAATGCTCCACTATGTTCACCAGCTAGTCCCTAACATAGGTAGAGTACACAGTGGGTTTATCTGAGATTTTTACCACCTGAAAAGTGAAGCCAATGAGGAAGTGACTTAAACTTGCATTCTTTCATGTAGCCAGCAGGGGGCGACTCCTCTGGTTGCAAAAAGAAGTCTGATTGTATAGACAGCAACAGAAGTCAGACAGCGGCTGGCGGTACCATTGTTTTGCACTCGTGGCTCGTAAAAAACGTGAAAGGCTCTCTAGAGCCAGTGTTTGGTTTGTCCGTTCTGGGCTACTGTAGAAACATGGCGGAGCAACAGGGCGTACTCCGTGAAGAGGACCCGCTCCCTATGTAGATATGAAGGGCTCATTCTAAGCTAACGAAAACACAACGATTCTTAGTTTCAGGTGATTACACACTAATGAAAACATAGTTCTGAATATTATATTCCATTTCTGCTAATAGATCCCCTGAAATATTACACACTGTTCCTTTAAATTAAAAAATATGAATATGTTTCTGGATAAAAGTATCCATACTAATGAAATATTAGCTTGTGTAATCTTAGTTGGGCATTTTTAAATGCAAACTATTGTATTTTGGAGCTAAAATAGATGCCACATTTCCTGGATTGGTTGCTAAATATATCTAGAGCACCCGTCAACTGTGGCCACCTACCTGATATGATATTTTGATCGGGGAGGAGGAGATATAAAGAGTGCCTCTGCAGAGTCTTTTGTGTGGGAGCATTTGTTAAAACTCTTCCCCGGTGTGTGGGTTTGTTGGTTAAAAGAAAAAGAAAGCACTTCCAGGGCACTCTTCAAACAAAAGTATTAAAAAAAGTCTTCATTTCATCGTGACAGAGAGTGTTTTGAATCCTTCTCCAGAGTGTTTTGGCAACGCTGATGCCTTCATCGTGGAGAAGCACACCAAACTGCATACAGAAAAAAGGTTTTGTTTTCAAAAGTGCCCCAGAATTATTTTTTGATTTATCTCTATATTTTGTGTTGCGGCGCTCGGAGCTGAATCAATCTGGTGTTTCATAGCGTTAGTATGAAGACTCTGACTATTGTGGTTAATTTATGATGAGGCTTTTCTCTCCAGTTCTGTCTCCCCTGCTACCACACAGCTCTCTCTCTCTCTCTTTCTTTCAGCTGTGGCTTCTCAGGACCCGGCCATGGTTTCAGACAGAAGGAGGGTACGATCTATAAATAGAAATTGGACCAATTATAAAGCAGATGTTCCCCTGTATGATGGTGGGAGAACACTGTCGGGGGGAGTGTCTGTGGTGGTACTTTCACTGTCTCTCTGAGCTCTTATTCTCTGTTGCTTTATTCTCTCCAAGTCTGTCTATGACTGTCTTGTTTCTGTCTGACTTTCTCTTTCCCTCCTTCATCACAATGTTTTTAATCAAACACCGCCTTCATAGCTGTTTTTGTTGCTGTTGTCTATGTCATGCGCACACATAGGTACAGAGCTCACGTGTACGATCGCTTGCACGTTGTCAACCAACGTTTCGAAATAAACGTCGTCTCAGTTTGACTGACAGCCCTCTAACAGACTGAGGCATATAACACACATTTGTTGCTCGCTGTTTACATCTTTCTAAATCACATCCCCCCATCACCGGGTTGTTTAACACAGCTCCGACTTGTATTTCAACAATTGTTCTCATTCCTCAAACAATCCTACATGAACAGGGATTGTCTTCATGAGAAATTCAACTGATAAGGCGACTTCTTGCTAAATGTTAAAAAAGAAAGAAACTGCTCTAATTTATACTTTTGATGCCGGGCTGGAGATACCATTTGGGACTTTGTGGTGAATAAGCATAATCTAAAATCTCCAAATGTGGAATCGCCCTCGGTTATCAACACTTTAATCAGCACTGCCATCTTTCTGTAATTTGAGGGGGAAATCCTCTTTGATAACAGATTTTGCTCATATTATCCCAATAATCCGGGACAGTTCAATCAGTGTCTGTAAACAGAAACATCTCTGACAAACACTGAGCCTGTGTTGTAGCATAGCATTAAATGAGATATTGTTTTTAATAGAAAATGACACAGCTGATTTTTCTCTCAAAACACCAGATGTACAAACGAAAACAAGTATAATCCTATAAACTCCCGAAAGTCTGTCTCCACTTCATCACAAGTACAACAATATCTGCTCCTGCTTAGGAGGAACATTTCAACTTCCTTTTTTCTCTGAGTCTGTCCTCTTCATCGCTGTAATCATGATTCCAGTCATCGCCATCTTCAACGTTATCATCACCTTGATCGGCAACAGCGTGGCCATCATCACTTTCGCTGATGAGTGATAAGGCTGCGTTAGATCTGCTGCAGTGAGGCAAAAAGCCCAATCCATGCTAAGTAGGTTAGGGGGGTAAATCTTCAGGTCTCCAGAGGCTGAGCAGCGCTTTCCCCTCAGAGTCTCTCTCTCCCTGTCAGCACCTGACAAGCTCACCAAGGCTGAGCTGAAAAATACCCATAACATCCACCTCTGCCGCTCTCTTTACTGCCATGCTCTCCCTTACTCCCTGCCATGATCTATTCTTCACTGTCTGTCTCCACTTTGGTCCACGCATTTCTTTCTAGTCCTTCCATCTCCCACAACTCCCTCTTCCTCTCTTTCCAACTTTTGACAGAGCCTCTCATCTTATACACACAAATATGCACTCATGCAATTGTGTATTCAAGCTTAAACATTAAATTCATTGACATGCACGCATCTGAGGTTAAAAAGCGAAACATTTACTCCCTGAATCCTAGCATTTCTTCAGCCTACAGTTGCTCCGATGGCCTGTAGGCCGGCTTAACTGACGTTGCATCTTGGCTGCAATTTGCAACATGACTCACTGGAGTTGATGTGAAACTTTGTGACGGATGACACAGCCACACTTGACTCACAGTAACAGCGAAGCATAGACTAATTCAAATTAAGCAAGTGATTTATTTTAGGATGAAGGCAATAGGCTTTCTCAGCTACCTGTTAACAATGATGACTGTTTAGATGCACATGAATGATTGCGAATGATGGGGAGATGTGTTGTGCTGCGTTCAGCAGGCGGTGATATAAAAAGCTTTGTTTGGGAGAGGCTCATGGGCATGATTTGGATGCTCACTAGTGCCTGTCGGAAAGGAAGGGTAGAGCTTTGTTCGAGTGTTGTTGTGTGCGTTTACTATGAGCATCAGCTGAAAAAGAAACGTAGCACTAGTTCAAGATAAGGCCCTCCGATTCATTACAGCTAATAGGAAGTGACCGATATGTTACCGGGCACAGAATTGTATGATAAGCAGGTCTTTAGGGATGAAAGATCATGAGTCCACCAGATCATTAAACACTTCATCAATCAAGGCGAACAATGGCTAGAAATGGGAAGTTCACAGCTCTCAATCAGCCACGCAGCTAATTCACATCCTCGCTCAGTTTTAGTTGGTGCGATCGCAGCTCAACTATGACAACAATAGTCATCAACGACACATTACTCACAAATGTCAATGAGGAATAATTAACATGGGACAAATGAAACCGAAATGAAGCACCTGACTCACCCACTTTGATCAACATTTTTGAAATGTACACTCGCTGTAAGAGACGTTGTATTCCTGTTGATGTGCTTTATGAAGACGCTGCATGTATAAGGTTCGCCAGCCTCTTCTCATTCCCAGGGCGTCAAATACCGAGGCTTTGTCATGGCCGTCGGTGCGTGATACCGCCGCACAAGGCACCCTTTAGCACCAGTATGAGACGCACCGGGTTTTCCATTAACTACAATGTAAATCCATCCACGGTAACAGTAAACGCTCAGAGAAAGTGCACCGGGAGTGTGGTGAAGTAGTTAATAGAGCAAAAAGATGTGGGTGGGAGAGGAGGTGGAATGGTTTTTCCTAGGGCTGTCAATTGATTCAAATATTTAATAACGATTAATCGCATGACAGTCCATAATTAATCGGGATTAATCGCAAATTAATCACACATTTTTTATCTGTTGAAAATGTACATTAAAGGGAGATTTGTCAAGTGCATGGGAACATGGGAGTGTGCAAATATGCTTGCTTTATGCAAATATATGTTTATATTTATTACTGGAAATCAATTAACAACACAAAACAATGACAAATATTGTCCATAAACCCTCACAAGTACTGCATTTAGCATAAACAAAATATGCTTAAATCATAACATGGCAAACTGCAGCCCAACAGGCAACAACAGCTGTCAGTGTGTCAGTGTGCTGACTTGACTATGACTTGCCCCAAACTGCATGTGATTATCATAAAGTGGGCATGTCTGTAAAGGGGAGACTCGTGGGTACCCATAGAACCCACCGCAGTATCTTCACTCTAGCTTTAAAACTGAGCACGCTACAACCTAAAAATGGCAAGTTGCATTAATCCGTTAAAGAAATTAGTGGCGTTAAAATAAATGATCGTTAACACATTATTATTAAGTTAACTTTAACAGTCCTAGTTTTTCCTAAACCTAACTAAGTGGTTTTGATGCCAACAATAAAGTGACACCAAGGGGCGTGACAAAGTGTCCGTATGTGATGAGTTGGTATGAGAACGTGTTGCAGCATGCACTGATGATCACTTTTTCACATACCACCTCCCTCACCACCACCCGCTATGGATGCTATGAATAGGTAGAGCTGTTATACTGTTGGGAGGAAGTAAATGAAAAAAACTGCAAGACTTAAACAGCGATGTTCCAGACAGTCAATATGCATATATGACTCATAATCCATATATGTTTATATATGTAGCACCACACTGGGGAAATAATGTTACACTAAATAAAGCCTGATCCTATTCTAAAGCAGGACGTGTCAGCCTGATCACAATTACAAGGACTTTGAAGAATATCGTGGTTGTCTGTGGACAAGTTTGTAAAAATATTTAGATTTTATTACGTGTTTCATTCAGAAAACCATAATGCTTGGTAAGTCAACGTCACGCAGCCACCCCACTGCTTCTCTTCTCTTTAGTCTTCAGGCAGCCCATAATACCGTATGCCTGAATTCATTCTGAATCAGTTTGTGCAGTCGAATGTACAACAACCTTTTTTTTTTTTTACCTTTGTGTGGTAGTGTTTTAGATGTTTTTGTTTTCCATGTGAACGCACCACGGCAGACGTTGACTGTGTTTGTAAGTCAGGGCAGAGTGACAGTGCCGACTTCTCGAGGCTGACCCGAATGAGTCGAAGCTTTCACCGTTGCCATGGTATTCAACCTCCAAATCAGTATTCAAATGCAAGTATGTAATAATAATGTATATATCCCAAAATATCTCATGAAATAAGGAATAATCCCACAACATTATTCATTATTCATATTCAAAATTAATTATAATTAGTTTTTCTCAGACAGTTATTGCTGTCTGTTGTGTGTAGAGGTGCATGTGTGTACAGTAGCGCGGCAGGTGGAGATGGAGACAGACAGACAGAAGAACATTGCGACGCTTTGAATACCTTTTGAATATTCATCACCGAAGTTTCAAAGCCCAAAAAATGGTATTTGGGACAGCCTTAGTTCCCATACATATCATGTACAGCCTGCTATATGTATGTATTAAGGCAACATATCCTCATACAACGGTTAGTATGATATCTTATTAACAAAAGAAAAGTTATTCCTATTTTTTCGTGCGTTTTCCTACGAATGTCCAGCAAAACATGTCAATTTCCGCTTGTTACAACTTAGGTTTAGGCAACAAAACTACTTAGTTAGGTTTAGTGAAAGATAGCGGTTTGGGTTAAAATAACTACAGTAGTGGTGTAACTTAGGTACGGAAGTTACGTGACAAATAAATCAACGTTGACTCCTGGTTTCACACGGGACACAAACACCGCTGTCCTGGGCGAAAGTCTGATGTTTTTTGACCCACCCACCTACTCCGACCTCCTCCCTATGCGGTGTTTGTCGCTTTTAATACTTCCTGGTTCACGATTATGTGGATTACATCCAATTTGATTTTGTGGGATATATACAAATTACAGTGCATTACTTTTCGTAGGTATAGCTACAAACTGTGTATGAAAACAGCCTAATTAGGTTTGTTGGTTAAACTGCTATAGAGCTGGAGGGAAAATAGAAAAATGTCCCTATCATGAAAACACCGGTATCATCATTGAATGAATGTTCTGCTTACCTCTGTGAGGTGAGGGTTGGGGTTGAAGCCACACTGGGTGCACACCTTGGAGCGGCACTGTGTGCAGGTGTTGAAGTTCGGCTGGTCGTCCCCGGTGCCCGTCAGGTCGGTGGTTTTGCAGACGGGGCACAGTTTGCTGCTGGGCATGGGCGCGATTTGTGGCACGGAGTAAGGGGAGGTTGGGACGCTGCCTCGGTCTGGGGACACGGAGGGGGACCTCCCAGTCCTGCTGCTACTCACATCCACATGCAGGCTCTTCCTGGACACGTGACCCTGGCCCTGCTCTCCTTGAGGGTGCTGAGGGGTGTCGTGGGCGGCCAACCTGTCCCCCGTCCCGTGACCACTCTGGACTCCCGCTTTAGGTCCCGGGTCTGACGGAGGTGCTCTGGTAAAGTCAATAAAGAGAACACACAATTAGGAACACACACTTCTCCAAACTGAGTTCAACTCTTGACAACATTTGTCTCCCAACAGAAACACGGTGTCACACACTGGTTTCATACCAGTGATCTCTACTTAATTTCAAGAAGGAACAGTACTTCTTCCTGAGTGGCACATTTTGTAAGCCTTCAGCTGTGCAGATGCACGAGGTCCGCATGCCATTAAAAGATTTTATTGTTGCTCATAGTGTGATATCAGACTACTCAAAACCTTGGCCAACAGAGAGGCATATGTTGAATATTTTATATTGCCTCTATCAGTTTCTGTGAAGTGCTCCTTGTGGCTTGTTTTCACTCTTTGAAGCCGTTCTCTTCTGGCCTCAGCGACGTGTTTAGGGTGGAACAAATGTAGTGTATCAGACAACAGCATTGTAAACTTTTGGTTTTTCTTGCTCATTCCGGCCCTCGGGCATTAGTGCCAATAGTTAAATAGGAATGGAGGATTTTTCACTGTCATAACAACTTAGACCTTGTTTTGTCATGCCCGTCATCTTCAAAGACTCAGCAGCAGCTCTGCATCCACAGTGAGAGAATGGTGGAAATAAAGGGAGGAATATAGGAATTAATATATAGAGCATATTAGCAATTATGAGTCGCAGCCGATGAATTGAGCTCTAACCTCGTTCTGCTCTGCACAGTTTTCCTGCGTTCACCGTAGTGAGCCCATTAGGAAAAACCTGCACTTTTCAAACCATCGCTGGACTGCTGTATTTGAAATTCAACAC